>NW_016107748.1:894232-919887 GCF_001604975.1 Cebus imitator
AAAAAAAAAAAAAAAGGGAAAAAAGACTTCATTATTTGTTCTGGGGCTTTTTTGTGAAAGAAGATGCATTTGTTAGACTTATTTTTGTTTGGGGAGATTTTGGGGTTTTTTTTGTCTGTTTGGAGACAGACTCTTGCTCTGTCCCTCAGGCTGGTGTGCAATGGTGGGATCTGTACTTACTGTAGCCTTGACTCCTGGGCTCAAGTGATCCTCCCATCTTAGCCTCCCAAGTAGCTGGGACTGCAGACATGTGCCATCACACCCTGCTAATTTTTTTGTATTTTCAATAGAGATAGGGTCTTGCCATGTTGGCCAGGCTGGTCTTGTACTCCTGAGCGCAAGCAATCTGCAAACCACTGCCCCCCAGCCGAGATTTTGTTTTTATCACTTTGCTTGACCTTTGTTTAAAATTTTAAATAGGTAGCATACATATACATGGTCCAAAAATCCAAAACTGAAAAGATATACAGGGAAAGTTTTAATTTGATCTTTTCCCTATTCTCTATCTGCCCAGTTCTTACTTTACCACAGACAACCATTTTTATTAGTTTGTGGATCCCTCCAGAAGGTTATTATCTAAATACAAAATACATGTTCTGATACTCCTCCATCCTTGTTTTGTACTAAAATGAATATGCATAATAGCCCCAAATCATATATCTTGTTCTGAACCTCTTTTTTTTCATTTAACAGAATATTATGAAGATTCTTATCAATTCATATAGCTTTTTTATTCTTTTTGATGGTTAATTCCAAAGTCCTCAAGTCCTCACAAAAGTATTTTAAAAAGCATTATATATTATAATATATATATTTATATATACTAAATACATGTAAATTTATATACTTTTCTATATTTTTAATGTTTAATATATTTATATTTTAAATACATAATTATATTTATATATTTAAATATATATTTATATTTGTATATTTAAATATATAAATATATATTAAATATATATATTTATATTTGTATATTTAAATATATAAATATATATTAAATATATTTTGTTGTTGTTGTTTATTTGAGATGGAGTCTTGCTCTGTAGCCCAGGCTGGAGTGCAGTGGTGTGATCTCAGCCTACTGCAACCTCCACCTCCCAGGTGTAAGCAATTCTTCAGCCTCAGCCTCCCAAATAGCTGGGACTACAGATGCCCGCCACTATGTCTGGCTAAGTTTTGTATTTTTAGTAGAGATGGGGTTTCACAATGGTGGCCAGGCTGGTCTCAAACTCCTGACCTCAGATGATTCGCCCTCTCAGCCTCCCAAATTGCTGGGATTACAGGCATGAGCCACCGTACCAGCCTAAAACATATTTTAAGAAATTTGAGTAGCTTCCTTTGAGATGCTGTCTTAATGTACTTTCGTGTTTTACCATGATAAATCAAGGATTCGTTTGGTCAATTGACTCTCCATCTGGGACAACCTAGATAGGTTTAAATCTGTCTAATATTTTGTTAAATGATTACTGTAAAGTTTCACAGGAGACAACTGAAGCAGACTTTTTTAAACTTCTTAGACAGTGGCTTTTAGACTTTTGTATTCTGCTAAGCAGCAAAATACTTTTTACAAAGGAAATGTGATGTGAATTTCCAACATATTAAAACAGCGAAAAGCAGAACGGCTCCAGCCTGACTCCTCATGCCATCAGCCCTATTCCCCATTTCTTCTTATCACACCCACCCTGAGGAAGCCCCTGTTTGGGAAAACAGGTTAAATTAACAGTATAGCATTTTCCAAGATATGTACTAAGGCATGAACATTGATGAAGCGTGATGTCAGTAGATATTGGATGGAAAAAAATTCCATAATCAAATTAATTTTGGGAACACTGGGTGAATTTTAATCTGTTCTTTTACTATAAGCCCTTAATAAATTAATATGAATAATTAGTCTCCAAAAGATGAGAGATATGCAACATCTGCCAAACTACTTTATCATGAGCTTTTTCCTAGGAAGTAAATTGAGGAACACTAGTTTGAGAAACTCATTTATTTTACATTGGAAGAAGTGAGATAAAGACAAATTAAATGACTTGATCAGGGACACCCATCATTCTTATTTCAGAAGGAATTTTAGGCAGCTGACACCCAGTAAATTGAAGTGAAAAAGAGAATCAAAGGTCTTCACACATAGTATTTGTTTTCCTTTATACTATAATACCACTCAGATTTGAGACTTGTTTCACAAAATTTTAAAAATATCTAAATGTCTAAAAACTATCTTTCATGTTGGTTGCCCAACATTATGCACAATACTTATAGGAAAATATAACTAATTTGGACATACTTTTGTCCATTCAGTAACAGTAGCATTTAGCTGTACTATTTGTTCATGATAGTGGTGAGGAAGGCAGGCATGGTTCCTTCCCACTCAAGTCTACATCTAGTGATGTACATTAAAGATTAGCAAACAGTACAAGACAAGAATGGATCTGTTTGTGACAGTTTATAATTATATTACTAAATCGTTGACCATAATTTGTATTTCAAAATATTTTGACTTTTAGCAGACAACTGAAAAGTTATTTTCTAATGATTGAAATGTACACTGCATCCTCTGGCAATTATACTAAAAATGACAAAGGTTTGGATTATTCTGAATGACTTCGTTAACTTTCAGAGCCTTTGCAAATTGAAATACCATTTAAAATGTACTTTATCAAGTTTATTGTTACTAATGACTGCACACTCAGCATATATTTTTCTCATACTTTAATAAATATAGCAGAAAATGCTTCAAAAATTAAAAAGATAAAAAGATACAAGCTTGTAGAAGCTTCATATTTCAGAATTTTTTCTTTACATTCAGTTTAAAGGATGGTGTTCATGTTAATTGAATAATCTCTGCTATTTAATTCCACTCTTTTGAGGTTTTATACCTTTGCATTACAGTTGATGGAAATACCTGGGCACAAGTAATTGCCTTATACCCAACTTTAGTAGAATGCATCACCTGCTCTTCTTCAGAAGTCTGCTCTGCACTTAAAGAAGCACTAGTTCCCTTTAAGGATTTCATGCAACCACCAGCATCCAGAGTTCAAAATGGAGAATCTTGACCAGCTACAGTATATTTGAAAGAAGAAAGATATTCTAAAAAATGTTTCCTCCTAACTGAATCTTCTGTGAGAAGGACATTTCTTACCACAAATAATTCTTGGCAGCTGTTGTTGGCCTTCTTTAGATTCTACTTACCCAAGTTCAGTAATTCATATTACAAGCTTGCACATCTAACAAAGGCCCCTGAATGAGTAGCAGTGCAAGCCTTTAATAAATTAAACTGATGGGATGGATAATTAATACTACAGTATACATGCTACCGTATCTCCAGTTGGTGATTTAAAGTGAGCTTATGTACAGTTTGTGGTGTATCTGTTAATGATGTACTTTTTAAAAAGAAAGAAGAGATACTTCAGTCAGATTTATTAGGCTGGTGTTTTTGCAACCTTTTTCAAGTACAAAATCGTACTAGAATTTTATGCAAGATGGTACTGTAACATTCCATATTATCTATAACCAGCCTTTATTAACAAAGGGAATTGATATACTTGTGTGTATAATAAATGGTACAGTTCTGTATAAAATAGTTGCATTTATTTAAATTTTAAAAGTATTGATAATGTTAAATGCTTAAAGCTCTATTTATTATTAATACAAAATTGTTTGCTTATGTTTTTACTTATAATTTGCCTTCTTATGTGGCAGATAAGCTCACTATATGATCATGCAGTTAGCCTCATGCTTATTTTAAATGTATATTAGTGACCATTAAACATCTGACCAGTAAGGTCATGTGAACACAGCAGCAAATAGTTTATGATTTGCTGGTTTTGCAACTTTGAAATATAGGTTATTAATACATTGATATATATTGTAGCACTTTGACTTCATCATACCTCATTTCTTTAAACAGCTCTCCAAGCTTTCACTGAAGTCTGTCTGATTTTTATATTTGCTGTCTGAATTTTAAAGACTTTTCATATTTTATATTTCTACTGATTTTGTTTCCCCTAACAACATTTGTCACTGTCTTTGAATTACGACCCAGGCAAGATGATTTCAGATTTTCTAAAATTTTGCCTGTGAGGTTTTGTTCATTTCAGTGCTTCATTTTGTAATGTCTTCTCAAGAAGAAAAATACCTATGTTAACTCACAAGTATAAAATGTGTGTGTATATAAAACAATGAAAAGTGTATTTTTGGAGATAGTCAAGCATTTAGAAGTGCAGTGAACTTGCTGTAATGGAGTAAAATGCTAATTATGTTTCACTTCCTATCCTAGTGAAAAAGAAAAGTGCTCTTGAGTACAATAACTTAATTATTTCTTAAAATACCGACTTTGACCTAGCTCACTGTATTTTTTATTTAATGGATTACAATATTTTTCTTCTGAGTTAAATTTTCATAATTTATGTGAAGACACAAAGATGTTTAAAACAATGATTATTCATAAGAAATCATAATGGTGTTGGTATTATTTTAGTGTATTGGAAGGCTTTTGATTTTAATAGAATTTATTAATTTGAGCTTCTCCATAATAATCATAAAACTGCAAAAAGATTAGAATTGAGTCATGAATGAGATACAGTTTTGAGGCTATTATAATTGTGTAATTATTTAATTTGCACTATTATCTGTAAAAATGTGGTAAGGTCTTCATTTGAGGGGATTTTTTTATTTACATGAGTTAATGAATTTCTATTACTTCGCCTAAAATTAAGGTAAAATGTGGCATTTCATAAGTTCTGCTTTCAGCATTTTCCTTAAATTTGTAAAAAGTAATCATTCAAGCTGTGTACTTATTTTCTATCTTTGGGTATGTTAAATTGAGGATTAGAAAAATCCACATAATCACTGATAAAGCATTGAAACAGAATAACCCAAGGGTAGTGTACCAATTCAGTAACATGTTAAAAATATTGCCATGCATTTATTCAAAGGAAAATGGTCTATTCTTGAGAAGTAACAGATCAGTTGCAATTAGGATAATTAAATAGTTAAATATGAGTCAAGTGTATGCAATATGCATTTATATGAGCAGAGTAATTTGAGCTAATACTGCATTAGCATTCTTTATCAGGACCATGCCCTGCAGTTCAAAACATAAACATAGTGAATGTGTTATTGCCATGTAATAAGGTAATCAATGCCAGTCTTAGTGTGGAGCAACTGGGTGGCCCTCTTGGTAGTGTAATTTGACAGACTTTTCCTCCAGAATATTTCCGGTTACCCTCCAAGAGTCACTTCTGTAATTCATTCCCTTGAGTCAAACATTCCTTTAGGTTGCATTTTCTAAAATATTCTGATTGCTGGTATGGAACACATTGCCCTTGTCTTGTTAGTACAAATTGGGTTCTTTAGTGGCCAGAAGAACTGGAGTGTGTGAAATTACTAGATAGCAGGAGATTCAAAAAGAAAGCTCTCAAAGATAAGATTATTTTATAGCACGATTGATTCTATAACCAGCCCTTGAAACAGAAGTAAAAATGTCCTTTGGGATACTTACTAGAAATACTATGAGGTGTTTTTTTTTTTTTTTTTTTTTCGATTTAGATGGAGTTTCGCTTTGTCGCCCAGGTTGGAGTGCAGTGGCATGATCTTGGCTCACTGTAACCTCCATCTACCAGGATCAGGTGATTCTCGTGCCACAGACTCCTGAGTAGCTGGGATTACAGACATATGCCACCATGCCTGGCTAATTTTTTTGTATTTTTAGTAGAGATGGGTTTTCACCATGTTGGCCAAGCTAGTTTTGAACGCCTGACCTCAGGTGATCTGCCCGCCTTGGCCTCCCAGAGTGCTGGCATTACAGGCATAAGCCACCACGCCTAGCCAAGAGAGTTTTAAGCCTTATGTCATCACTTGTTGTCACTGACAGTGCCTGTCTTATACAACAAGTATATGCCAACAATTGTATGATTCATAAAGCATTTTTCTGACCATTTTGTCCATTATAAAGGAATTAAGCTAATTGTTAACTTGCACAGATTACTTCTTAAGTTTCCTATAATGCTACCACTGCCAAGGGAAAAAAATACATCATTTTGTAATGTCTTTAGTATTTCTTTATAACTAGTGTTAAGGTTTTGTCAATTTTACTGTATACATTTGTAACATGTATTTATTAGAAGCCTTTTAGGTTCCAAAACAAAAGGCATAAAGTCTGGCTTAGAGAGAACCACTTTTCACTTGCTTTCATTTTTAATTTTATTCACTTAACAGCTAACATCTCTCTTGTTTCTTGTTTTTTCTGTATATGGTTATCAATTCAACTCTTTTTATACTTCTTAAATTTGTATGTATCATCAGAAGAAAGAGATGAACAATTTGGTATAGATGTTTTATTCTGGAGAATAATATTCAGTTAAATTATTTCTATAGTAGGCCAATAATAACTAGATTATTTGTCCTTTCTCAATATATTTTAAAAAATATTTTGTTTTATTGTCAAAATTTGGTACCAGGTAACCATTGGGCCAAAGGATCATCAGTTCTGAAACTAAGGATGAGTTAGCATAAGTTATGGAACAATGCTAGAAAATAACTCAAAAGTATATTCTTTATTAATGAGGTGATCATTATTACATTTGTGTCAGTTAAGGGCAGTTATTTTATAATGTCTAGTATTTTCTTCCCAAATGTATAACAATTCAGATGGGCAACCAAGTTTTCAAGAGACTGCTCTAGGTGAAGTCTGTGTAGCCAAGGCAGAACACTTACAGGAGCCCCTAACTGTGCCACCCTTGGAATGGAGGCAGTGCATAGGCCCAGAATATTGTGGATTACAGTTTTTCGTAGAAAACTGCCAGAGATGTAGACAAAAATGGTCTCTGAAACCATTGCCAGCAGCCGGTTATGTTCGTTAGATTTCCACTTAGGTTTGGCATTTTGGCAGATAATGCTGATCTTGTATAAGGTGTCACATTTTACTATGCTTAGTGTTTCTGGGTTGTATTTATCTACATTATTAGAGAGAATTTTGCTTTAAAAAAATTATGAGAAGAATGGGAGTTCATACCACATAGTATTTTACCAATTTATATAAAGTGGGAAAAGTCTTTAATACTTCATGATCACTTGAATTAAAGTTTTTGTATCTCTGGAGAGTAGAATAGTGCTTTCATTTGAATGAAAAGTGTTTACAGATTCAGAAAGAGAGATAAATGTCTTTGTATCTTGATTTATATACAGACTATTTCAGAAGAGGTTAAATGTCTTACAAATCCAATAATTTCTAATGCTCTAACAGTGTCGGCTATTTAAAAGAACATATGGCAAGTCCTATATGAATATTCTTGGTCATCTCAATTAATTCTGAGGCAATGATGAACAGAGACTCTACCTCTTATTTAACTCTACACATTGACTTTTCAAAGTTGTTTCCGTATTTCTAAACAAAGATGATAATCAATGAGTTACTAATTCTTTAGAGGAAAAAATGCATAATTTGAGTGTGGAGTTGATTTTATAATGACATTAGGGTAATTATTCAAGTTTCATAAATTTACTACTATATCATGAGATCTTTGACTACTTTTCTTCCTTTTTCTTGGACATCACTTTCTGTCCTCCCTCTTCTTTTATGTTTTTTTCCTTGCTAAATTTTATGTTTACGTTACTTCTCTTTTCATTCTATATTTCATTCTATATTTTTCTCTTTTCATTCCCCTTTCATTCTTTGCCTCTTCTCTTTCAGCTCTTTCCCTAATTGTGCCTATTCCTTCTTCATAAGAAGTGGAGCCTTTACTGCTCATTGCCTTTCTATTAAATGAGATTCTAGAAATACTTTCCCCTTTGGCCACTGTTGCGTTTTTGTAAGATAAAGTTCCCATGCCATTTTGAAATAGCTGAACAAGTTAAAGTAATTTGTTCCAAAAACTGGAAGTGCCATGGAAAACTAAAAATAAAAAATAATAATTTGTGACTACAACTCCTACTGTCTTTATGAATACATGGGATTCAGCATCCAAGATGCTCACAAAATGGGATTGCTATAAATATGATGGATTCAGCATCTGAATTGGTAACAATCATATTTTTTATGATGTGGATAGAGAGATTATACATCTTTTCTCAAAGTAAAGAATTTAAAACCTGCTTAAATGAGTGTTTGGCTGGAATGGTGACCCACACCTGTAATCCCAGCACTTTGGGAGGCCAAGGTGGGAGATCACTTGAGGCCAGGAGTTTGATACTAGCCTGGACAACATAGCAAGATTCTAACTCTAGTTCCATTTTTTTCTTCCTTTTTTTTTTTGAGACGGAGTTTCTCTCTGCTGCCCAGGCTGGAGTACAGTAGCATGATCTCGGCTCACTGCAACCTCTGTCTCCCAGGTTCAAGCAATTCTCCTGTCTTAGCCTCCTGAGTAGCTGGGATCGTAGGCGCGTGCCACCACACCCAGCTAATTTTTGTATTTTTAGTAGAAACAGGTTTCACCATGTTGGTCAGGCTGGTCTTGAACTCCTGACCTCGTGATCTCCCTGCTTCTGCCTCCCAAAGTGCTGTGGTTACAGGCGTTAGCCACCGTGCGCCAGCCAAGAAAATTTTTTTAATTAGGATTTTTTTTTTTTTAATGATTTTGGGAGTGGGGGAGATCTTTGTTTTCTGAGGCAGATGCTTTAAACTATTTTAGATTTATGCCATTTTAATATTTATTGATTTGTAATATTAACACTGCCTACTTACAGGAAGGATTTGAGGCAGCTTATTGCCCATGCATTTCAACTATATTCATTTTTCTGTTGCAAAGCAGTATTTGATGGAGGATCTAGAATCTTATAGTTCTCATATCTGAGTCTTTGTAGGGTGTATTTGTTATCTGTGTGCCTGGTACTTACAGTTCACCCAAAGGTCAATTGAAACATTCCTAATGATACTGTGGTATTGATTCTGGCCCCTCAAGTATGAGAAGATTATTATATTTGAGACCATTTTCAGTTGCTGTGAATGTAGTTACACTAAGTTTTATTTTAAACTAAAATTAAATAAATAGTGCAACCAGGGAAGATCTGCTAAACCATGCCATTATTTGAAAAATCATTGCAATATATTAACAACTGCTTCCTTCTATGAAGTTTTACTAGACGGGAGAAAAAAACTCCATAGCTATAATATTGCAATTTTATTTTTATCTAGAAAAATAAAATATTAGGCTTCAGACCCAACTGTGCAAATTTCATTTGCTTTTCATCTTTTACTACTACCTCTGTGTCATAATTTAACACATAAAATACAACTCCTGTCTCTGAAGGCAGCTACCATATGGTGTTTATGTCAGACTGGATATATTTATCTAATTTTGTGAGATTCTTTTTTAGTTCCCAGCACAATTCTTGAAAGTAATACACTGTTGTTACTCTTTCTCCTTACAATTTTTATGTTATTGAGATGTATCAGTTATGTATTATAATCATGAAAGTCTATTAGCCTCAAACCCAAAATTTCTTTGTAGTCTAGGATACATTTTTCATGAAAGCTATATAGTTATAATTGTGATTGTATAGATCATTTATTTGCTTTACAGTCACCACTAAGCATGATTCCAGGTTTGTAATTATATTCCAGTAATACTAGCATTTCTTTATAACTTAAAATCATAACCACTTTGATCATTTACCTTTAGATCTGACAAGTGATTTATTTTCTTGACTATACTTTGTTTGCTTTCTCAATACCGTTAGGTCTGAAACATTATTGACACCCACATCACTTACTCTGTTTAAAGACTTTATAAGTAGTAATTCACATATGTTTAGGATGGTCAGTTTGGGGGAAAAAATTATAGAATAAAGGGGAAATGTTCTTGAGCTTTATTAAAGCCATTAATATATAAAATGAAAAATATGAAACAATCAGCAGAAGACATGAGTGTGTCTGAATAGTTTAGAAAGAAAGATTTGGAACCTTGAGTTAAAATGCTAGGTCAAGTAAAAATCTTGATGTAGATTAGATTCTTTTAATCTAATGAGCATTTTTTTTTTTTTAATTTGGTGAGGCTGTTTTGAAACTGCCTATCCATATCAATGCCAGACTGTCTCTCTGCATCTCAAAGAAAATAATTTGCTTTAAAATTCCTTTTTTTTTTGAGTTATGTAATGAAAGGATAAAACAAGAATTTCTACATTTTTCTGTGTACTACAGTCAGACAGTTAAAATAATTTTTCTAATTCCTAATTTTAACCACCATTTTTGGAATACCTAGTATGTGGAGGCCAGGGCTTTAATCCTCAAAGTAGTCTTGCAAATAAGTTATTCTCATTTTACAGAAGTCAAGGATTAGGGGTTGAAGTGAGTTGCCTAGAGTCATACACCTTAAGTCGAGGTGGACCACTATGTCTTGCTTTTTCAAAAGCAGTTCTTTCTACTACATTACAATAGTTTCATGTTTTACAGTCCATTAAAATGAAGACTTATAAACTAAAAATACTCTTGAGGCAATTACTGTTTCTATGATAGGCATTGGGACAAACACTTGAACATAAAGAATTTCAAATACTGTGGGGAAAAAAAAAATTCATCTTAATAATGATGACCTTGAAAGTTGCATCAGGTTTTTATTATTCGTCCAGGTTTAAAACATTTTATCTGTTTAAAACAGATGTTGTGTGTTTTAAGAAGATATGTTATAAATAACAGCATAGTGGTTAAGAGGCCAGAGTCTGGGGCCAGACTTTTTAGATTCAAATCCCAACTCTGTTCATTACTAAATGTGTGACCTTGGGCAAGTTAATTAATCTGTTTTTTGTGTCCTCTGTGAAATGGAGTTAATAATGGTATTTAATGCATGGAGTTGTTTATTAGAATTAGAAATGGAGTGTGTTGTTAAGCCCTGTGCCTGGAGCATCATTGCCACTAGGTAGTTAGGGAAGTAAAATACAATGGGCACACATCATTCAGTCATGGCGAGAAAATCTCCTCCCATAATGGAGACCAATTTTTTGCCTTTTACTGGACAACCGCTGAATATTAAGAATCTACTGTGTGCCAGTAACACTGTGTCCTTGCTGTATGTGACAGACACTATTTGGAGCTCTCCAGTGCTTATAGCTAGTCAAGGAAACCACATATATAAAATAATACTGGATACAAGACTATACAATTAAGTACTGGTGTATCATTAACAACTTTTTAGACCCTATTTTGTGTTAGGCATTGGGTTAGTCTCTGCCCTTATCGAGTTTACAGCTTTACAGGGAATATAGACCTTTTAACAAGTATGTAAAGTACAGTAAAAGATAAGTACAGATCAAATAGGATCGTAAAATAGGGAAACAACGTAGTTTTCTATGGTTCAGGCTATAATTGCTGTTAGTATTCAGAGGACGTTTTTTAAAGAAATGAAAAGGCTCAGTAGTGAAGACAGAACTTAAAGTGAGTCTTGATGGCTACCTGGATTTTGGATGAGTTCAAAGGATTTATGGGGCAGATTTCAGGCAAAGATAATGTGAGCAAGTCTTATTTGTGAAATAGAAAATAGTACATTATGGTGTGTGGTGTGAAACAAGGTTGACTGTGAAGGATTGGGTCCCTTCATAAAATTCTTTGAAAGCTAAGGAGAGTGTTTTAGATTTGAGATAGCCGGGGTTTGGAGTGATTTAAGAATAAATTATGAAACCAAGGAAGATAGGTATATACAGTATGGAAAGCTAAGGTAGGAAGCTGTTGCAGTTTTCTTGCTATGAGTTGACAAAGGATTGAGTCACTGATGGTGCTAATAGTCAGAAAGGATACTTAAGATTCCTGATATGAGGGGAGGAGAAAATGTTGTTGTTAATACATTATATGTGGGTGATGAGTATACTGGTGTTAGCAGGGTTAAAAACAGATTATGGAAAGAAATCTAAGTGATAAAGTAGTGTAATGACTGAATTTAGTTGGAAACTTTACTGCTCTAACAAATCTGTATACCATAGACCAAACAGCTGTTTAATGGCCATTTAAAAATCTGTGTCATTATGGCAAAGGATATTTGCTTTGGTGCAGAATAATCTGATCCACTGTGCAGTGAATGAGCAGTGAGGGTTGATGTCCATGGCAGCCCAATCTTTGCTTATCAAAGAAAGATGGTATGAAGTTTCTACAGACTTTCTGGTAAGTGATTGATAAGTGAGTTTCTGCTTTGTCAAGTAAAGCAGTTAATTGCAAATGTATAATGTTGACATAAATAAATATCTTAATTGGAAATGGTTCTGATTGGATTTTCCAAAGTACCTTCAGTAGTTGCTTTAAAAGGCTTAAATTAGCCTAACATTATCTGTCAGTTAGTGGGCATAACAAAATATATTTTACTTTCTCAATATGCAAGTAAAAATACTGTTATATGTTAGGCAGGCTGATTTTTAACTTGGAAACTTGTACTTTTAGTACAGTAAAATGTTATCAGTGGAGTAAAGAAGAAAAATAATTTTAAAAAAAGAAAACTTGTACTTTAAGAAACTGTTAGGGTCTCATCGCCTATAGAAACAAAAAGCCAGTTATTTTTTAAATTGCAGTGAAACTCTTGGCCAAGAGGATCTGTTGTCCAAAATTACATCGTGATGGCTTAAGAAAAAAAAATCTTATTTTGCCAAAAAGGGAATTATACAAGGATATCCTTATGCGTTGCTGCCAAATATTGTTCTAGACCATGGCCCTCTGGCCTCCATGAAAGGAAAGTCTGAGCAAAGAGAACTATAAATTGCTTTTCTAACAGTTTTCATTTCCCTCCATTCCTTATTTTGGCATCAGCAGTCTGGGAGTAAGGCTAATGGGGGGATGCCAGATGTAGTCATTAAAAATAGAGAATGCAGTTAAATTGGAGTATCAGATAAACAATTTAAAAAATATATGTAACATATGCCAAAAAAACTGGTTATCTGAAATTCCAATTTAACTGGGGCGTCCTATATTGTATCTTACAAGCCCTAACTTTTTCTTTAAAATAATTTGCTAACTTCCTACAAAAAATCTCTTAGGAGGGGGGAAACAGTCCCGTAAGTTGTCTGGGCCAAAAGCAGAAGCAGCTCTATAGCAGTCACCTTCTCCCTAACTAGGTTTAAAAGGAAAAAGCCAAAACCACAAGTCCCAGGAGTTTGCGTTTAAAGCGAGCTGTGCCGCAGCTTTCCCGCCTGTTTTCTGCGGAAGCTAACACGGCGACCACGCCGCGCGGTTGGGGCGCGCACGGTTGTGTCCTTGCTGGATGCGAAAGGAGGTGCCGGAAACTTCAAACCCCGGCCAGGGTACAACGTGTCCGGTAAGGCGGCGGTAAGCGCCGCCATCTTCTTTGCGGGCAAAGGCCGAGAAAAGTTTGGGATCCAGTTTCCCCCGCTGAGGCGACGGAGGCCATGGACCGAGGACCCACACTCCGGTGACGTGGACTCGGGGTCTCCCTTTCGGGGCTGACTTCTCATGGCACGTCGAAGCTTGCCAAGGCGGGGAAAAGGGACGCCGCCTCTGTCCCGGATGTAAGATGGCGACGCGGGGGGCGGCCTGGCGGGGTGGTCACGTGGGGAGGAGTAGCGCGCGAGCCTCCTTAAGTGATCTCTAAGGTTCGTCCGGACGCACAGGAGCAGCAGAGCGCGAGACGGGTCGTCTTGTTCGCGCGCGTCGAGTCGCCGCCGTTGCCACCCGGGCCACCGCCGGGCCCGGTTTCAGTGTTAAGGGGTTTTCGTTTGTTCTGTTTTCGCCTCCTGCAGAGCTGAACGGGATTTCCCCGAAGGGTGCTGGGGAACGGGTGGCCTGGGGACTTCCTGGCTACGCCTTGGCTACTATTTCGCGGAGCCGGCGGCCGCGTCTGCGGGATGTGTCCAGACGTTCGTCCGCGCGGAGAGCGGGCCGGCGGCGAGTGCGGCAGCGCGGCGTGGGTGGGGGCCCGGGTGCCGGGCTCGGCCGTAGCCCAGCCCCCACCGCGGGCTCGGAGCAGGGAGGGGCGCGGGCGGCGCAGCTCGGGACGTGGCGGCAGCTCCTGGCGGGCGAAGCGCGGGAGCGCTGCTCGCTGCCTCTCGGGCGCCGTCCAAAACCAGTTGGTGTCTCACTGCGCTTTTGCCGCCCATTTTCTGCTTTCGAGCGGCTGGGGCGACGCGCTCCCCTCGGGGCACTGGAGGGAGCGGCTTTCTCCGCAAGACACCACCGCCTTTTTCTCTTCAGAGCGGGGGCTGACGTAGAGAACGCCGGTTCTAGCACCCGGGTCCCGGCGCCGCCTCCAATCCCCGTAGCTCTCGGTTCGCGCCGGGAGCAGGCGAGCCGCGCGGCGCTGGGCGGGGTCTCCGGGCGCGGCGTGGCGCGACGGGGAAGGGAAAGGAAAAGGGGCTTCGAGCCGACGTCAGCGGCGAGGAAGGACCGAGGAGCGCCAGAGCCGCTTCGCTGCCCTCCGCGTGGTCCCCTGCCTCCCCGACACCATGGCCCTGGCTGAGGTAGTAGTTTGTGCTGTTGGTCGGGTTGTGACATTGCCCGCTGTGGAGATAACTGCGCAAGCTACTGCCTTGCTAGTGCTGGTGATGCTCAGCGCCGCGGAGGACAATGGCTGGGAATCCCCTTTGTTTTCCGGGGCGCTGCCTGGGGATAGCCGGCGAAGCCCTCGGCGCCCGGCCGGCGCGTCCACCACGGAAACCGTTAGTTTCACATTTTCCTGGAAAAAGGAATTGCGGGGAGTCGGGTGGACTGCGATGCATTTTAAAGGCTGGGGAAGAGCGAAGCCATTGGATTCCTTCACTTGAAGGAAGGAGTGGAATTGTGTAAGCTAATTGATGCAGATAACTTTTTCCACCCTGAAGAATTCTAACGCTTCTTTCAGCAGTTAATGCCAGATTTAGTGTGTACCTGTTTTACTTCATTCTTTAGCTGTAGGTTGGAGTGGAATGAGCGATCCTGCAGAATTAGCATTTATAGGGGCAGAAGAAGTAGACCTGGTAATTAAACTTTATGCCTTAACGTTTTAGATCTGGTTTCTGATATGCTGTCTCCGTAAATCTGAGCGTGTCTTTAAAAATGTAAACCCAAAGAAATTTAAAGTTTCTCTTTAAACTTTGCAGCTCCGCTGAGAAGATTCAATTTATGTGTAGTTAATTGCACCATTCCGATATTTTAATGTATGAGGCAAACAAATAAATTTTACGTACAGTGTGCTGTGAATAATTTTGGTTTTTGGTTTTTTTTTCTTTTTTGTTTAACCTCGGGGCTCAGATTGTGCTTGTGTGGTGGGTTGGTTTTTGGTTTTTATGGCCCTTGATTCTAATGTTATGTGGTACTTAAATACATAACTTTGAGTTTCTGTATGGGAGAAGAGGACTAGGAGTTGAAAGTGTGGTTTCTAGATTTGAGTTTAAAATCTAACACTCATTTTGATCCCTGAGTGACCGCTACTCCTAATAGGAAAATATCGTTGCATAGAGAAGGTAGTTTGGATAACTAATGAAAATACTCGAAGTTCTAAATACCCATAAGTCTGTGTGGAAAATAAGATACTTGTATTTTTACATTTTATTTTCACTGAGAGAAATAGGTGGTCAGTTTTAGTACTTTTCTTTGAAAACTGATCTGTATTTGATTTGTATAGAATAGATAGTTTTGAATATAATGTAATCACAAGTTTTTGTGGTTTTCCGCTGCTCAGTTGACAAAAAAATAAGGCACTCCTTTAAACCAACCAGACCCTTCAGTAGCTTGATGCTTTTGTCATTCAAAAGTGATCTAATATATGTACCTTGATTGAGTTTGGCTTCGCCTTGAGAATAACCTTAATCTGATCTCATCAGAATGGAGAGGCCTCATGTGGGAAGGGTGGTGAAGAACCTTATCTTGAATCTTAAGATGCAGAAAATACTTGAATGTTGGCTCTTGAAGTTTGTTTTTCTTAATAGCAAAGCACAGTAAATTCAAGGCTTTATTGAGTACCTGCTTACTTAAATAATGCAAACCTCTGGGGTACTATGTCAAATCTTGGTTTATGGATAAATGAGTCATAACAGGCTAATTACACTATAATTTTATTTTTCAAAACACTTCATTCACCTAACCAAGCTAATCAACCCGCTACACTCTGACATTTTTTTGGAGAATCAACAGTTGTTAATCTGCACCTCAAAGTATAACAAGTCCTGCTTGTAATTTATTAAACTTTAAGTGGATAAGCACGCCAGAAATGCTCAATGTCCTATACAGACAAACTATTCAAACTTTATATCTTGTGCTTTTAAAGTAAATTACTATTTTAAAGTAACACTATTGCCCAAATAGTAACATTTTTGAGTTATTGGGTGTAAAGGTACTTTGAGAGGTTGACTGTTTCCTAGGTTACAAGAGAACATACTGCCACCAGCTGACTTGTTTAAGTCCCATAGCTATATTTCTGCTCTGATCTCCAATTTTAAAAGCGAGTCTGCTAATGACATTTCTCTACTCACCGACTGACTGAAAATTACCAACTGAATATTTTCCTTGTTGATAGTTTCTTACAAGATGAATTTGCCTAATCAAAAATATAGCTTTCTGATCTTAGTATTGTTGACATTTACTTGGTGCAATTAACTTTTTTGTTAAAGGTCTACTGTCAAGCATTTAAGTAATTTGTAGTTGCAAAAAGCCACTGATGGAAAGTAATAAGGTAGTAGTTTGAGTGCCCTTCTCAATAAATACATATTAAACCAAAGGAAAGCTGGGTTATGGTAATGACATTTTAATAAATGCCATCCTCAATTGGAAATGGAGACGATGTTATGGTATATAGGATCCACCATATGGAAAAGATTCTTGGAGAACACAGCTTTGCTTCATACTTCAAAGTTCCTGATTGCTAATCTTACATAGATAAGCTTTGTTTGCAAGCTATTTTAAAATAACCTTTTGGCAGGTAGGCAAGATGGTGGGCGGTGGGGGGGGGGTGTGCAAGGGTGCACTCAAGACTTTGTGTCTTGTGGAGTGGTTCCCAAAGAATTCCTGCCAGAGGCACCTGACAGCACAGATTAGCTCTTCAGTGTATAAGCACAAAGCACCAAAAAGGCTGAGATTTCCTCCCAGCTACACGCTTTCTCTCCCTATTGTTGATTACACTCCACCCGCTCCATGGTAAAGAAAGCTGACAAAGGAGGTGCTATTAATTTCCTTTCCCACTGAATAATCCCCTCTGTAATGTCTACAACAAAAGGTAAATAGAACAATCATCTTCAAAAATAAATTAGGCCAGACTGGTAATACCCAAAAGGAGAATTATGACCACTGTCATAAACTCTGAAGAGCCATTGGTGCCACTGATATCTAGATAATTAAGCAAAAATTTGAAAATTGTCTCTAAGATTGTCTAAGTTCATTAAGTGTTTTTGTTAGGTTATCACTGTTGGGCGCCATGTGGAGAGCAAAGTAATTGTATAGCTACGTCATTGCCCCAAAGGAAAACAGGAAAGATGTTCGATGAAGTGTTTAAGAATCAAAATGTAATTAGCTGGGTGTGGTGGTGCATGCCTGTAGTCCCAGCTAAGGAGGGAGGACCTCATGAGCCCAGGACTTTGAGGCTGTAGTAAGCCATGATTGCACCACTGCACCCCAGCCTGGGCAACAGAGTTAGACTGTCCCCACCCCCCCAAAAAAAAAATTAATGTGAGCTAAGTGCAGTGGTGTGCACCTATAATCCCAGGTACTCTGGAGGCTGAGGTGGGAGGGTCACTGGAGCCCAGTTGTTTGAGACCTGCCTGGACAAAATAGTTGAAATTCTGCCTCAAAAAAATAATCAAAATGTGGGTAGGTGAGAAAAAACATTAGTGACCTACTTCAGTTTTGAGACCTGGCGGAATAGTGATTGAACAATCTAAGGAAAGAAGTATGAAACACTTCAAATAGTATAGTATAGTAATTTAGGGAGTTCTGGTTATGTTTGTTGCCTGAGATCTTGGAGATGACGATTGTAGTTGATAATATTCTAGGTGATTTACAGTTTAATTTTGTATTATCTGCTACACATACGCTGGGAATGTCATCGGAATTAAGAGAAATATTAGTAGTTCTACATGGAATATAGAGTGTTTTCTTATCTCAAGTTGAAAATTATGTATATATATATTTTTGGTTAAATTTCTGTTTTACAGTTATCTTTCTTTAAAAGTGCTGTTTTGTTCAGATGTAATGGAATGGTACCTACACAGGATTTTTGGCCAATAAATTTGTGAATAGGGTCCTATTAAGGCATACCATTGACACCCTATAGTATAACTTGTCTTTTAGTTATATCAAATATGAGCAAACCTAAGATACAAATCCTGTGTTGTTTTTTTTTTTTTTTTTTTTTTTTTTTTTTTTTTTTTTTTTTTTTTTTTTTTTTTTTTTTTTTTTTTTTTTTTTGAGACGGAGTTTCGCTCTTGCTTTCCAGGCTGGAGTGCAATGGTGCGATCTCGGCTCACCGCAACCTCCGTCTCCCGGGTTCAGGCAATTCTCCTGCCTCAGCCTCCTGAGTAGCTGGGATTACAGGCACGTGCCACCATGCCCAGCTAATTTTTTGTACTTTTAGTAGAGACGGGGTTTCACCATGTTCCTGTGTTGTTTTTAATGATAAATTCTTAGTTCTTTCTTCTTACTAGATACCAAACAACACTTGCAGAAAATATATTATTTTCTTCCAATCAGGTTTACAAATTCTGTTAGTTCCATTGTAATGTAATTGAGAGTATTTTATCATGGAAGTCAGGAGTTCACAGAAAGCCAAACTGTGATATTTCACAGAAAATTAAAGTAAATTAAGGACTGCGAACTCCACAGACATTGACAGTTTAGATCATTTATGTAGTTGTAATGCTGTTTTCTGTTACACAGAAAAATCCCTTAACTGCTCTTTGGTTGAGTAATAAATATGTGTGTTTTATCTCACTGAGAACAACTACCAAAAAGGTATTAAGATTCAGAGATTGCTGTTTTAATATTCTGCACGTAGTATATTTTAAAGCCCTTGTTAAACAGAAGTATTATATAGACACAGGACATGGGCTAGTTTCAGTCATAATAGTAACACTGACTTAATGTTACCATAATAGATGGCAGAAAGAGCTGACTAAACTCTGAAAACATATGTAAGCAAATTAAAATATATTTTCCTGTTTTATAAACAAATTTACATTCTTTTTAACAAGAGTTTAGGTGAATGACCAGAATAAGAATCCTATCTGACATTCATTTCTTTTTGTAGTGAATGAAGCTTATACAGAATAAGTTCCAGATAAATTCATTTATTCATTTTATTTATTTAACAGATGCATCAAAAATCTATATGCCAGGTGCTGGGGATATACAGAAGATAAAACAACAACAACAAAAACCCGCTCCACATTATGGAATTCACATTGTAAAAGGAATACATTTCCCTATAATGATTACAGACATGTAGTGAGGACAATCCATGGGCCACCTTAGTTGTTTTCAAACCTGAATTCCACTCATACACCTATTCTAGAGCTCTTGCTCCAAAACCACTGTTGATATTGCAGCTGTATGTTTTTAAAAAGCCATTTCCCATTGATTTTTTTTTTAATAATTGTACCTGCATTAAAAAAGATGTGATAGTTTAGTTTCACCAGGGCTGTTTTCTATCCCCCCCAAACAGGATGACACTGCAGAAGGTATGTCACCTTTCAGAGCTTACGTTATTGTAACAGGTGCCCAACTACCTTGTGAAGAAATCTAGACTGCATAGCCAGATGTCACATTTTATGATGTACACTCTAAACCTTGTAATAGTTTAAAGAAGCAGGAGTGCACTGTGAGTAGGTAGAGAATGTGTCTGTCTGGAGCAGAAATGTCAGATTTTTTTTTAACAGCATAAGCTGTGGAGAGCCTTGTGGGGCCTGAGAACAGGAAAGACAGAATCAAGTATCCTGCCTTATATAATTTATAGCTTGGGGTAACTAAATGGTTGTAATGATTCCCTCATTACAGAATAAGTCCAGTTTCACAGTGCAGAAGATCTGATAGAAATAGAATGTTAACATTTACAGCAGCTCATGAAATAAAACTAGACCTCTTCAATGGCTATCAATGGTTAAAACCATTAAGTAAAATGCTGATGGAGAAATATTTAATTCATGGATCAGGCTAACCACACTCAAACTCACTGATCAATTTGAACATTACAAAAACAGAGATAACTAGATATTCTAGTTCAAATAATTGAACTACATGGTTTACTAAGACTCTAGACTCTCATCAGTTTTCTAGATCTGATGAGCAGTTTATTAGAAACTTAAGATATAGTGGAACATTTTTAAATCACAGGAGTGCAAGTAGAAAAATCACACTGTGAAATTCTACAGGACAAATCTGTTTTAAGAAAAAAAAATTTTAAGGAAAAGGCAGGAAAACCTGTAGAGCAAGATGAATTTAGAGATATTTCTTAGTTTGGCTGGGTGCTATAATCCCAGCACTTTGGGAAGTCAAGGCGGGCAGATCACGAGGTCAGGAGTTCAAGACCAGCCTGGCCAGCATGGTGAAACCCCATCTCTACTAAAAAAATACAAAAAAATAGACCGGGTGTAGTGGCTCACGCCTGTAATCCAAGCACTTTGGAGGCCAAGGCAGGTGTGGATCACCTGAGGTCGGGAGTTCAAGACCAGCCTGACCAACATGGTGAAACCCTGTCTTTAAAAAAAAAAAAATACAAAAAATTATGTGGGAATGGTGGCATGCACCTGTAATCCCAGCTATTTGGGAGGCTGAGGGAGGAGAATTGCTGGAACCCAGGAGGCAGAGGTTGCAGTGAGCAGAGATTGCACCACTCACTCCAGCCTGGACAACAGAGCAAGACTCCGTCTCAAAATTAAAAAAAGGATATTTGGAGAAATTTTTAAATTGACTGACTATTGGAAGTTAAATAGTAATTTTTGAAAGTGGTATTGTGGTTATATTTTTTAAAATCTTTTGGTATATACATATTAAATAGTTTACTAATGAATGATATGATGTTTGGACTTTGCTTCATACTTTAATTCATGGGGGATGGGAAGACACATGGGAGTACGTAGGAAAGAAGCTTGTCCCTGTGTGGGTATTGTTGGTGGGTGATGGGTAGATGGGGGTTCTTTATACTGTTCTACTTTTGTACACATTTAGGATGTTCCATAATAAAAATTCAAAAACAACGCATAAGAGAAAGATTCCTGTGGTTGAGACAACCAAAGCAAGGTGAGAACACATAGAAAGCCATATGAAGGTCAATAAGGTGCAGCTAAGTGTTCTTAGGGTATCCTCCCAGACCACTTTGAAATACTACCTTGAAGTCTATCAGAGGATCAGTCCATTTTCCTTTTAATCCAGATTAAATTTATTGGCTAACAATGGTGGAAGTTCACACATGCCACAACAAGGATATCGTTTAAATATATCTATTATAATTAAAATTAGTAATCAGAACTAATAAGAGATGTGCCAAGAATTTGTGCTAAGTACTTTGTAGGTATAAAGTACTTGCTTTGGGTGGGCACGATGGCTCACGCCTGTAATCCCAGCATTTTGGGAGGCTGAGGCGGGTGGATCACTTGAGGTCAGGAATTCGAGAGCAGTCTGGCTAACATGGTGAAACCCCGTCTCTACTAAAAATACAAAAAATTAGCCGGGCGTGGTGGTGGGTGCCTATAGTCCCAGCTGCTTGGAAGGCTGAGGCAGGAGAATCGCTTGAACCAGGGAAGCAGAGGTTGCAGTGAGCCGAAATTGCGCCACTGCACTCCAGCCTGGGCAACAGAGCAAGAACTCCGTCGAAATAAATAAATAAAAGTACTTGCTTTAATGTTACCCTATTAAGCAATAACTTTCCATTTTAAATATTATTTTGCTAGTTCCATAGTCTTTTTCTAGAACTATATTTAAAATTCTTAAACAAGTACTCTAAGCAAAATCAACTCACTAAAATAATGTGTTTGGCTTTAACTGCTTTCAATAAGATTAGTTCTGTTTTTCCTCTTTTCATCTTATTGTCTAACTGAAACTTTGTACCCTTTAGCCAACATCTCCCCATTACCTTAGCCCCTCTCTCCACAAGCCCCTGGTAACACTATTCTCTCTTCTTTGCTTCTCTGAGTTTGACTTTTTTATATTCCACACATAAGTGACATCATGTAGTATTTGTCTTTCTGTGCCTGGCTTATTCATTTAGCATAATGCCCTCCAAGTTAAAACATATTGTTGCAAATGATAGAATGTATATCCTTTTAAATGGTCAACTCTAATAATTGTTCTAGTAATTTACTTGATTTTTTGTGTTTCCAGGTACATTCCTTCATTTTTCTTAACTGTGTGTGTGTGCGTGTTTAGAAAGGGTCTCACCGTGTGTGTGTGTGTGTGTGTGTGTGTGTGTGTGTGTGTGTGTTTAGAAAGGGTCTCACTGTTGTCCAGGCTGGGGTGCAATGGCGTGGTCTCAGCTCACTGCAACCTCTGCCTCCTGGATTCAAGCGATTCTCCTGCCTCAACCTCCCTAGTAGCTGGGNGACCAGGATGGTCTCGATCTCTTGACCTCGTGATCCACCCGTCTCGGCCTCCCACAGTGCTGGGATTACAGGCTTGAGCCACCGCGCCCGGCCGTCCTTCATTTTTCTTAACTGTGTGTGTGTGCGTGTTTAGAAAGGGTCTCACCGTGTGTGTGTGTGTGTGTGTGTGTGTGTGTGTTTAGAAAGGGTCTCACTGTTGTCCAGGCTGGGGTGCAATGGCGTGGTCATAACTCACTGCAACCTTCACCTCCCAGGCTCAAGCGATACTTCCACTTCAGCCTCCTGAGTAGCTAAGACTACAGACACACACCACCACACCTGGCTAATTTTTGTATTTTTTGTAGAGACGGGGTTTTGCCATGTTGTGCAGGCTGCTCTCAAACTACTAGGCTCAAGTGATTGCTCGCCTTCATCTCCCAAAGTGCTGGGATTACAGGTGTGAGCCACTGCGTCCAGCCCCCAACAATATATGCTAACACTCGGCAGTTAGTTCATTGGGCTTCTATGTATTACCACTGTTATTAATCTAATAATTTAAATATCTAACTGAATGCTGTTCTTACTTTGAATATATTAGCACACTACAAAGGTAAAAAAATACAACCAACTTGTTGTGGGTCAAAAGAATCAATGATTTTGCATTTTATTAAGCATGTGTACCATATATGCCAGGCATACACACACATATGTAAATAAGGTCGAAGGAGGCCGGGCTCGGTGGCTCAAGCCGAGAATCCCAGCACTTTGGGAGGCCGAGGTCAGGGCGGATCACTTGAGGTCAGGAATTCGAGAGCAGTCTGGCCAACATAGTGAAGTCTGGTCTCTACTAAAAATACAAAACATTAGCTGGGCATGGTCATGCATGTAGTCCCAGCTACTTGGGAGGCTGAGGCAGAGAATCGCTTAAATCCCAGAGGTGGAAATTGCAGTGAGCTGAGATCATACCACTGCACTCCAGCCTGGGTGACAGAGTGAGACTCCATCTCAAATATATATATATATATAAGGTTGAAAGAAATAAACGAATTGAAGCATTATTGCAAATATAAGAGACTTTTTTTTCTTGTCTTTTTAAAAAATAAGTAGACAGGGTCTCACTTTGTTGCCAACACTGGTCTCAAGCTCCTGGCCTCAAGTGATCCTCCTGCCTCAGCCTCTGAAAGTGCTGGGATTAGCCACCGTGCTTGGCCAAGAGAATTCTTTCAAACTTACCAATAATATCACTATTAAATAGCTTTTATTTTGAGTATACATCCTAATGACTTTTTAACTTAGCACATCTTATTCTGTGTATACTTAGTAAATTACTATCTGTACTCACTAGTTAGACTTTGAACTTAGCTGTGACCTTATCTACTACATACTTGGGCATTTTCTGTTGTTATTAACCCCTGGGACTTAAGTTGCCTTAGAAATAGTAATCACGATTGCTATATGTATAAATGTTACCACTAATGTCTGTAGAAGTCTCTGCTAACTATTCGTGAACCCGGTGGAGTTCATTATGCTGGAAGTCACTATGTATTCCTTAAACCCTTCTGATTCTGCTCTATGGCCTCCTTTGTTGAGTATCTTGTTAAAAGAAATCAGAACCACTCTTTCCACATTCTTCAATCGTCAAGTCATACCATGAACAGGGCTCCAAGAAGCAGAAAGGTTGTCTACGTAGCACTTCAAGAAAATTAGGGAGGAAAAAAAAAAAGAGAAAAATACAATGTGTTGTCCCAGAAGGTAGTATGCAAGTTCCCAAATGACCTCTAGGCATTTTCGTTCAGGGTCCATTTTTTATCCTTTATCATGTCACTCTTCCATTTTCCTATTAAAGAATAATTTTTGTATCTTTCTATGTGACTGTGGTAAAAATAATATTCCCCTTCTCCAAAAGTCAATGGTCAGTTGAATATATAAAGGTTGTTGGTGATGAAACTTCAGGTCTTACGTTTTCGTGGTTTTTAAAATATAGACAGAGTCTCACTCTTGCTGAGACTGGAGTGCAGTAGCATGATCATGACTCACTGCAACCTCAACTTCCTGGGCTTAAGTGATCCTCCTGCATCAGGGCCCTGAATAACTGGGACTACAGGCACACACCACCACACCCAGCTAATTTTTAAAATTTTTGTAGAGACAGTGCCTCACTGTTACACATGCTGATCTTAAACTCCTGAACTCAAGTGATTTCTCCCACCTCGGCCTCCCAACATGCTGGGATTACAGATGTGAGCCACCATGCCCAGCCTCGTTTTTTTTAATGTGAGCAAAGGTAAGAGAAATCTGGTGGTGGTCTTAAGGTACACATGTGGTTTGTGCACTGTGAAGCTGTTGAAAGGAGTGGATGATGATGAAATGCATGCAGTTGAGCTAGGCTCAATGGAAAATCATGTTGGGGAACAGATGGAGTTTTGAAGTGCTAAGAGCATGATTTAATAAAACTGGGGTCGGTCATAAAATTGCTAGAAAGAATGTAGGCTGATTTCTTCCAGAATTTAAAGGCTCTTGCCAAAAGAGCAAGAACAGAAAGAGATCAGCTTGAATACCAGAGCTGCACCTTTGGATAAGCTCTGGGGAAAGGATAGGTTTTCAGGAAAAAACAAAAAAGGATCTGGGATCATTTACTCTCTCATTTAACAATTATTTATTAGCATATACATATATATTAGCATATACATATATATGTATATGCTAATGTATATGTGTATATATGTGTGTATATATGTATATACATATATATGTGTGTATATATATGTATATGTGTATATACATATATATGTATATGTGTATATACATATATATGTATATGCTAATAAATGTTAAAAAGTATATATATATATATATATATATATACATTTTTTTTTTGAGATGGAGTCCAGCTCTGTTGCCCAGGCTGGAGTGCAATGGTGCGATCTCGGCTCACTGCAACCTCCACCTCCAAGGTTCAAGAGATTCTTCTGCCTCAGCCTCCCGAATAACTGGGATTATAGGCCCATGCCACCATGCCCGGCAAATTTTTTTTTGTATTTTTAGCAGAGATAAGGTTTTGCCATGTTGGCCAGGCTAGTCTCGAACTCCTGACTGCAAGTGATCCGCCTGCCTCAGCCTTCCAAAGTGCTGGGATTATAGGCATGAGCCACCATGCCTACTCTATTAGTGTATCTACTGGATATCAAGATGACTAAGAAATAGCACTTGCCCTGAAGGAGTTTTTCTATTTGAGGAAAAAG
>NW_016107748.1:919897-924307 GCF_001604975.1 Cebus imitator
TAACCGCAAACAGAATAAAACAAGTGTTATATAGATCTACATACAGTGACATGCCATGGGAATGCTGAAAACTGAGCACAGTTTCAACTAGTGGATTGGCACAGGGAACATGAGAAATAAGCATATTTTCAATATGACAAGAATGAATGGGCGTTTCTGGATATAGGAACAAGAGAAAAGTCATGGGTATATGGAAGGGCATGGACTCTTGAGGGAAGAGCAAGTAGTCTAATGTAGATACTATATAGGAACCTGGGGGCAAAAGGACAGATTGGTGGAGACAGGCTGGAAATATGATTATGGGCTACATCATGATTGATCTATAAGCATTAGAAGTTTTGATTTATTCTTTAGGGATAAGAAACATTTATGACTTTTGAGAAGGAAAATTACACAAGGGAGAAGAAAATTGCACACTCAAAACTCAAAGGAGGTGGTAAAGGAAGGATTTTTATTTTTTTTTTATTTTTGGAGAGATGAGATCTCACTATGTTGCCCAGGCTAGTCTCGAACTCCTGAACTACAGCAATCCTCCTGCCTTTGCCTCAGAAACTTCCGGGATTATAGGCATGAGCCACTACACCCAGCCAGGATTATGTTTTTTATGGGGAGATGAGAATATTGGTAGGTGGGCAGAGGATAAATGAGAGAGACTATGGATATGTGAGATTGAATATATAATAAAATAAATTGATAGGACAAGCCCTGCATTATTCCTCTACTCCATTTTATGAGGAAAATATATATATTAGAAGCACTCTAGTGTATATTTGCTGTTCTAGCTGTGGAAGCCATCTGAAAACTCATTTGAAAGTGCTTTAAAACAGGGGTCAACAAACCTTTTCTATAAAGGGCCAGAGTATGTTTAGCTCTGTGGGCCGCAGATGGTCTGTGCTGCGTACGCTGCTACTTCTCTACCTCCCTCCTCCTCCTCCCTTCCTCATCCTTCTTTTTCTTCTGTCTCTTCTTCTTTCTATTTAAAAGTATGAATTCATTCTCAGTTCCTGGGCCACACAAAAACAGGTTGTAGGCCAGATTTGAACTCTAGGCCTTTGCTGACCCTGTATTTTAGAAGTTAGCTTTCCTGACAAAGCATTTGAGTCTCTCAGTGAAGTAAGAAATAGGTCTTTCTTGGGGAACAGAAAGCTGAAATAATTTCATGGATTTGAATATGACCCTTGACCCATTTTTGTCCATCATCACTCAGATTTGTGGCTGCAACTGCCAACCATTTGGTGCCATAGGACATGGCATGATTTTTCAGCAACAGTTCCTCAGCTTTTCTTTCTGTTTTTTCCTTCTTTCAATTGTGGTGGTTTAAAAACATGTCTGCAAAATCTTGAACACTTTTTTCCGGTAAAAATATAGGGTCTGTGTTCCCTTTTCTTGAACTTAACAGGCCTTTGTGCTGCCTCAACAAATAGGATATGACGGAAATGACACTATGCGACTTTTGAGACGGAGTCATAAAAGGTGATACAACTTCCCCATCCCATCCCCCTACATTTCAGAGCTCTGCTCTGAGTTGCCATGTAAGAATAGCTACCCTGAAGGTACCTTGCTGAAAAGACCACGGGGAAATCTCATAGAGTTAGAAAGAGGTGCCTGAGGAAGCCCAGCTGTTTCTAGTCCCAGCTATTTAACTCTTCCCAGACCAGGTGCCATATATGAGTGAGCAAGCCTTCAGATGATTCCAGCGCTAGCCACCATCTAGGTGGAAGCTCATGAGACACCTTCAACAAGAACCATCTGGATGAGCTTAGTCAAGCCCCAGAATCATGAAAGATAATAATAAAATTGTTTTAAGTCAATGGTTTGGGTGATTTGTTACGTACCAATGGATTACCCAACTGATTTTAGGATCTGGAAATGAAGTATTACAATAACAAAACCTAAAACATATGACAGTGACTTTGGAACTTAACTGCAGGCATAAGTTGGAAAGACCTTCAAGCGATTAGTAGCAGAAGCCTGATGGTCTTTGACGTTATCAGTAATTGCTTAAAGGAAAGTGAGGGAAAAGTCAGTGAAAGCTGGAGGAAAACTTCTTGTTAGCAAAACTGTTACCTGTAATAATGTGGAGAATAGAAAATATTCTCTGTGAGCTGATGGATCAGCCTGAAGAGTTTATAGGCTAAAGGTTGAAAATTTCAACTGGTTTCTTTTAGTTGTGTATTATAAAATACAGATAAAGAGGGATGAAGTGTAGAAGAAATTTCTTAGTTTTGAGGCAAAATTTGGAGGAAATACAAAGAAGCTAGGACTTGCTGGTTTAGAAAATAAAACTTTTTTCTGATTATTCGTTTCTTGTAGCAGAATATTTCCAAGGAAGTAAAGGTCCTCCGGACAAAAGTTAAATCCATGGCCCTGTCACAAAAACTTATCAAGGTAAAAAGGAAGCTAAGGATTTGACTATAAAATTATTTATTAAGACCTCAGAAAGATTTAAAATGATGCCTTCTGAATTCTTGCAAAAAGACAAAAGTCTTAAGCTTAAAGAGTCTCTCTGTTAAACAATAGGGATTCTAAGAAACTTAAGGGCATTGATCTACAGCAGCTTTAAAGGGAGCCCCAGGTAGACGATATCGGTGGATGTGGCTTTTCTAATAGAAGTAAATCTCAGTAAGATTCCTATAGGAAACTCATAAAGCTTCTGGGAAAATTGCACTTACAGAAATACCACAAGCTTAGACTATGAGGAACAAAGATGGTTTCAAAGTGAAAACAGGCCTTTGGACCCTGGAACTTTTACAGACAGGAAGCAGGCTTATCAAACTAAACTTGAAATTTTGGCTCTGTTTTATGGAATAGGAACTCTGAGGGTAGAATTCAGAGCCCAGAAGATTAGAGCCAAGAGCTGAGAAGAATCATTCCAGACAGAATTGAACCTTGACTAAAGAATTGGAAAAAAAAAGAAAAAAAGAAAAAAAAAAATGGCCGGGGATGGTGGCTCATGCCTGTAATCCAAGCACTTTGGAGGGAGTTCAAGACCAGCCTGACCAACATGGTGAAACCCCGTCTTTAAAAAAAAAAAAAAAAAGAATTGGCAACATGGTCTTAGTGGACTTACTGCAGAGGTCGCCACATGCCTCTTTTTTCTCTCTTTGTGAATGGGATTATTTATAATTGTTATCCTTTACCTACTCCACCATGTATACTTACTGCGAGGGAGAGATAATTCATCTCACTAGCTGACATATTTTCAGACTTCAAGGAATACCACTTGAGCTGTACTCACAGGACCACACACAAGGATCTTTATCCACATGTGACCTGATTTCACTGATAAAATCCTGGACCTTGAGCCTGAGCCTGGTGTTTTAACAAATGAAAATTTTAGAAGGTCTTGGGAAGGGTGAGTATATTTTGCATGTGGGAAGGATGTAAATAATATGTGGCCTGAGAGCAGATTAGGGTGGTTTGAAAATGTGTCCACCAATTCTTTGATACTCCTCTGAACCAGAGGTAGAATCTGTGTCTCTTCCTTTGGAACCTGGGTGGACCTTTGTGATTAAATACAGCAGAGAGATGCTGTGTGAACTCTGAGGCAGTGTAATAAGGGGTGACATAGCTGCCACCTAGTTCTTTCTCAAACCATGTGCCTTTGGAGCCCTGAGCTGCCATGGAAGAAAACCACCTACCCTGAAGCCACAACACTGGAAAGACCATGTAGAAGAACCACAAAGAGATAGAAGAGGACCAAATGTGTGGGCCTTCCCAGCCCAGGCTCCAAATATGCAAGAAGTAAGCCTTCATTTCTTATTGGTTTTAATTTTTTAAAAAAATAAATTGAGACAGGGTGTCCCCCAGGCTGGTCTTGAACTCCTAAGCTCAAGCAGTCCTCCCACCTTGGCCTCCCAAAGTGCTGGAATTACACGCATGAGCCACCATGCCCGGCTGCAAGTAGAGGCCTCCATCACCAGCCACCACCTGATGACAACACCATGAATGACCCTCAGCAAGAGCTACCTACTGAGTCCAGCCAAACTCCAGGCCCATGAGAGAGAAATAAAATTGTTGTTTAGAGTCACTAAATATGGAATAATTTATATCAACAGATAACTGGAATCACAGGTGTCATTGTTAAAGGTAAAACTTTGAATACATTTGTTTTTGCCTTCCGCCACATTCCACAATTGACTTTTGTTCATGAACCCATTGACAAGTTTGCCTTATTGCTTTTCCTTCTTCCTTTTTTATTTTTGTAACTTAAAATCACGTAATAAAACAACACAAAAATGTATTTGAATGTAGGTTGAATGACTGTAAATAAGCACAAAAGTTCTCCTTCCTAAGAATCTCTTGTCTGTATATGCCAAGTGTCTAACACAAGGCCTGCCTGGCACATAATTTTTTTTTTCTTTTTGTAAATGTTAGTCGTTTTGGTTTTTTTTTTTTTTTTTTTTTTTT
>NW_016107748.1:924755-928965 GCF_001604975.1 Cebus imitator
TTGAGACAGTGTTTTGCTCTTGTTTTCCAGGCTGGAGTGCAATGGCATGATCTTGGCTCATTCCAACCTCCACCTCCCAGGTTCAAGTAATTCTCCTGCCTCAGCCTCCCGAGTAGCTGGGATGACAGACATGTGTTACCACATTTGGCTAATTTTGTATTCTTAGTAGAGATGAGGTTTCTCCATGTTGGTCAGGAGGCTGGTCTAGAATTCCCAATCTCAAGTGATCCACTTGCCCTGGCCTCCCAAAGTGGTGGGATTACAGGCGTGAGCCACTGGCTAAGCCTTATCTACTTTTTTAAAAAAAACACAGAGGGACTAGATAGCTAATATAAATAATGCCAGTGTTAACACAAAAATTTGACTTGGATGACCATAGCACCCTTCAATGTTTACCCCATGGAATAAGAAAATTTCAAGCACTTTTCTAGGCCACCTGAGTCTATTTTGGGTAAGGATCCTTAAGTTGATACTCAAGTAATGACATTCATGCAATGTAGAAGACTATGCAAAAATCTGTCCTGGCTTCTCTCCATGCTATGGGCCATCTGTGAAGCCTTGGAGGATGGGTCAAATGTATGCATTGTCTCCTCTTCGCTACCATTTTTGTACAGATTGCTAATCTAATTAAAATTAATGTCAATAGCAATGTGGAAGGGGAAAGCCTAAAAAAAGAGGGTTTTTGAAGAATGGGGGACCAGAAAAGAAGAGGACAATTTTACCTGAATTGTTTTCCTTTAGAAAATAAATTTGTTCGTGCAATTCTTTGAGTCAATTAACACATGTATATAAATACACGTTATTTAACCATTATTATTATCACTATGTGACCCTTCAGTGTACTGGCTACCATGGGTGTAAGATAAATTACAGAAACTCCTTATTCTGAAGGACTAGTTCCAACAACAATTTGGCATTGTGCAGTGTGTGGGGCCTGGGAAAATCCTCTGATTTGCCATACCTTAGGGAAGGTTTTTGCATGATGTTAGGCCATGTCTCTTACTGCAATGATAAGCATTCTTAGATTTAAAAATAATACCAAGGTGTCAGGCAAACTGAATTCCATCAATAGTAACAACTTTTCATAAACTAAAAGTTGGCAAAGCCTTCATTAAAAAAAAAAAGAATTTATTACTAAATGAATTTAATTCACAAAAGGAATTTTCCCTAATATTTAGGCTGTTGTTGGTTTTGGCTTTGTTTGTTTTTAATTAACATTTTTAGTTGTGTGGTTTGATCAAATATTGAATTTGAGTTCAAAGATACATTTTCTCTGAGGTTGCGGTCTAAAGAGACCAAGTAAATAACAGAAAATCATAGTTTCCAAGTTTTGCAGAACAATGCTCAGAAGTTCCATGACTTTTTCAGTGTTCTACAGAATTGAGCTACTCCCTCTTACACAAAAAAGTTCTCCAATTTTCTTTTTTTTTTTTTTTTTTTGGAGACGGAGTTTCACTCTTGTTACCCAGGCTGGAGTGCAATGGCGCGATCTCGGCTCACCGCAACCTCCGCCTCCTGGGTTCAGGCAATTCTCCTGCCTCAGCCTCCCGAGTAGCTGGGATTACAGGCACGCGCCACCATGCCCAGCTGATTTTTTGTAGTTTTAGTAGAGACGGGGTTTCACCGTGTTGACCAGGATGGTCTCGATCTCTTGACCTCGTGATCCACCCGCCTCGGCCTCCCAAAGTGCCAGGATTACAGGCGTGAGCCACCACGCCCGGCCAAGTTCTCCAATTTTCATCTGTTTTTTCTTCTTTGCTGAGTTTCTTCATCTCTTTCTTCTTTGCCTACTTTCTTAATTTCTTCCTATGTAAATATATACTTCCTAAGTATGTATATGAAAAAGCTATCTTTGAGGAGAAGTGATGTAACATCAGAAACAAGGGTAGACTCACAATTAGAGTCCACTGACTCATTATGGGACTTTAGATAAGTCACTAATCAGGAAATTTTGTGTGTTAATGGTGTTTAGTTGATTGAGAAGGGGTGGACAAAACATCGTGACTTCAGGGCCTCAGCAACAGAACTCCTAAATATTTCCATTGCCAGCACTTACCTTACAGGCACTAGATAATTCTGCAGTGAGTTATTCTATACAAGAAGGGCAAGGGCTTCAGAGTCAGGTAACTGGGAAGTTATTTTCTCTTTCTGTTGTTTAGTAGCTGTGTGAACTCAGGTGAAGTTCATAATCCCATTTAGCCTTAGTTTCCTTGTTTGTAATGCCCATCATGAGAAGTTGTTCTAAGGATCACAGAAAATATACCTAAAGTACCCAACAAAGTCTTGACACAAGGAAAGTGTTCCATAAATGGTAGCTATTTGAAGTAGTCTAAGATGTCTCTTTCAAATGTTTAATACACCCATATAATCCCAATCTTAATCTCTAACTCTTTTGTTGGCCCATCATTAGAGCACCAGATCCCCTTGATTGCCTTCCAGAGTAAGGATGCAAGACCACTGAGAAGTGTGCAGCGCTGGTAAGAGGAGATGGGGCCAGGTGGCATGGTGATATCATGCTGTTGCCCCTGCCAGACAGACTCTGTCTTTGCTGAAGTGTTTAGTAATGGTATTGTGGCAAATGCCTTTTTAGTCAAAGGCAATAAATCTTCCCTTGTTTAAATGACAGATGGCTAGAACTGTTACTTCTGTTTCTAGCAAACCCGGAAGGGGAAAAAGAAGTAACTGACATTCAGAGTTCTTGTTTTTAAAGAATATCAGGGGAAAAATGATAATAATGTAGTTTCAGCAAAGTTATACAGTGTTTGCAGTCAACAGAATAATGGGCCCCCTAATGATGTTCCCATCCTAATCCCCAGAACCTGTGAATATGTCAGGTTACAGGACAAACGGGAATTTAGACTGAAGATGGATTTAAGTTTAATTAGCTGATCTTAAGATAGGGAACGTGGCCTAATTTATCCAGGTGAGCCCAATATAATCACAGTGGAAGAAAGAGACAGAAGAATAAGAGTGAGAGAAGCTGTGGCTACAGAGGACAGAGTGGTGAGATGTGAGGACTCTGCTTGCCATGCCGGCTTTGAAGATGAAGGAAGGGAGCTGTTAGCCAGGACACCTCTAGAAGCTGGAAAAGGTAAGCAAACAGATTTTCCCCTAGACTTCCAGAAAGCTCTGCTGACTGACGCCTTGATTTTAGCCTAGTCAGAGCCATTTCAGATTTCTGACATCCAGGATGCGAAGATAATATATTTGTGTTGTTTTAACCTATTAAGTTCTAAAATTGGTGAACCATTTTCTTCTCTCCCTTTACAAACCAGGTGCTGTTTACAGTGAACAGTGCTTTCTGACAAAGCAAAAGCAAAGCAGAGGAAAGCACCAGCAAAGGGCATCCCTTGCTGGCTAGCTGCTGATTACAGTGGCCTCTATTCACTTCTTATCGGTTTTGTTTGTTTGTTTGTTTGTTTGAGACAGTCTTGCTCTGCCGCCAGGCTGGAGTTCCGCGGCGCCATCTCGGCTCACTGCAACCTCCACCTTCCAGGTTCAAGTGATTCTCCTGTCTCAGCCTCCCAAGTAGCTGGGATTATAGGCACCCACCACCATGCCTGGCTAATTTTTGTATTTTTAGTAGAAACAGGGTTTCAGCATGTTGGCCAGGCTGGTCTCAAACTCCTGGCCTCAGGTGATCTGCCCTCCTTGGCTTCTGAAAGTGCTGGGATTACAGGCATGAGCCACCACACCTGGCCTCAATTCCTGTCTTAATATGTATCACATGCCCTGCCCGAGATCACGAGGATTCTGTCTCTCATTCCCACAGTCTTGATGTTGCCTCTACTTCTCTTCCATTTTCTTTTTCCTTGATGTGATCCCCTTCTTTCTCATTCTTCTCTTCTTTCATTTCCCCAGTTGTTTTCTTTTTCTACTCATAGGAAATAGGTAGCAGTGGCCCAAGCTAGAAGAAAAAGGACGCTCCTACCAGCTCCCTCCCTTCTTCACAACACCTACACAGCTGCTGGGGAAGTCTTGAATGAAAGCTAGAAAAGAAGGAAAAGAGGCATTTTAGAACAGAACAGAAATAGTCACAGAAGGGCGACAGGCAGGAGATACCATCTCATTGACAGCTGCCTTTCCACAGAGAAGTTATTCCGTTGTACTCTACACCAGGGCTGGGCTTAAATATTGCTCCTATGTACTTGGTAGTATAGTAGAAGCACCTCCATTTCTCTAAATAGTTTGTTTTTTTTTTTTTTTTTTT
>NW_016107748.1:929909-931641 GCF_001604975.1 Cebus imitator
TTTTTTTTTTTTTTTTTTTATTTTTGAGACAAATTCTCATTCTATTGCCAATATCCAATTTCTCTAAATAGTTAACTGCATACTTAGAGTTCTTGGTAGAGTTTAGAACACAGTTAAGTATTCTGAGTGTACCTACCCCCATGACTGTCTGTAATCTGTACAAAATTTGATATGCCCTTTCAGATAGTTAGATATTTATTGAGACTCTGCTGTATAGTTGGCAGTGCTCCAGGTATAGGCAGTGGTGGTGGCAGCAAGCAATAGGACCAGTGGAGCCTGCTTTCTAATAGAGAGTCATCTCTCTAGGCACAGCATAGAAGCAACTTACTGGAGGTGTCGTCTGAAAGATGTGAGCTCACATCTTTTTTACACAAGATCAGCAAAGCCAGAATTCCTCCCCTTGCTTGTGTTAGCCTGTGACTGTGTGCCTCTTGAGTGTATAACAGCTTCTTCCTTGGGAGTCGGGTAGGTGCTACTGAAACATGAGACAAGAACACACCCTTCTTTCCATTTCCTCTGCGGCTTTGGATGTGATCTCTCCAGGTATGCAAAATAAGATCTTGATACCATTTTGACCTGTGTTGTCATTTTACAAATTTTATCAGAAGACTTCATATCAGATGGAAGCAAATCTTTAGAAGGGATGTTACAACAACTTGAACTAGGCATACTCTCTATCAGAGCTATGTTGTCATTCATTAGAGATGGAGTAGGAGTCTTAAAATGTGTAATTCTAATTGCCTGTTTCTACAGCCCTCTAACTGGTCTCCATGGCTTCTCTTTTCCTCCTCCTGTCTTGCCTGTGAACCTTGATTAGAGAACAACACAGCACTAACAGCCACCCCTCCCTCTGTCTACTGCCTCCTTATTTGTGTTAGAGGCTCTTATAACACCCTGCATTCCCCACTTTGTCAATAGTCATCATACCGAATTCTGATTGCCGATTTAGAATCTGCATCTACCACTGAATTCTGATCCATAGTGGCTGGCCCATGCCTGTCTTGTGGACATCTGCCTGTAAACCACTTAGCCCAGGTGCGAGGAAGCAAATAGTACACGTAGGTTTGCAGAGTGATTGAAAGCTAATTTGCTATCTAAGAATGTGCAGTGTTTCCTCAGTGTTTGTTAGATCAGGCCCAGACTCTTAATTGCCGTTTTAAATTCCTCTCATTTTTCTTTTATTCCAGCTTTCGGATCTCTTCTTGGTTCTCATCTGGCTCTTGTATCTTCATGCTATGGGTTGATTCTTCCACCTGCCTATCTGTGGTAGCTTCTCTCCCAGGATGGCTGCCATCAATTTCTTCTCTTCTGTATACATATGCCACTTCCCCATTGAGAGATGGAGTCATCTTCTTTCTCCCTGGAATCTGGTCTGGCCTGTGACTAATTTCAATAATAGAATCTGGCATTTTAACTATTGAAACTACCAAAAAAAAAAAAAATTAGAATATGGCAGAAGTCACAGTGCCAATTTTGGCCCTCTCTTTAAGAATACTGGCAGTTTCCACATCCTGTCTCTGAGAGCTCTGAACTGTCATTGTTAAGTGCAGGCAGCTCTTTTGGAGAGAGAAGCTGTGTGGAGAAGGCTGAGGCCTTCTTGGGAGGCTCCCACTTCTTGGGAGGCTAAGTGGGGAGGATTGCTTGAGCCTGGGAGATTGAGGCTACAGAGAGCTGTAATCACACCACTGTACTCCAGCCTGGGTGGCAGGGTGGCCTGTTTCAAAACAAAAAA
>NW_016107748.1:933446-946464 GCF_001604975.1 Cebus imitator
AGTGATGAAAGTCACAATTAGGCTGGACTGAGGACTCACACCTGCAATCACAGCACTTCAGGAGGCAAAGGTGGGAAGATTGATTGAGCCCACAAGTTTGAGACTAGCCTGGGCAACACGACGAAACCCCATCTCTGCAAAAAAAATTAGTTAACTGTGGTGGTGCCCGTCTCTAGTCCTGGTACCTGGAAGACTGAGGCGGGAAGACTGCCTGAGCCCAGGAGGTCAAGACTGCAGTGAGCTGTGACTATGCCACTGCATTTCAGCTTGGTTGACAGAGTAAGACCCTGTCTCAAAAAAAAAAAAAATGTCACAGGTAGTGATGGGTGTTTCTTCATTCACAAGGTAGAATGGGATTGAACACAGAGAAGAATGCTTTCATTTTAACCTACTTTGCTCCCTTTTCCTTCCTGCCTTGGACTCAGTATAATTCTATCTGGTTTGGCAGGACTTTGATTTCACAAGTTCATCAGCAGTGGCTTGTGTAATATTCCCAAGTCAGGTGCCAGGTTATCAGTGCAGACTTCTCTCCCTTAGCAATGGCTGGCTTCAATGTAATTTTAAGACCCAGGTAATTTCACAGTGACACAGCTAAAAAACTTCCTGTCAACTATTAAAACTCATATGTTTAATAACTTCACTAATAAAGGTAAAACTTAACCAGGGGAATGTAAGCCAACAAACCAAGTTTAAATTGAATTTAAGTATTTATTCAAGATCAAACCGTATTCATTTGATATGTCAACTAGTGAAGATGAATTCACGGCATGGAAAGTATTGTCCCCAAATTGCAAATCTGGTGGAATAAAGAGGAACTAAAGATGAAGCAAACTGTAAATGTATTAAGTGTGTGTCAAGTGGACAGAGCAATGAATATGCTATGAGATCCCAGGCAGTTCTGCATGGCTGAGCAGAGGTTGACTACACGGGTAAAAAAAAGTCTTTGGAGAATTCAGGGTAACGTTTTTAGTTGTGGTTTACCAAGCCTCAAGACAGCACGAAGGGAAAGAGTGAGCCTGGCACCCAAACAGAAGCAAGCCTTGCTCTCTAGGGTGAGGTAACCTAGGAGTTCCAGTCACAGATATGAAGCTATTGCTCAATTTACAGTGTTTTCTCACTTCACAGATCATGAGCATGGAATTAGGGTCAGACATCTGTCCTGGGCCAGGGGCAGGAAGAAGTACTCTTGGGGTCAAGCAATCCTCCCACCTCAGCCTTCCACATAGGTAGGACTACAGGCACACACCACCAGGCCTGGCGAGGCCTTATTGTTTCATCCCTAACTCCAACACTGATTAGTGGTGTGAAAAAGAGCAAGTCATTTCCCCTGTCTGAGTTTCATTATAACTCATTTTGTAAAGTGCAAGGGTTGAAGTTTTTCCACCCCTGAGATAAAAAGGTTGAGTCTGGATGCAGGATAAAAAAGATTACAGTTTAAGGAAAGAGCCAGCTGCCTTCAGTAATGAGAGGCAGTGGGGACTGCGAGAGGCTGTCCCTTTACACGAAGTATCCACTGGAGTGGACATTGCTGTAGTGTGTCTAAAACTCTGCACTCTGTATGTAGTTTGCAAATCAGTGATTCCCTCACATCACAGTAAATTGATGAGTGAATTTTCTGAGTAACTAATTGCACAGTGGACACTAGCAAAGTAAAGAACATAGCTTAAAAAAAAAAAAACTAGCTGTCTTGTTTTGTTGTTAGTGAGCCAAAGTCTCGCTGTCGCCCAGGCTGGAGTGTAGTGGCATGATCCCGGCTCACTGCCACCTTTGCTTCCCGGTCTCAAGGGATTCTCCGGCCTCAGCCTCCTGTGCGCCACCATGCCTGGCTAATTTGTTGTATTTTTAGTAGACGCGGGGTTTCACCGCGTTGTCCAGGCTGGTGTCGAACTCCTAAACTCAGGCGATCTGCCAGCCTCGGTCTCCCAAAGTGCTGGGATTAAGGCATGAGTTACCACGCCCAGCCTGAAAGGTGTCTTACATACTTATTGCTTAGTTATCTTGCAATTTTCTGAGTGACAGGAATGCAAGCAGGCTGGTGCTGGATCTCTTTCAATGGGGCAGTCATTTCACTCACATGGTAGCTGGCAGGATTCAGTTTCTTGTAGGCACCTCGTCAATTCCTTGTCACCTGGGCCTCTCTGTTGAGCATCTCACAGCATATTAACTAGTTTTATCAGATCAAGCAAGCAGGAGGACCAGAGAATGCCAGCAAGAGAGAGTGGTGGCAAGATGGAAGTGAAGGTCTATTGGGTTCAAATCTTAGCAGTAATTGCCCATCACTATTTGTGTATTCTGTTCCTTCGAAGCAAGTCACTAGGTCCAGTCCATATGTAAAGGAAAGGGATTTATACAAAGGAGTGGATACAGGAAGACAGAATCACAGGGCGCCACATGGGAAGCTGCCTCCTAAAAACGCATCTTATCCTGGGGTTCGTTTTCATCTAGACAAGGCCCCCAGATTCTGAGGTCATGAGGTTAGTTACATGCAAGAAAATGTTGAACCTCCTTGGTTTCTGTGGGCTATGCTTGAGGGTTCTATTTTCTCAAATATACATTCTTATTTATTAAACATGCATCTACTTGTACCAGATAATGGGCTAGGAGCAGGTGCTACTAAGATGGCTGTAGGTTTGCCTCTGCCTGCCCTTGTGGGTTGGAGGGGGGTGGTGGATGTAATATTTACCTACACAGAAATGAGACATACCCCTTACTATCTCTGCAAAACGTGCCCACTGAAGGAGATAGTCTTAATTTTTCAGTTTTGCCTTTTCGTATGTGGATCAAATGCCATTATCAAGAGCTTAACATTAGGAATCCTATAATTAGAATGTGTGATATGGTTTTGCTGTGGCCCCAACCAAAATCTCATCTTGAATTGTAATCCCCATAATCCCCCTATGTCAAGGGAGAGACCAGGTGGAGGTAATTGAATCCTGGGAGGGTTTCCCCCATGCTGTTCCTGTGATAGTGAGTTCTCACAAGAGCTGAGGGTTTTATAAGTGTTTGGTAATTCCTCCTGCGTTCACTCTCCTTCCTGCTGCCTTGTGAAGAAGGTGCCTTGCTTACCCTTTGCTTTCTGCCATGATCTTAAGTTTCCTGAGGACTTGCAAGCCATGCTGAACTATGAGTCAATTATACCTCTTTCCTTTATAAATTACCTTGGGCAGTTCTATATCGCAGTATGAAAATGGACTAATGGCCGGGCGCGGTGGTTCAAGCCTGTAATCCCAGCACTTTGGGAGGCCGAGGCGGGTGGATCACAAGATCAAGAGATCGAGACCATCCTGGTCAACATGGTGAAACCCCGTCTCTACTAAAAATACAAAACATTAGCTGGGCGTGGTGGCGCGTGCCTGTAATCCCAGCTACTCAGGAGGTTGAGGCAGGAGAATTGCCTGAACCCAGGAGACAGAGGTTGCGGTGAGCCAAGATCGCGCCATTGCACTCTAGCCTGGGTAACAAGAGTGAAACTCTGTCTCAAAAAAAAAAAAAAAGAAAGAAAATGGACTAATGTGTTTTCATTAGAGATCACTAGTAGCCCATTAAAATAGTTGATTTGTAAGTGTTCACATTCATCATAGAATAGAAAATATAGGTAAGTAAAAAGGAATTAAATCATTAATAATCCTACTACCCATAGATAATAACAGGTAACAGCTAATATCATTTCAATGTATTCCAAACTTTTTCAATGCCTGGGTGTTATTTTCCCCCTTCCATACCTGTCTGAAGCTCTTAATAGCATATTGTGAACACTGAGTCACTCATTTCCTGGAGATCAACATCATTTTCGAGTGGTGAGATGATTAATGGTATTTGCCCTTGGAGTGAGCCTAGCTACTTTTTATTGTTGTTGTAGAGATGAGGGTCTTGCTTCGTTTTCTAGGTTGATGTTGAATTCCTAGCCTCAGGCAGTCCTCCCACATCAAACCTCCCAAAGCACTGGGATTACAGAAATGAGCCACCACACCTGGCCTAGCTTCTCTTTTCACTCTTGTCCATGTCCATTTTTTTCCATTTTGTTTGTTATTTGTTTTTTGAGTTGGAGTGCTGTTCTGTTGCCCAGGCTGGAGTGCAGTGGCACGATCTTGGCTTATTGCAAGTTCCACCTCCCGAGTTCAAGTGATTCTTCTGCCTCAGCCTCCTGAGTAGCTGGGACTACAGGCAGACGCCACCACACTTGGCTAATTTTTGTATATTTAGTAGAGATGGGGTTTCACCATATTGGTTAGGCTGGTCTTGAACTCCTGACCTCGTGATCCTCCCACCTCAGCCTCCCAAAGTGCTGGAATTACAGGCATGAGCCACCACACCTGCCCTTTTTTTTTTTTTTTTGACACAGAGTTTTGCTCTGTTGCCCAGGCTGGAGTGCAGTGGTACAATTTCAGCTCACTGCAACCTCTGCCTCCCGGGTTCAAATGATTCTCCTGTTTCAGCCTCCCAAGTAACTGGGATTATAGGCAAGCACCACCACACCTGGCTAATTTTTATATTTTTAGTAGAGACGGAGTTTCACCATGCTGATTGGCCAGGCTAGTCTTGGACTCCTGATGTCAGGGACTCGCCCACCTCAGCCTCCCAAAGTGGTGGGTTTACAGTGTGACCCATTTTTTTCCATTTTCATTCTTTCAACCCATGGACTCCTTCCTGCCTCTCCTCTCTACCTGTCCTACTTTTCCTCCTCCCATTTAAGCTTTTAATTACTACTTATGGCTAACCTTCCACTCCTTCTCTTAACCAGCTCTCCTCTTCATTCTTCATGACCCAGTGCAGTCGTCAACATTTGTGGGAGACATTCCTTGACCTTTGCAAACTCTTAAACACTTTCTCCTCTGATTTTCCACAGTGTTCTCCTCTTACCTCTATTATTATACCATCTCATGTAAGTGTTACAAATTTAGGTATCTGCTTCCCTAGAGTAGAGGCTTTTTATTCATCTCCTTAACCCCTGAAATATATGGAAGGGTTTCTGTAATGTTTACAAAATGAATAAATAAAAACACCCATCCTGTCAGAGTCACCTAGAACTGCTATTTATGAGCACATCTTGGAATCCCTTGGCAAGCCCCTGGGCTATCGAGGCTTTTGCCCTTGATACACAAGCACTGTGAGTCCTCCAAGAAAACCTTCCCAAAGGCCCAATTCCAAATCGCACAGAGAGGTATTGAATAACACAGCCAAAAAGAGAAGAAGTACTTTCAGGTAAGATAGGCAGTATATGAGAATAGAGGTCTTGGAAATGCTGTTTATGATGGCCTAGAATCTGTGACTAAACGAATGTGCATTTTCCAAGACAAAATTAGTAGCATTACATCTTTATAGAGAAAAGTAGGGCTGCTAGAGACACATCCACGTAGCCATGAGGTTGACTGAAGACAAAAGACGTGTTTTGCTTTCTTTCTTTCTTTTTTTGACTGGGGCAACAGTCAGTTCTCCAGTCACAATTCTGATGCTTGATAATGACTTGAACAATGAGGGGGGAGAGGCTAAACAAGAAAGGAAGAAAGAGAAGCACCCACTGAGTGCCTGAGAGGGAGCTACCCAGGGAGCAAATGAATGCAAACAAACTGAGCTGATTTTTGTTGTGATGACAGATGAGTTTCCCGCAGGGTCCCGGGAGCAGCCCAGCAGGACAAAGCAGAGGGGCAGAACTGGACAATTGTGCCGGATCTAGGGAATGCTGCTGGTGACTGCCAGCTGGTCTGTCCTTAGAGGAAAACCACCAGGGTTCAAGGTGGAGAGCTGAGGAGACTGCATGCAGTATTCTGATTTGTCTGTGTCATGTGTCATATTAATGGAGTAGAATTATTTTAAGCTAAAACAATTATAGTAGGATTTTGGTGTTTAGTTTTCTTTTATTATTTTGGCTTGTCCTGTGGTCAATATGGCTAGCTGTACTTAAACATCTATAGTTTCCCATTATTATTTTTTCTTAGAAAATTAGAGGAGACATCTGACTCAATTTTTATTAGGAGTGAAATTTCTGGCCTCTGGTAAAATGTCTTCATTGGACATTACACAGGGTCGGGCAGCATGGGTCATCTCCATCTTGTCTCCTCTCCTTTATGCCCTGTGTTCCACCGTAGCAAGCATGACCTTTGCCTTTTGTCCTTGACCAACTCCTCGTCCTTCATGACCCGGTGCAGTGCCCAACACGTGAGGAAAACCTTCCTTGACCATCACAGATTGTGAGATGCTCTCTGCCCTGATTTTCCACAGCCCTGTCTTCTTACCTCTATTACTATACTTCACGTGAGCATTATGTGTTTAGGGAACTGGACCCAGGGCCTCTGTGCTGTATGAACATGCTGTGGCTTGTGGCCCAAACAGCCTACAAATCCATTTTTGTTGTCCTGGGAGGTAACCCTTACCTTCCACTCCACTTTGCTCTTTAATGAGACTAAATGGGCCAAGTTTGTCTCTTCTCAAGCAGCATTTGATGAGACTACTCAGCAATGACAGGCAGCCCTCATCCCCCACTGAGCCAATTCCACCTGGCAGGATTGCATTTGCCCATCTTGATAGGTGGCAAGACAATTACTGATCACCTTCTAGACCTGCTTCAAAGCTTCCTGTAACCTGGCAGTAAATGAAATGCACAACCTTCCAACTCAGTGACATTTAAGGCAACCACTCATCAGTTCAGGCAGCAAAATAAATTGGTACTCAGCTGCTACCAGTCTATTTTTCTGGTTAGAACTATAAATAAAAGAAATGATTGTGCCACTGCATGTGTGACACCAACCTGCCCCCTCCCCCAAGCAATCACTTTCTCATGCTTTCTCTGGCTTTGTTCTGGTCCCCCTGAGGAAGAGTGTTAAGGATTGTATTTGGAGGTTTCCTAGTGCTGTGTGTCTACATTTGAGTTCTGCACACACAGATAAATGTGATAAATGGGTGTACATTTAAATTACATATCCATCCCTACTTAATTTATCATTCATTCATATGAAAATATTTTCCACTAAATATGGTAACTCCATAATATTCTTATTTAGTCCTTTCTTCATGGGACTAAAGTTGCATCACTCAATGGTGACATTTAAATGACAGTTACTACTGTAACACAGAATAATGACCTTGTGAAGTGTGGTGTATTGGTGTGCTTATCCACTAATTTATAGATTCCATAAATACTAGTTATGATGTATGAAAAGAACTCAAAAGGCGAGAAATATTTTTCCCAAGGATTGTGAAATGTATCATTTAAGAAAAAAAGCATGTTCCCTTACTTACTTGCTTCCTGATTTCCCCAAATTTATTCCCTTCTAAGCTGTGTGTGCTTCTCCCCCAGTAGTCAAACATTAACAATAAAAACAAGAAAACACTCTTCCTCCCTCCCACCCCCAAACACTGATGTCTTTAGTCTGTGCAAACACGAAGAAGAAAAAAAGGAATCAGTCAAACCAAATGATCTTCACCCTCTTTCAAACTAAATCTGCTTTAATCAGTGCGGTAGCATATTCTGTCAAACTCCCCGACTGCATAAAGTAATACATTATTCCTTCAGTTTCGGCAAAAGCTAAGCCTTTGCCAGTCCCAAAACCGACTCTACGTGGAGGCTGTTGCCAAGTTGATTTCTCTGGCGCAGCCAGGAGGCTGCTCCCCGGCTCTGTTCTAAATTAATAAGGCCAATCAGAAATGCACAAATGACTGGACGGCCAATCATTCTTCTCGAGGCGCTTGCCATCTCCTCCGCGGTCAGATAAATCATGTTGAAGCCATTTTACCAATGACCATAAATTAGGGGGCCTGGCCGCTGTCCCTCCCAAGGACACCGCAGACCAAGATTATTCCGGCGGCGGCTCTCGGCCCCCAGGGAGTCACTGCCGGGGTGGGGGTGCGGGTCCTCCGGTGTGGGGGAGGGGAGGCCCCGAGTGATTTGCTGCCACAGTGCCCGAGCGGGACTGGCACTGCCTCCCCGGTCCGCGTTCCCGCCGCTCCCAGCTGACGATGACCTGGATGCCCCAGGTGCGGGGACTCCCATCTGGCGGCTCCCCGACACTATTTACAGCCGAGGTTAGGCCGGTGATTGCTGGGACGGAAAACTCATTTCTCAGCCTGGCTTTTATTTATACTCTTATTAAGGAGACTTTCGTTTGCCTTGGAATGGCAGCGAGGGGCTGCGGGCCAGGCGGCCAAAGGGGCCGTGACCGAGCGACAGCGGCCGCCCGCGCTGCGGCCTTGCGGGGAGAGGAGCGTGGGCGGCGCGCGGGGAGCCCGGGTCACGGCTCTGCGGCAGGCGCCTGACCTCTGCGTTTCCACCACCCGGGAAAAGTTCAGCAGCTCGGAGGCTGCATTTCTCCCTTCGTTGGTAGCTGGGTCGGCGCTCCCTTCTCCCTCGCCCCTTTGCCCGGCCACACGTTCTTTGTAAACGCAGAATGGGACAAAACGGAAAGAGGGATGTGCTCTCCCCTCTGTCTAAAACCCTAGATAAAGACCCAGTCCTCCCTCAGACCCTTCTCCACCTGCGATTCAGGTCTGCGGGAAGAAGGCCCTGCACGCCCACCTGCGCCTCCCCTGCGTGGGGGAGCCCCGGGAAGGCAGCGGGCACCGGCCCCGCAGGAACAACTCGCGGGAGGACAGGTTCGTGGCTCCGCCTCCTGTTGGCAGCGCCTCGAACCCCAGCAGGCCCGCATGTGTGCGTGTGAGCCTGCATGTCCTGAAAATCCCCCTGCAGCCTCGCACATCTGGGTCCCCTACTCATGCATATTCATGCCCGAGAGCAGGTCAGCTGCTCGGAGACAGAGAATCGAGTTCTTGAAAGCTGACCAAGCCCGTGACTTCGATAAAATGAAGACAGAGCTGTCTTTTCTCCAACTCCTGAGCAAAGTCTTATAACACTTGAGGCATTTTTGTTTTTTCTGAAAGGGACAAAGGGAAATGGGGGAGAAGTCAGCTGCAGGAATGGCATGGAGAGGGTGTCTGCAGTTCTTCCCATTGCTGTAGAAATCGTGATTTGTTTCTTGTATCCTACCTGTTCCCTCTGTTAGTTTTCTTAGCCTCTGGAGAAGTGGGTATCATTTGCATATTTGTTCTGCATATGGTCCCTGTTGATGTAACATGCTCTTCCATCCCTATCCTTATCATCTCCCATTTGGCGATGTTCCTCTCCTCTCCTCTCCTCCCCAGAAAAGAGCGATTTCTTCTTGTGCCCTTCTAACCCTCCTTTCTGTAACTTCCATCAAAAATACCCCTTTTCTGGGCACGGTGGTGTTGTACTGGCCCGAGCATAGAAAGTCAACACCAAGACAAAAGTATGCCAAATTGCAGGGTCTTTATTGCCGGCGGCCACGGAGGACTCGCGTCTCTCCAATCCGTGGCCGCGAAAGGAGGGTGTCAAGACCATTTATACCCGTAAAAATCACCTTGGGAGTGAGGGTGAGGGGTGGGGGTGGGGGTGAAGGGCTTCAGACATTCCAAGGGCTAGTGTATTCTGTAAATCACCTTCTGGGCGGGAGATGAGGGTGAGGGGGTTCCGGACATTCCAGTGGATTCCTGGGCGAAGATGGGGTGAGGGGCTCCGGACATTCGGAGGGCCAGGGGACTTTTTGATATTCTGGTTGCTACTTAAGTGGTTCACAAAAGTCAAGATTAGCATTTGTTTACACATTGTCTGGGTAAGGTGGCGATTATGGTCCTTAATTACTTATTCACATTTGGGTTATACAGAGCAGTTCCAACAGAAAGCTGAGGTATGGTTGAGGTATGCAGTTTTAAGGGTTTTTTTTTTTTTACCATGTCACAGTGGCATGCCTGTAATCCCAGCACTTTGGTAGGCCAAGGCGGGAGGATCACTTGAGGTCAGGAGTTTGAGACCAACCTGGGCAACCTGGTGAAATCTTGTCTCTACCAAAAACAAACAAAAAACCAAAAACTCAGGCATCGTGGCTCATGCCAGTAATTCCAGCTGCTCCAGAGGCTGAGGCATGAGAATTGCTTGAACCTGGGAGGTAGAAGTTGCAGTGAGCCGAGATTGCACCACTGGCACTCCAGCCTGGGTGACAGAGCAAGACTCCATCTGAAAAACAAAACAACAAAAATGCCCCTTTTTCCTTCCTTAGTAGCTCAGGGACACTGTCACTCTCTTGCACAGCCTGGGGGCAAGGAGTAGGGTTGGGGTGGCTGGGCTGGGGTGGTCCTGGAAAGAGGATATTGGAATCATGCTTGACTGCTCTACCAACCTAACCGCCTACAGCCCTTCAGGACTCCAGTCCAGCGAGGGATACTGTTAAGGGCTGAAATGTGCTCACCAAAATTTATAAGTGAGTCAAAACTTCGAGTACATCAGAATGTGGCTGTATTTGAAGATAGGGCCTTTATAAAGTGGTAATTAAGGTTAAATGAAGTCACATGGGTGGGCCCTAATCCAATCTGGCTGGTGTCCTTTGAAGAAAAGGAAATTTAGACACACAGGATTTGTGCACTCAGAGAAATGACATGGCAAGAGGGTGGCCATCCACAAGCCAACCAGAGGAGCCTCGGGAGAAACTGAACCATCTGGCACCTTAGCCACCCAGTCCATGGTATTTTATTATGGCAGACGAATACAGGTCCTAAGGAGGTCTGTCCAGAAGTCAGTCCTGAAGTCCTTCCTCCTCCTCCATGACCTGGGAACTCCCCCTCAGGGTGGTGCTGGCTGGGCACAACTTTTCTTTTTGTTAGATTCCAGGTGATCTTATTCTTTGAGACAAGAACCTACATCCAGTGAAATTTCTCTGTTGCTGAGTCTTTATTTCTACCCCTTTTGTTGGATTTTTCAGTGTGGTCCTGTGTAAGATTCCCAGATAAAATAGAGGACACCCATTTAAATTTGAACTTCAGATAATAATTTTTTAGTATGAGTACAACCCAAATATTGCCTGGGACATGCTTACATTTAAAAACTTCTTTATCTAAAATTTAAATCCAAGTAGATGTCCTATATCTTGTCTGCTAAGTCTGCCTATGTTACTTTAGAGGTGTGTCCTTAATATCTTTACACAGTGGTTCTCACCTTAGAATCACCTGGAGAAATTTTTTTTTTATTGCCTTTTTTAGACAGAGTTTTGGTCTTGTTGTCCAGGCTGGAGTGCAAAGGTGTAATCTCAGCTCACCGCAGCCTCCCGGGTTCAAGCGATTCTCCTGCTTCAGCATTCTGAGCAGCTGGGACTACAGGCATGCACCACCACATCCGGCTAATTTTGTATTTTCAGTTGAGACAGGGTTTCTTCATGTTGGTCAGGCTGGTCTCAAACTCCCAACCTCAGGTGATCCGCCTGCCTCAGCTTCCCAAAGTGCTGGGATTATAGGTGTGGGTATGAAAAGATACTGATATTGGGTCCCTCCCTGGGGGATTCTTGTATCTGAGGTCTGACCTGGTGGACATGGTTTTTTTGTTTGTTTGTTTGTTTAAGCTCCCAGGTGATTTTAGTGCGCATCTTAGCTACAGAAGCACTGTAGGAAGGGACAGGTATTAAGTAATTAAACTTTCACAGATATTTCATTGTTGGTTTTAAGTTCCCTTAAGTTTAAATTCTTTGGGTTTCATTTCTTTGTTCTGCTAAAAATGTCATCTTATCACTCTTATTGCTGAGCCCAGAGGCAAAGGTTAAGCAGATCAGCGAAAATTGCCCTGTTAGTGTGTGAAATGGTCATCTTATTTCAGGTCAACTGAGCCCATAGAGAATGTCAAGAGCTGTAATATTGATACCATTGCAGCAAATGACTTTCTATCCAGACACTTTAGGTTTTATAACCAATAGTGCAGCTGGGCTCCCTGGTAAAAGATTTACCTTTTACCATTACTTTTATTACAGGCCCCTGCTCAAGAATGTAGGATCTGTTTTAAGCACACTTCTAGTTCAAGAGGATTTGAACGTAATTTTGTTCAGTTCTTCCAGACCCTGGGTATCTGTCCTTTTTGACTATTAGTTGGCATGTCTTGAGAGCTAAATCTTACCTGCTCCTCATTATTTACTGAAAAGTTAGAAGATTCAGGTCCTATGGTTGATACCCCTGGGGTAACAAACCATTCATTCTGCTTGTGTAAGGGACTTATAATGGAGTCTGGTACTCAATGTCACCATGAAGATAAGCCTTACCAACATACACCTTCATAGTGCATGCTAAGCAGCTGCTGGCAGAGCTATAGCTGAGCAAGAGTCAAAACTAGATGAGAAGAAAATAAGATGCCTGTGATAAAAATGCATTTTATAGCAAATGGTGTTGGTGGGTCAGCAGATGACACTGATTAGTTAGTGTGTCTCAGTGTGAAGTTCAGGGATGGGGATTTGACAAATGTGAAAGGGCTTTTTTAAAAATGCCATCCAAATAAGGGTGTACACAATGGAGGTTTTGTGACTACCCCTTATTATCTAGTGAGAAGTTAGAGAAAACTGGAGTGGTAATTGGCAGTTGGGTGTCAAGTACATATATGCTTTGGATTTGAAATCTTGGCTTTGGTGCCGCTTGGCACTGTGTCCATGGGCAACTACTTTACCTACCTGAACTTTTATTTTCTCATCTGGAAAAGGGCTTTCAGAATAGAATAAAAACCTCTGAAAATCTACTCCTCCATACAAAGAATGTTCTGGAAATTGCCAGAACCAACTTTTTCAGAACTCTGGGAATAACCAAAAGACTGCCACAATCTGAGGAGTGTGTATTCAAGAAAAATGGCTGAATCTCAATAAAAATAGGGAGGTTTGTGACATTTTATTTTAAAGAGACAGAGCCTCACTCTGTCACCCAGGACGGAGTGCGGTGGTGCAATCATAGCTCACTGCAGCCTCAAATTCTTTGCCTCAAATCATCCTCTCACCTCAGCCTTCTGAGTAGCTGGGATTACAGGTGTGTGCCACCATGCCCAGCTAATTTTTATTTTTATTTTTAGAGGTAAAGTCTTGCTACTTTGCTCAGGCTGGTCTCAAACGCCTGGGCTCAAGTGATTCCCACACCTCAGCATCCTGTGTAGTGGAGATTACAGGCAGGTGACACCTCACCTATATGTTAACATTTTAACTTTACCAGTCTCTTT
>NW_016107748.1:947174-950703 GCF_001604975.1 Cebus imitator
TGAGCTACCACATCAGACTAAATTTTCTGTAGAGATGGGGTTTCACTATGTTGCCCAGGTTGGTCTTGAATTCCTGGCCCCTAGTGATCCTCCCACCTGGTCTCCCAAAGTGCTGGGATTACAGGCATGAACCACCATACCTGGCATACAAGAAATACTGAAAGCTAAAGTGAAGGTATATGAGGCAGTAACTTGAATCCACCTGAAGAAATAGAGTGCTGGTAAAGGTAAATACACAGAAACTGTAAAAGGCAGTACAAACGTATTTTGTTTGTAACTCTTTTCTTCTCCCATATAATTTAAAAGACTACATAAAACAATAATTACTAAACTGTTGACAGGCTTATACTGTAGAGAGATGCAATTTGTATGACAAATAATAGCACAGAACAGAAGGAAGCAAATGGAAGTATATATTGCAGCTTTTTGTTTGCTATTGAAATCAAGTTTGCATTAATCCAGACTATATTGTTTTAAGATGTTAATTATAGTCTTCAAGACAGCCATTAAGAAAATAACTCTGGCAGGAGAGCAGTGGAGTCCTCAGCAATGGTTCTTCTAGGTAGCTCTGCTGACGCCACCCTTTTCTGAACTGCCCTTCTGTCCCAGAGGAGTCACCCTGACCCAGCTCGCCTTACTGCTGGGCCTTGGACCCCAGCCTTGAAAAGGCCAGGCTGTGCTAGCCCTGCCCCTTGAAGGAGCTGTAGCAAGGTAGGAGGGAGCTGGTTTCCTTTCTTCGGGTCCCAGCCAGGACCCGAGCACTCCCATCCCTACCCCCGTGAGGGCCCCAAGCCTTAAGTCCCTGGCGGGGGTTATGGGTTTGTGACTCCACAGAGCAGAGGAACAGGGCACTGGAAGTGAGCTCAGCATGTGATTCGGTGATGGACCAGGTTTGGGACGGCAGTGTCCTTTTCATTATTGTCCTTGGCTTGTTGTTGCACATTCCAGGACATTAGTATTTTAACAGGTTCTAAATGCCTTTCTATTGTAACTTATGTTTTTCCTCTTCTTGGCTCCAATGTTGTTAGCATAGAGTTTTTAAAAAAAGAGATAAGCTCAGCCAGGCACGGTGGCTCACGCCTGTAATCCCAGCACTTTGGGAGGCTGAGGCAGGTGAATCACCTGAGGTCAAGAGTTTGTGATCAGCTTGGCCAACATGGTAAAACCCAGTCTCCACTAAAAAAACAAAACAAACAAATATTGGCTGGGCGTGGTGGCACACACCTGTAGTCCCAGCTACTCAGGAAGCTGAGGCAGGAGAATCGCTTGAACCCGGGAGGCGGAAGGTGCAGTGAGCCAAGATCGCGCCACTGCACTCCAGCCTGGGTGACAGAGTGAGACTCCGTCTCAAACAAAATAACAAAAAAAAGCTAATGACATAATAATATATTCCTCCATGGGAGAAACAATAAAAGTGAGTTGCAAAAAAAAAAAATACATAACAGGAAATTAAAATGGTATTCTAGAAATTGTTTCACACAAATGAAGGCAGTAACAGAAAAACAAAGGAGTAGAAAGACAGACACATAGAAAACAAAGAGCAAAATGGCAGATATAAGTCTTATTTATGGTTAATCACGTTAAGTGTACATGGACTAAATATTTCAGTCAAAAGGTAGAGATTGGCACAATGTACTAAACATGATCCAACTATATTTCTCTCTAAGATACACTTTAGATTCAAAAATACACATAGACTGAATATGAAAGGGTACTATGCAAAAAGTAACCAAATAAGGGCAGGAGTGGCTGTACAAATATGGAACAAAATAGACTTTAAGATAAAAATTACTGCTAGAGACAAAGGACACTTTATAATTAAAAAAGGCCAATCCATCAGGAAAACAATTATCAACACATACACCTAACAACAGTGCCTCAACCCTAACATACATGAAGCAAAGACTGACAGAATTGAAGAAAGAGCCAACACCACAGTAGTAGTTGGAGACTTTCATATCCTACTTTCAATAATTGATAGAAAAATTAGGCAGAAGATCGGTAAGGGAGTAGAAGACTTGGACAGTATCATGAACTAACCAGGTCTAACATACATCTATAGAACAGCGAATAACAGCAGAATACACATTGTTCTCATGTGCACATGGCACCTTCTCCAGGATAGATCATATGTTAAGCCACAAAACAAACTTCAATCAGTTAAAAGGATTGAAATCACACAAAGTATGTTCTCAAATCTCAAATGAATGAAATTATTTCCTCATTTGTAAAAAATGATAACATCTACCTGAGCAAGGGATAAAAGAATTAATCCCAAGTACCTAGCATGGGGCATAATAAACTTTATTATGAGATATTTTATTGTAAGAACAAATTACATGTATGCATTCCTTTGCCTTATCACTGGAGTGTGGCAGGTGATGGGTTAACTTCCTCCTTGTAAAGTGGGAAAAAAAAATTAACCATTTTGAATTTGTGGCAGATTATAAACTTGATAGTGTTATAGCTTTGAGAAAATACAGCATCACAACCCCGATGCATCTACCACTAATATGACTAAAAGCTGAATGGAGGACTACCTTAGAATAGAAACTGGCAAACCTATAAATTGTCCTCTGTTTCTAAAACAAGATAAATGATTATGAATCTACCTGATTTTTCCTTAGAAATAGGCCATGAGTTTCATTAATATTCTTCCATTTCACACCAGAGAGGCAAGATCAGGCCACATTTTTATGAGTTGATTCTTCTAATCAAGGTATAAAGCTTGACCTTATACTGTCTTAAAACAGATCTTAGTTCAGATTATCTATGGCTGCTTTTCATGCAACAATATCTGGTTTGGGTAACGGTGACGGAGTCTAAATGGCTCATAAAATATTTACAATTGGGATCTAAACAGAAAAAGTCTGTAGAACCATAACCTAAGAACTAAATAAATAATCCTTGGGTGGCGCTGGCAGATGATATTCCCGTAAAGACACTGAGAAAAAAATGCGGTTATCCTTTTATTTCCAAGTTTGCATAACTTTCTTCAGCATGGCCAATCTTGTTTCATCTGTAAACCCATCCGCTCCCTCCTCTTTATTGCTTTGAAGCAAATCCAAGACATACATTGGCAATATTTCATCTACAAGTATTTGAGTCTATTTGCATTGCATTTTAAGGCATGTAATACTAATGATAGCATTTATCTTTTTTGCAAATATGAGAACAACCACGCTGTTAATTTTCCTTCAAATTCTACTGTGCAATTGGTGGATTGGCCAAATGTTCTCTGACTGACTTGTATTTAAAAATTATAAGAATGAGCTGGGTGCGGTGGCTTATACCTGTAATCCCAGTACTTTGGGAGGCTCAGGTGGGAGCCCAGGAATATGAGACCAGCCCGGTCAACATAGTGTGATCGTGTCTCTACAGGCATTGGGGCACATGCTTGTAGAAACAGTTACTTAGGAAACCGAGGCAGGAGGATCTCTTAAGCTTAGGAATTTCAGGTTGCAGTGAGCCATGTTTGCACCACTGTACCAGCCTGGGCAACAGATCAAGGCCCTGTCTCAAAAAAAAA
>NW_016107748.1:952593-967305 GCF_001604975.1 Cebus imitator
ACTCCCAAAACCCCAGAGCCAGGTTCTCTATACCTTATTTTAGTTATCTACTGCTGGGTAATAAATTATCCAAAACGTAATAGCTTAAAACGAAAACCATTTTATTTGTTCATGGATCTGTGGGCCAGGAAATTGGGCAAGGCTAAGTAGGGATGGTTCTTCTCTTCTCTATAATGCCTGTGGCCTCAAGCGGAAAGACCCAAATAACTGAGAGCTGGCTAGGCCTCTCTCTTCTCATGTTATCACCTGGAGGGACTCATCTGGGGCTTGAGGATAGAAGGCTTCACTCCCAATGTCTGGGCACTGTGGTTCTCTCCCACGTGGCCTCTACTCACTCACTAATCTAGTCTAACATATACAGCATGACTGGCTTCCAAGAGTGAAAGCAGGTGCTAGGAGACCTCCAGAGATCTCAGAATGTCACTTCCGCATTCTATTAAAGCAAGTCACAAGCCAGACCGGACTCAAGGGCTGGGGAAACAAACTCCACCTCTCGATGGGAACAGGAACACTTGCACAGAGACATAGGAAGCACTGTTGGCAGCCAGTTTGGGAGACCACTGTCGCCACACCTTTCAAGAGCGAGTCATGACCGAATGTTAGAAGAATTCTTCCATGGAGAAGAATATCCCAATCTTCTGGTATCTAATCCAAGGATTGATTCTTTCCATTGTTTTCCACTACTGAGTGGGGGAGAAGGAGGCAGCATAAGCATTGGGGTACAAGTGAAGGTGAACAGAGCTGAGGATGTTTCACAGTGATAGCATTCTAATATGACTGTCTTCCATTCTGTTCTTCCCAAGCTTCCACTTTTAGCTTTCTTTTGTGAATCAAGACTGTGGATCATTTAAAAAAAAAATATATATATATATATATATATATATATATTTTTTTTTTTTTTTAAGACAGGGTCTCTCTCTGTCCTCGTGGCTGGAGTATAGTGGCACTGCAGCCCCAACCTGGGTGTGAGTCATCCTTTACTTCAGCCTCCTGAGTAGCTGGGACTATACACACAGCTATAGTCACCACCACACCCAGCTACTTCGTGTACAGATGGTGTCTATGTTGCCCATGGTGGTCTTGAACTCTTGGACTCAAGCAAACCTCCCCCCCTTCACCTCCCAAAGTACTGGGATTATAGGCATGAGTCACCATGCCTGGTCATTTGAAATATTTTGTTGGTATTTTATAGATTACTTTTAACTTCCTGGATTGTAGAACTAAGCAGAATTAGTATTCTTTGATGCCTTATCCCACCTGTTATGGTAACTTTTCTCTATAAGAGGGTACATTTTACTAACCCTTTGTAGGTACACACTTAAAATATTTAAGTGATGATGAAGGGAGTCTTCTTGATTCTTACTGTCTTTAGCAAGATTAGGCTCTAGCCCTCTCACTTAAGAATACCTCTTGGGAGTAATTATTTTCTCTGAATTCTTCATGTGTTTACTAATGGTATCCATGGTAGTTCCTTTAGAGGCATAGTTGAAACGTATTAGCCATTACTGTTATTCCTGCGAAGGCTTATAGTGTTGGCATCCATTCCCTCTTGATTTTGAGTCTGTGTTCACAGTTGATAATCTCACACTGAGCCATGATACTCTCATATCAGACCATTACCTGATATCAAGAAACTTCATAGTGTATTCATAGAAAAGACAGAAAAAATTTTGCTAAATATGTCCTATTTACATATATATAGTATTTTATTTTAAAATGTCATTGAGCATATACATTTTCTTTAGCTTTTTCCAGGGGACACTGCACCTAAGTTTCAAAACACACAAAATAGATCCCCTTTACTAAACAGTTTTCATTTTGGGGTTACAAAAAAGTCAATGTTTCACAATCACAAAGCATAAAGGTACATGGTTCTGAAACCATTTCTAGGCAGATTTCTCTCATTCACTGAACATAGGGTAGTTTTGGAAACCCAGACCATGATCCATTCCTTACAAATGGTCTCCACCATGGGCCTCCCTGGGTCTCCAGAAAAAAACAAACAAACAAAACAAAAACAAAAAAACTAGGGGAAAAACAGGAGTAACCTCAGGACTCAAGAAACAAACACAAAATACTTGTGGGAGATCAGAAAAGTAGAGGACACAGTTTTTCCTTCAAGTACATCACAGTAGGAAACTACAGCACATTTACAGCCATATTTGGTCACTGTCTACCTGGTTGCTACATAAACAAAACTTCACCTAAGACACAGAGGAAAAATTAAAGCTATTTACACAGATAACACTGTGGATTGGAAAGAGCAGTCCTCTGCAGACCGGCACTCCATCTGACAGAAGCCACAGGAGTCACAGAAGAAGCAAGTCACGGTGCTCATGTAGCATCCTTTGAAAAATCCCAGTGTACAAACATGTGCCACATCACCCACACAAGACCGAAGTCTGCCCAGAGAGGTGGGCTATGTAGTGTGCACGCTGCAGCCTTTCTCTGCAATTGTAAGTCTTCCAAACAATCTGTGGTCCTAACATAAAGTTCTGTCCTGTGGCCAGAGCGTGTTTTACCATTTTCTTAATTTGATAACTTTCAGGATCGGCCTGGTTGTTCTTTGCATAGACAATGACTCTCACTGCTTTCTGCAAGTGTCCCAGAAGCACTAACTTACTGAAAATAGAATCAAAGCTTAACATATTCACTCTGAAAAACAGTGGAGCTGCTGGGTCACTTAAGGAAAGCTGAGAACCTCAAACCAGTGGAAGGAAAACCAGTGACCACTTGTGGCCTTATAAAGTTGATTGGCAGGTGATATGAAGAGGAGAATCGGAATTTTAAAGACATGGGAGCTGTGTCCCTAATGTTTTCATACTAGTGCTCTTGTTAAACGGAAAACCCTGCCTGAATGGGGAAGATCTGAGGCTAAATCTGGATCCTGGGACTCATATTCTTGCCCACCAACATCTCCCTGTGGCTGCCATTCTTCCCTGGAAGTAAATGAATACCGAGAACACAGTAAGAGGACGGTGGCCACAGCTGACTTCACAAAGCCCCATGGAAGTAAGTTGTTTAAGATTTAAAAAGTAAGCACTCCAAATCTCCTAACACAGAATACTGTGGAAAATAACTGAAATTCCCACTGCATAAGGCTTTGTCCTATTAGACAGCTGAGTACTTGGCCTAGCCCGATTTTCACTTTTCCCATCTCAAGAACAGCAGATAGGTATGCACAACCACAGCGAAACATACCCTCCGCCTCTCTGACTGCTGACACTGGCTACAGAAACAAGGCTTTGGTTATCATCTAGCAAAATGCCGCAGAGTACGGATAGACCGAGTTTGTTCTAAAGAAAGGAGTTTCACCAGATAGTCTGAAGAGGGCCAGCCCAACCAAGAGCCTTTCATTAAAGTAGCCACACACACACACCTCCAGACAACCATGAAGACCTGACTAGGAAATCAAAAGCTTTTTATTAAACAAGACTTCCTCTGAGGCTATTCGAGCAAACAGATTCGACTGTAAGATACGCAAGATCAGAACCACGTATAAATAACGTTCTGCAGCATTTCCAAGTGTGTGTCCTTTGACTTTCCCAGGAATGCACCAAGGGCCAACCCATTATGTAGACACAGGTACTGTTCTAGGATTGGGCGACAGGGGCCTGGGTGAAATATTGGGCCAAAACTGAGCGAGCTCAATTCATAGAGCAAGATCAGTGCTGGGCAGGCCTGCCATGCTTCATTTACATCATTTTCCCGCTTTGGATCTCTTCACCTCATTTATATCCTAAACATAAACATGACTTTATCTTGTAACTAAGGTCTTTCTACCCAGGGTGGCTTATGAAACAATTCCTAGATGCCTTTCTAACTAAAACCAGCAGGATTAAATGCTCAAGATTTTATAATACTTCAAATTAGAGGTTTCTAGAGTTTTTCCTGAGACGTGCCTTAGCAGTAAATGAATTGGCGGATTGAGTAGAAGGTCGTTGTAACATCTACACCCAAATTGTTACTCTGATGGCTTGATCAAACTGGAGAAGCTCAAGGGTAGGGCCCAGATAGGGGCCGAGGAAAGCAAATAAATGAAAGGCAGCTGGGACACAGGAAGGATCCCAAAGATGAAGCTCAGGGTCCTCCTCAGAAGACCTGTTCAGATTTCCTACTTAAACATGACTCTGAGAGCCAGGACAGAACAGGGGGTGGGGCACACTGCTGTCGCATGACTGAAGGTTTTCCCACAGCATCAGACTCCACCAGGAAGCAAAGCATCTTCCACCAACTCTCCATAGAGATGTCTGGGGTAGATAAGATCGACTGCAGGAGGAGGAAGTGCGCTGTCAGATGAAGACAACTCCTGACAAGGCAGAAGTCCCGCTCTTCCCAGGAAACACTTCCACAAACACCTGGAGGCGTGAATTCTCACAGCACTTCACCTGCCAGACAGGGCACTGTTTTCACACCGTGGAATAAGTTCATTCCTGAGAAGGAGGGGCTCCAGGCCTTTTCAAATAAAATATCGACAACTCCAGAAATGCCGGTGATTTACTGCCCCGGAGGAGAGACTTCTAATCCTCTACTCTGGAGAAGAAATTCAAACAAATATGAGAACTGGAATTAGCTCTCGAGCATTTTGGGGAAATCACACCAGTGACATCTTTCTTTATTGGGTCAGAAGAGTGTTTTAATTACTCAAAGTTGTCAACATGGTGACAACACCTCAGTAGCTCAGCAGGAAGAAGACTAGGCAGTTTGGTGGCTTTACAAGTCTAAGAGTCAGAAGTGAGTTTTATAATCTACTTGGCCACTCCTCCCAGGAGAGAAGCAGCAGGTAGATAAGGTGTGGACTGTGCCTGCTGCTGCTGCTCTGGTGGCGAACACTCAGAGGTGCAACCACAGTGGGACCTGGAGGAGCTGCGACATGATTCTTTAGAGAACAGACAGGGAGCACAGCATGAGAATGTCCAGTCAACCCATTTCAAATTCTTCCATTCAAGTGTCCCACCAAGGGGCTTGCACAAAGATGATGGGGAGAGCAGAACTGCTGCTCCTTGATAAATCTCTGATCCTTACACTTTGTTTGGAGTGGGCTTGGGGACAGTCACGAGCCATGAAACCTGAATCCAAAATGGTCCCCAGACGAGGTCTGGTGAACCAGCAGATGCAAGGAACTTCCTAAACTGCTCTATGAAACACTGCTTTATATGTGTCCCCGTGACACAGAAAAGTGGGAACCTGTATCAGAAGTGAAAATCCAGACTCTCATAGAGAACCCTTGAGCCACATAGGGAAACCACTGAAGACGAGAGGAATTGCTGGTCCACAGAACACTCACAGTTTCATGAAAACACACCGATCTGGGGAGAAAATGTAACTTGGGAAGGAACGGTACACAACAAAGACCCTCTGTCATGCAGGCCACTAGCCCGGATGCTGCCTGGACTGTGTGGGCTGGAGGACAACCCAGCCCGGGTGGGACTTAGACACAGAACTTCCTCAGCAGGGTGTTGGAAAGTCCCGGGCATGTTCTATGGAGGGGAAAAAAAAAACAGATTCAAGGAATGTCAAAAAAGGGAAAAAAAAAAAATCCCTGCCTCACTTCACCATTGCCACAAAAGAATAAAAACAGGAAACAGAGGGAGGGGCAGATGGCAATCCCTGAAATAAATCTCAGGCTTCCTAGACAGTGGGCACTTACATTTTGAGGCATAACCCCCAACTTTCCAGTACAGCACTTTTTAACCCTTAGAGAAGTTGGCGGCTTGACAGGCTGAAGAGTCCTCTGCCATTTACACCTGAAAATGGCTGCCCCAGCTACTCTAGATAAAATAAATATGACATATGTGCCGCAAATAGGCAACGGCCACCTCGGAGGCCTGTGAAAGGAACTGAAATACAACACGTGGTAGCAGCCTTTGTGTTTTGCTCTTATTGAGTTGACCTGTTACTAAAGAAGAAATGGAAACCAAAGGGTCATCCTGAAGCGTGGCCTTTTGGCTGCAAACTCCCCACCTGGGCTGGCTGGGAAGAGATTGCATCACTTGGAAATCAGCTGGGCACTTCCCAGTTCCATCCTGCCAAGAGGCATCCCAGCTTTCTTCCCCTCTGTCCTCCCAGTCCCCTGGGCCATTTTCATGACAGTTTGTTTCCATGTATTAAAGGAATGACATATACAGAAATGTCGTCTCCTGATCCTAGTCGGTCATTAGATATCCGCCATCCTCTGTCCTTCAGCACACCCCGGGCACGCATCACCAGGTCCTGAGCTGCCAGTGTGTACCTGTGCGGAAGAGGCAGGAACATGACAGTCAGTAGAGCATCAGGCAGAAGCCAGGGTCAAGCGAAGCTGGGAAGCGGAAGGCGTCACTACGGTTGTATAAACAAGTTTCAAATACACTTACAGTAAGAAGAGCCAAGGTCATCTTTTCCCAAAATGTAAGACACCTAATGTGAGATTACTGTTTACATGGTAGTGGGATAAGGCACTAAATACTTTAAATAATGTCTTACATTATTCCCCTGCTCAGTTCTCTTTTGATGTTTTTGATTACACTGAGGGGAGTCTCAGTTTGTTGCTAACATATCTCAAAGAGCTGCTCAGGCTCAGAGCCTTCCATGGCAAATAGAATCTAGCTAAAAAAGTACATGGGAAAGATAACTTTTGTTTTCAATATATTAATTTTTAGAGCTATTTTCCTTTTGTGACAAAGAATTGTCATTTTCTATTTATGGTAGGAATAATCATTTAAAATAAGTTTTTAAAAAAGTGAGTTGAAAAATATTAGAAATAATACACGTGGCATAAGCATATAGCAGGAATGTGGTTTTTTGTTGTTTTTTTTTTTTTGCAAATGACTGATAAGCCTTGGTGTGAGTGAGCTGCTTGTCACTGTCGCCCTCTCCTCTTGACCAGTGTAAGTGCAGCAAGGGATCACTCAAGAATTTGAAAATAAGATTGCTCACTGAGATTTAAACTGTAAGTCTAAGGAGAAAGAATGACACTATAAGGTGATGGAAAGTATTAACATCTAGGAGAAAGACTAACTTGGGAGGTGATTTGGGTGGGTATGGGCCTGCGTTAGCTCTGAGGCATAAAAAATGAGACAAAACATTGACAGGTGTCTATCCAAATACTGACCAGAGCAGAGGGAGTCATTGCTGACAGCATTCAAAGGAACCTAGTTCCACCGGCAGGGCCGTATTTGCTGTGGGATGGACTACTTTCTTAGCCTGTAACATTAAGCATTGATTCAGCTTTATTCTGATTTCATGTTCACCAGAGAACCTCCTGATTATGATCTGCCTCCCTGCGTAGGCCTGCCTACGGGAAAGAATAAGCTAGTCATTTGTACTTTAAGAATATCCATCAGTTATATGTCTCTGTGTAAATGCCAAGTGGCATTTTGGTTTACAGATCAATCTTGTGAGCTTGGCTAAGGTGAGACCAACTCCGATAATGGATCTCTTTTTCTGTATCTTGATAAAATCTGTTTCTGAACCTGAAAAGCTAAGAGCCAGACTGGTAAATCATGAAGATAATAACTGTCACCTTATAAGGCCTCTTGGAAGCCAGCCTGTGGGCCTTTTACAAGGAACCACCCTGATATTGCTAATGACTTTTCCCTACTTGGAATGTCTCAGTCTAGTGACATTTCCCTACTTGGAATGTCTCAGTCTAGTGACCTTTCCCTACTTGGAATGTCTCAGTCTTGTCTTCAGAACCGTGAGCTATGGAATTCAGAACCTAGAAGCCTCTCAATTTCTTTTGCTAAAGTTCACAGACTTTCATGTTGAGACCTGCATCATCGTTAACGTTATTTAAGAACAAGTGCTTTAGCAAATGATCCCAGGATTGTGAAAATTTCAAGTTGTACAGTCTTTGAGGATCAAGTCTTTTTTTTTGGGGGGGGATGAAGTCTCACTGTCACCAGGCTGGAGTGCAGTGGTGCGATCTTGGTTCCCTGCAACCTCCACCTCCCAGGTTCAAGAGATTCTCCTGCCTCAGCCTCCCGAGTAGTTGGGACTACAGGCGTGCACTACCATGCCCAGCTAATTTTTATATTTTTAGTAGAGACGAGGTTTCACCATGTTGGCCAGGATGGTCTCGATCTCTTGACCTTGTGACCCACCCACCTCAGCCTCCCAAAGTGCTGGGATTATAGTCATGAGCTACCATGCCTGGCCTGAGGATCAAGTCTATTTGTATAGCCCAGATAGCAGACAGAAGGGTAACATACACTACAGCAGAAAGGATATTATAGTCAATACAAAATAAAGACTTTTCCTCCTAGAGGATGGGGTAGTAGGTAAATATTTTTTCTGTCTGTATTGAGAGAATTATCATCTTTGAGGCAGAAATCTTTGTTATTCTTGAGGGAAGATGCAACCAGTTTGTCCTGAGGTTCTCCTCCTCTTGAGATTAGGAAATAAACAAAAGCTTCCAAAGCGGTCTTTGGCTAAAGAGCCAATTAAATATCTCAAAATCCACATACTGCAGCTCATATACTACAGTCAGAAAAGCCTCTCAGCTGCTCACCCCAGGTATTAGTCTGTTCTCACACTGTAATAAAGAACCACCTGAGACTGGGTAATTCAAAAGCAAAAGAAGTTTAATTGTCTCACAGTTCTGCATGGCTGGGAAAGCCTTAGGAAACTTACAATCATGCCTGATGGTGAAGGCAAAGCAAGGCACGTCTTACATGGCAGCAGGAGACGGTGAGTGAAGAGGAAAAATGCCACACTTTTAAACCATCAGATCTTGTTAAAACATACTCACTCACTCTCACAAGATACCACAGCATGGAGGAAATCTGTCCCCATGATCCAATCACCACCCACCAGGTCCCTCCCCGACACATGGGGATTACAATTCAACATAAGTTTTGGGTGAGGACACAGAGCCATGCCATATCACCCCAGCTTACTCTTAGTTTTATATTAAATTGTATATCTGAGACATAAACACATAAACAGCAATACCAGAGTGACGTTTATTATCCTAGTGATTGACCAGTCTGCACCTGAGTTTTTTAGGTTCAGAAACCTGGCTGAGTTGATCTGCCATTCAGGCCTGAACACACCTTAACCCGGCTATGGGCTGATTAGACATAGAAAGCTATGGTAAGCTATGAGAAAATATGCCTGACAACAAAAGATACTCAATTCTTTTGTAGTTCATTAGCCCGATGTTTGAGTTTTCAAACTCACGTGTGAGATGTGCCTCCCTCAAACCTTGTTACCATGTCAGCATATTACCCATGAGACATAGGGGGAAAAAAAAAGATACTCAAAGATGTCCAAAACTCAAAATACAACTCCTATGGCTATTTTAAGCTCCAAATAGGCCTCGGCAGGTCCTGTAGTCACAAGGACTGGCTTTATTACAGTCATGAAAGATGAACAAGAGACCATGCTGATACTGCTATTACTAGTGACTTTGCATATTTTTTGAATGGCCAAAATTAGCTTGGTATTTTAAAAAATGCAACCATTAGGTCACCTAGAAAAGATGGCTACCCAGGAAACTCATTTCCCTGAGGGCTGTAGATAATTAAGGTTTTATTCTTCAATATGGTTACTGCCTATTCCAAGATAACTTCGAGATTGCTTCTCTCTTCACCATCCACTCTGTTTTCCCTTAGGTGCTGAACTTCCTGAGGGAAAAACCCACTCTTACTTTCTCAATTTGTTACTTCCCATTTTCTTCCTGTTACCAGTAGGCCCAACACGCTAGTAATCTGTCCTCTTAAAGCTTGATCCAAGGGTGGCTTCTCAGTACTTACTCTGCTCAACCCTTTGAGTTCAGCACAAATACTGCTATTTTATCCTTAAAATCTCTGTTCTTTTTGAATTCTCCTTTCTTTCTGGGGCTTCCATGCCATAACCCTCTCCATGTTCTCCCATGACTGGCCTTCCATGACACACAGCACAAGTCCTTCACTCTGATGCTCCTTCTCAATTTCCTTTGTAGGCCCTAAGGCTTAGGAAGAACTCAATGAACATTAATTTCTTTCTACTTCCAAAGTGGAACATCCCCAGCTATCATCCTTAGTTAATAGTATTCTAGTCTCTTAGGCAAGAAATCATAGTGTTCTTCAGTGACACTTTTGCAACCTGATATTGTTCAATTATAAAATCCACAGGGCAGGTTAGGACTTCTAAACTTTGCATTATTTTTATGATTTAGAGACAGTGCCTAACTCTGTCATCCAGGCTGGAGTGCAGTGGCATCATCATAGCTCACTGTAACCTCGAACTCTTGGGCTCAAGTGATCCTCTCACCTCAGCCTCCCAAGTAGCTAGAACTAAGGCACATTCCACCATGCCCCGCTAATAAGCTTTGCATTATTTGAAGTGTATTTTATCAGTAGCACATGGCTAATTAACACAAAATTTATAGTCACTAACCTGAGAATTATATTTACTACAAAAACTAATACATCTGAACCTACATTTTGCAAACATACATACATACACACATATGAAAACTTATTTTGTGTTTTCAATTTTTTACGTGCTTCTTTCCTTCTTTCTTGTTTTCTGTTACACTGATAACTTTAATACTCACCTCCCTCAACTGGTTTGGAAGTGTTATTTCTAAATTCTTGTTTTGTTTTTCCTGTGTGTGGAGAACGGGGTCTCGCTATACTGCCCAGGCAGGTCTCAAACTCCTGGGCTCACGCTATCCTCCCGCCTCTGCCTCCCTAAGAGCTGGAATTACAGGCATGAGCCACAGTGCCTGGCATACTTAAGTTTTTAATATATAAGTTAATCAATATTTCTGTCCTCCTCCTTAGAAGACAAAAGAAAAAAGAAAAACTAAAAGGACCTTAGAATGCCTTCTTTTATCTTCCATGCTACTGCCTATTTTAATTCACCTTTTTTTCAGCCTGTTTTAATCATTATCATTTACAATCTACATAAATAAACCAACATACTAACTTGTTTTATTTCAACCTATTCCTGCTTCTGGATTTAATTTCCTTCTATTGAAGTACATTTTTATGTTGGTTTTTGTTTTGTTTTGTTTTGTTTTTTGAGACAGAGTCTCACTCTATTGCCCAGGCTGGAGTGCAGTGGCATGATCTCGGCTCACTACAACCTCTGCCACCCGGGTTCAAGCAATTCTCCTGCCTCAGCCTCCCGAGTAGCTGGGATTACAGGCTCCTGCCACCATGCCTGGCCAATTTTTATATTTTTAGTAGAGATGGGGTTTCACCATCTTGGCCAGGCTGGTCTTGAACTTCTGACATTGTGATCCACCCACCCCTAGCCTCTCAAAGTGCTGGGATTACAGGCGTGAGCCACCATGCCCGGCCTTGAAGTACATTTTTAGTAATTTTTTTAAACAATGGTCCATGAGTGATAAGCTCACCTAGTGTTTGGTTAAGAAAATCTTTATTTTTACCTTTAGTTTTGACTGATAGCTTTATTGTTATGGAATTCTAGATTGTCTTATTTTCCCTCAGTAGTTTGGAGACATTATTCTGCTTACTTCTGACTTTTACTCTTTTTGAGAAGTCTGTCTTTTATCATTCATTTATAGGTAAATGACTTTTGCAATTGATAGCTTTTCAAGTTTTTGTTTTTTTGTTGCTAATATGAAGTACTACTAAGACATAACAAAAAGGACCTTTTTATTTATCTTGCTAAGAAATTAGATTTACTCTTTCAAACTGAAAACTTCTCAGCCATCAAGTTTTTGAATATTGCTTCTCCTCTATTTTGTAGATATTCTGCATAAACTCTAATTGGATTTTCTGATTTTACCTTGCAGCTTTCAACTTCTCTGTGATATCTTTCAATTCACTAACTCCCTCTTTAGCAGTTTACTAGCCATTTAGTGAATTTCTTTCTTTTTTATTATACTTTAAGATCTGGGGTACATGTGTAGAACGTGCAGGTTTGTTACATAGATATACACATGCCATGGTGGTTGGCTGAATCCATCACCCAGTCATCTACATTAGGTATTTCTCCTAATGCTGTCCCTCCCCCTACCCAATACCCCTTGGCAGGCCTCAGTGTGATGTTCCCCTCCCTGTGTCTATGTGTACTCATTGTTCAACTCCCATGCCTTGTTTGGCTTTCTGTTCCTGTGTTAGTTTGCTGAGAATGATGGTTTCCAGCTTCATCCATGTCCCTGCCAAGGACATGAACTCATCCTTTTTCATGGCTGCATAGTATTCCACGGTATATATGTGCCACATTTTCTTTATCCAGTCTATCATTATAGGTATTTGGGTTCGTTCCAAGTCTTTGCTATTGTAAGCTATGCCACGATAAACATACAACAATGAACATACATGTGCATGTGTCTTTTTTTTTTTTTTTTTGAGACAGAGCCTTGCTCTATGGCCCAGACTGGAGTGCAGTGGTGTGATCTGGGCTCACTACAGCCTCCCCCTTTTGGGTTCCGGTTCAAGTGACTCTCCTGCCTCAGCCTCCTGAGTAGCTAGGATTACAGACACGCACCACCATGCCCAGCTAATTTTTTTGTAATTTTTTTAGTAGAGGTGGGGTTTCGCCATGTTGGCCATGCTGGTCTTGAACTTCTGACCTTGTGATCTGCCTGCCTTGGCCTCCCAAAGTGCTGGGATTACAGGTGTGGGCCCCCATGCCCAGCTGCATGTGTCTTTATAGAATGATTTATAATCCTTTGGGTATATACCCAGTAATGGGATTGCTGGGTCAAGTGGTATTTCTAGTTCTAGATCCTTGAGGAATCACCACATTGTCTTCCACAATGGTTGAACTAATTTACACTCCCACTAACAGTGTAAAAGTGATCCTATTTCTCCACATCCTCTCTAGCATCTGTTGTTTCCTGACTTTTTAATCAGCTACATTCTAATTGGTGTGAGATGGTATCTCATTACCGTTTTGATTTGCATTTGTCTAATGACCAGTGATGATTTTTTTTTCATATGTTTGTTGGCTGCATAAATGTCTCATTTTGAGAAGTGTCTGTTCATATCCTTTGCCTAGTTCCTGATGTTTTTTTTTTTTTTTTTTTTTCCTGTAAATTTGTTTAAGTTCTTTGTGGCTTCTCGACGTTAGCCCTTTGTCTGTCAGATGGGTAGATTACAAAAATTTTCTCCCATTCTGTAGGTTACCTGTTCACTCTGATAGTTTCTTTTGCTATGCAGAAACTCTTAAGTTTAATTAGATCCCATTTGTCTATTTTGGCTTTTGTTGCCATTGCTTTTGGTGTTTTAGTCATGACATCTTTGCCCATGCCTATGTCCTGAATGGTATTACCTAGGTTTTACCTACGTTTAAATCTTCAATCTATCTTGAGTTACGTTTTGTATAGGGTGTAAGGAAGGGATCTAGTTTCAGCTTCTGCATATGGCTAGCCAGTTTTCCCAACACCATTTATTAAATAGGGAATCCTTTCTACATTGCTTGTTTTTGTCAGGTTTTTCAAAGATCAGCTGGTTGTAGGTGTGTGGTGTTATTTCTGAGGCCTCTGTTCTTTTCTATTGGTCTACATGTCTCTTTTGGTAGCAGAACCATGCTGTTTTGATTTCTGTAGTCTTGTAGTGTAGTATAGTTTGAAGTCAGGTAGCGTGATGCCTCCAGCTTTTGTTTTGTTTTGCTTAGAATTGTCTTAGCTATGCAGGTTTTTTTTTTTTTTTTTTTTTTTTTTTTTTTTTTTTTTTTTTTTTTTTTTTTTTTTTTTTTTTTTTTTTTGGTTCCATATAAAATTTAAGGTAATTTTTTTCCAATTCTGTGAAGAAAGTCAATGGTAGCTTAATGGAGTTAGCATTCAATCTATAAATTACTTTGGGCAGTATGGCCATTTTCATGATATTGATTCTTCCTAACCGTGAGCATGACATGTTTTTCCATTTGTTTGTGTCCTCTCTTATTTCTTTGAGCACTGGTTTGTAGTTCTTGAAGAGTTTCTTTACATCCCTTGTTAGTTGTAATCCTAGGTATTTAATTCTCTTTGTCGTAATTGTGAATGGGAGTTCAGTCATGATTTAGTTCTTTGTTTGTCTGTTATTGGTGTATAGGAATGCTTATGATTTTTGCACATAGATTTTGTAGCCTGAGACTTTGCTGAAGTTGCGTATCAGCCTAAGGAGATTTTGGGTTGAGGTGATGGGGTCTTCTAAATATACAATCATGTTGTCTACAAATAGAGACAATTTGACTTCCTCTTTTCCTAATTGAATAGCCTTTATTTTTTTTCTTGCCTGATTGCCCTGGCCAAAACTGCCAATACTATGTTGAACAGGAATGGTAAGAGAGGGCATCCTTGTCTTGTGCCGGTTTTCAAAGGGAATGCTTCCAGTTTTTGCCCATTCAGTAAGATATTGGCTGTGGGTTTGTCATAAATAGCTCTTATGATTTTGAGATATGTTCCATCAATACCTAGGATTGAGAGTTTTTAGCATGAAGGGCGGTTGAGTTTTGTCATAGGCTGTCTCTGCATCTGTTGAGATAATCATGTGATTTTTGTCTTTAGTTGTGTTTATGTGATGAATTACATTTATCAATTTATGTGATGAATTACATTATGGATCCCAGGGATGAAGCTGACCTGATCGTGATGGATAAACTTTTTGATGTGCTGTTGGATTCAGTTTGCCTGTATTTTATTGAGGATTTTCGCATCAATGTTCATCAGGGATAATGGCCTGAAATTTTCTTTTTTAGTTCTGTGTTTGCCAGCTTTTGGTACCAGGATGATGTTGGCCCCATATAATGAGTTAGGGAGGATTCCCCTTTTTTTTTTTTTTTTTTTTTTTT
>NW_016107748.1:972611-991787 GCF_001604975.1 Cebus imitator
GCCTCGGCCTCCCAAAGTGCTGGGATTACAGGCGTAAGCCACCGCACCCGGCCCTTTTTTTCTATTGTTTGAAATAGTTTCAGAAGGAATGGTACCAGCACCTCTTTGTACTTCTCATAGAATTCATTTATGAAACCATCTGGTTCTAGACTTCTTTTGGTTGGTAGGCTATTAATTGCTGCCTCAATTTCAGAACTTGTTATTGGTCTACTCTGGGATTCAACTTCTTCCTGGTTTAGCCTTGGGTGGGTATAAGTGTTCAGGAATTTATCCATTTCTTCTAGATTTCCTGGTTTATGTGCATAGAGATGTTTATAGTATTCTCTGATGGTAGTTTGTATTTCTGTGGGATCGGTGGTGATATCCCCTTTATCACTTTTTATTGCATTTATTTGATACTTTTCTTCTTTATTAGTCTGGCTAGTGGTCTATTTTGTTGATCTTTAAAAAAAAAAAAAAACCAGCTGCTGGATTCATTGATTTTTTTCAAGGGTTTTTGGTGTGTCCATCTCCTTCAGTTCTGCTCTGAACTTAGTTATTTCTTGTCTTCTGCTGGTTTTTGAATTTGTTTGTTCTTGCTTGTCTAGTTCTTTTAATTGTGACATTAGGGTGTTGATTCTAGACCTTTCCTGTTTTCTCCTGTGGGCATTTAGTGCTATAAATTTCCCTCTATTCACTGCTTTAAATGTGTTTCAGAGATTCTGGTATGTTGTGTCTTCATTTTCATTGGTTTCAAAGACCGTCTATATTTCTGCCTTCATTTTGTTAGTTACCCAGTAGCCATTCAGGAGCAGGTTGTTCAGTTTCCATGTATTTGCGTGAGTTTCTTAATCCTGAGTTCTAATTTGATTGCACTGTGGTCTGAGAGACTGTTATGATTTTCATTCGTTTGCATTTGCTGAGGAGTGTTTTATTTTCAATTATGTGATGGTCAATTTTAGAATAAGTGTGATATGGTGCTGAGAAGAATGTATATTCTGTGGATTTGGGGTGGAAATTTCTGTAGCTGTCTATTAGGTCTGCTTGGTCCAGAGCTGAGTTCAAGTCCTGGATATCCTTGTTAATTTTCTGTCTGGTTGATCTAATATTGGCAGTGGGGTGTTAGTCTCCCACTATTATTGTGTAGGAGTCTAAGTCTCTTTGTAGGTCTCTAAGAACTTGCTTTGTGAATCTGGGTGCTCATGCTTATAATCTTAGCCCTCTGGGAGGTCAAGGCAGGTGGATCATTTGGGCCCAGGAGTTAGAATCCACCACAGGCAATAGGCTGAAGCCTATCTCTACCAAAAAATACAAAAATTAGCTAGGCTCGCACCTGTAGTCCCAGCTACTTGGGAGGCTGGGCCTCCAAGGAGCTGTGCTAGCAAGTTGGCTGTGCCTGCAATCTGGTGACAGAGCAAGCCTCTTTCTCAAAAACAAAAACAATAAAAAGAAGGGGCCGGGCGCGGTGGCTCAAGCCTGTAATCCCAGCACTTTGGGAGGCCGAGGCGGGTGGATCACGAGGTCAAGGGATCGAGACCATCCTGGTCAACATGGTGAAACCCCGTCTCTACTAAAACTACAAAAAATTAGCTGGGCATGGTGGTGCGTGCCTATAATCCCAGCTACTCAGGAGGCTGAGGCAGGAGAATTGCCTGAACCCAGGAGGCGGAGGTTGCGGTGAGCCGAGATCGCGCCATTGCACTCCAGCCTGGGTAACAAGAGAAAAACTCCGTCTCAAAAAAAAAAAAAAGAAAACACCTGAAGCTGGTGATCAGCGGCTTCCTGATAATGTCTCAAGAGATGGGCAAATGGGCTCAAGCACGCAGACTAGGAGGCAAATGGAGAAGTTTAACTGTCACATGACCTTCCTCTAGAAACACTTGCCAGATAAGGGAAAAACAAATGAGTATGCGCACGACTTCAGTAGGCACTCTGCGGATGAAGCCCCTCCTAAGTGCTAGCCCCCTGGTCCTCTTCCAAGTGCACTTAACTTCCTTTCGTCCTGCTCTAAAACTTGCCTCGGTCTCTCACTCTGCCATTTGTCCCTGGGCTGAATTCTTTCCTCCAGGGCAGCAAGAACTGAGTTGCTGCAGACCTGTATGGATTCACTGCTGCTAACCATGTGAGGTTTAACTTCCCACTTCTCCTGTGTGGTAAACCTACCCACCCATTTCCTCCTCCTCATAAAACCTCAGTCTTGTCAGGCGTCTGCCCTCTTCCATGTACCCACGTGCTTCAGGGTAAGGACAACCCCACACTGAGGGAGAAGTTTGGGGAAGATTCCCTAGGACCTCATCTTCCTACCCCCTTCCCAGGAGCTCGGATTCCTTCACACGGTTTCTCTCTGCCGGCTTCTCCAATGCATGTCTGTCCCTCCTTGACCAAGAGCCACGTGCACCGACAACTGAAGGGGACTCGTTAGATACTGCACTCGATACATGACAGTGCAAATGAACTCCAGGACCAGCTTCCTGACACTCCCTCCATGCTACAGGAGACCCAGCATTGCAGTGAAGCTCAGCAACAGCATTTGGGAAAGGTGAGGTCACTTGTAAGAGCTTTGCTCATAGATTCATCAACTCATCACAACTCTGGGGACCTAGCTCTTGGGAGAAGGCTTTTTGTGTCAGTCCCCACATTGGCCAGGCTGGTGGCCATTTCAGGGCTCATTTGCATCCCTCTTCAGTGCCACCTTGCCGTATCAAATGCATGAAATCCTTTGCAAGGCTGTTTTACGTCAAGACTGGGGCAAGAACAAACAGCTTTCTCTGAAGGGAAAGAACTGCTTCTCCTGCTCCCGTTTTATTCTCCAATTTCTACCTTACAGCAGGGCTCCCTGGGTTGGTAACAGGGAAGGCAAGTGCTTAAGATGGCACTAAAACAGGAAGGTTTCATTGGTTTTGTCACTGAGGCTGAACACAGGGGCGTTTATGTGCCATCAAAGGAGAAGTGCAGAAAGTGGTGGGAGAAAATTTGAGTCAAAACATACTGTATAAGCACAAAATAGCCAAGAGCGCAGCCAAGAAGAACACGGTACAGCTGAAGACAGCAAACGGGAAGTGGAATCTGTCACACACCAACCGGGACCCTGTGGCAGCCGCTGCCTGGCACTTCTAGAAGCTGAGTGTGGGGCAGTCCTAGTGCCATTACTGAATGCTAGATGAGGCTGCATTTCGAGAACTGTGGAGGAGTTTGAAATGCCCACTCCTAACAAAGAGTCTCCCCAGGAGACATGTTTTGAATTTTGAGAACATTTTTCTTCTCTAGCTGAAGCTTTCAATATTGACCAGCAAAGCTCTGCGGAAAGCAATGGCTGCTGGGCAGGGATCGGACTGGGCAGACTTCCCAGGGCTTGGGCTCCGAGAGGGGAGGAGCAGAGAAAGAACAGCAGGGGAGGCGTGGAAAACAAAAAGGAAGAGGGGCTGAGGGGCGATGGGAAGGCCAAAGCTCTTTTCATAACCACTGACTCTTAAAGTCAGGCGGAAGGAGGCCGTAAATCCTCGATTGTCCTCTTGTCCTTGCAGAGTCTGTGGCAGTCATTAGTTCTTTTCCCTCCCAGTGGACCAGAAAAAGGGCTCGGGGTGTGAGTACGGCTTGCCCAGGTTCCAATCCTGACTTTCCCACCATCCATATGGGTGGCTCTGGAAAAAGTCCTTAGCCTCTTTGAGCCCCTCTTTCCTTACTTGAATAATAATAGTGCAGACCTCCAAGGCTTCTGTGGCAGCTGTGATCTTTCCATATAGCATGCAGCTCGGTGCCTGGCACACAATCAGAGGTCAATAAATGTTAGTTACCATGTTCCTCATTAGACATTAAATGCCTTTCTCCTCCCCAGGAGTTTTGTCTTAAGTCATCTACCTCCTACAGTCTATTTTCTGAATCTGCAGCATCTGAATCAGCACGAGAGTGTCAACAATGAGTCAGTTTCAGGCTGCAGGCTATCACCATACCTTAAAGTCCTTAATAGTTCTTGTTGGGTGAGAACTTCAATTTGCCATTTGGATGGTACAGACAGGCTCTTAGAAGAGGGTGAGTAGTGGCAGGAACTGGGGAATTAATGGCTCCCAAATATTTGCATATAAAAGGCAGCCTCCATCTGCTGACACCGGCAGTAATCCAATGTGATGGGAACAGGAGGAGGAGTCCTCTTTGCATTCTGAGCAGGCCTCAGAAATTTAAGAGGGAGAAAAGCTCTCCCAGCTTTGGAATGTTGGCAGGGGTCTATGGCAGTGGTGACTGGGTGGGTGGAGGGTCAGGGGTGGCTTGGAGATGGCCTTTGTTGTGCCCAGAACTAAGCAATTCATCCTGGGAGGAGGCACACGTCTCAGATTCACTGCTGGGAACTGGTCCACAGATGCCCCTTGTGTAGCTCTGGAACCAAGTTCTGAAGCAGATGAAACTGCTCATCCCAGCTTCTGTCCTCCATCAGGGTATGGGGACTCCATTCAGGCAGAATACCCTGGGACACCAGCATAATGATGACTGTTGTCTGCAGTGCTGTCACTGGGCTCATTGGGAGTTTGCGTGCTGCCAGCAGACACAAAGCCGCAGACTGGAGGGAGCTCCCCACCCCCAGGAGAGAGAAGCTCTGCCAGGCCTCTACCAGCTCTGTGCACCCTGGCACCGGTTCCCTGGTTTCTTAGGTGGTAGGTTTTTATTTTGGTTCAAATTTCAATACGAGGGGGCATAATAGACTAGACTATTTCCTTCTCAATCCTCCCTGGCAAGCCCTGTAAAATACACTGAGGTGGCCACACAGCTCTGCCACAGAAACACAAACGCCTACACAGGATGGGGCGACCAGCTGGCTGTGTGCTGGTAGAGGCTGCCACAGCCAGGACCTCAGGCTGACTTCTCAATTCCCACGGATCTGAGTGTGCTAAACATTGCAAAAGAAGAAAGAAAATTGCAGATTTTATCTAGTCTTCAAACACCAGATCAAATACTCATGAATTTGTTCTTAAAACCCTACGTGATATGGTGAAAGGTGAGGGGAACCCTTCCTTTTTGCATTTAAGGGATCGTTTTTGAAAACCATGTGGCATGCTAGAAATTAGTTCAGCTAACTCACGGAAAGGCTTCATAAAAAGAACGTTTGTATTTTTCATAAATACAACAATTTCAAATACAATTTCAAATACAATTTCAAAATAAATTTCATATTATCAGGGTAAATGCAAACTAGCATTTAATACTTGCGGTAATGCCTGCTGTCGGTGTTGGTATTTTATTATTAACCGTTCACTGACTAATCTCTTCCTTCCAAGACACACAGCTATCTCAGCCAAGGAGAGCGTGGAAGTGAAGAGTGACAAGTGTGGACATCAGGAAGGCTTGTCTCATTAGAGACATACTCTATGGGGTTTATGATATACTGGTACTTACAGATTCAATTCCGCATAAAAAGCCCCTCAGTGGTCATGGCAGGGAGATGGAGGGTCATTAAGTCCAGGATACAAAAAAGATGAGGTGGGGCCAGGCATGGTGGCTCACACTTGCAATCCCAGCACTTTGGAAGGCCAAGGCAGAGGCAGGAGGATTGCTTGAGACCAGCCTGGGTAACATAGTGAAATCTTTTTTTTTTTTTTTTAAAGAAGTTTCCACAGACAAGGTTTGAGCAAATGAAGAACTAGGGCAAAGCTCTGCAGAGTTTTTGCCCGGGCACTGGGAATGTGAATCCATGCGCGTTTCCAAGTTTGGTTAGCTATTCCCTGGCCCCAGTTCCTCTTGGCTTTGCCCACTCCCTTCCCTTTCAGTAATATTAACAGTTCATTCCTTTCTGACAAAATGGTAAGCATCTTCTTTGAGCGTTTACATATTTGCCTCCATTTTGAATATTCTTCCCAGGAGACCCCCACACTGAACCTCCAGCCTTAGAGAGGGGACAGTCAATTGCAGATATTTTGCATCAGAAAACACTTTCCAGGTTTGAGTGCCTCCTCCAGATCATGCAGGATCTTCAGGCCTTAAAAGAGAACCTTACTGGAATCATAAGGAACCAGAGGACTCTGCAGCCCAACCTCCATGACCTGCAGCAACCTCACTCCAGAATGTTAGCCCAATGCATCTCCAAGGAACGGTCGTTTTGTGACCCCATAAGAGTCAAAGAACTGCCAGCTTCCCAAAGAAAAGAAAGAAATATTCTGGCGCATCCACAAAGCCACCTTTTAATTTTCTGGTTCCTTTGTTGAGACAGTTCAAAAGAGCAAAAGGACTTAAGATACGCCAGGGTCAGAAAGATCACATCGCTCATTTTTACTCCCATCTCTGCCTGAGAGGATGGCGTGAGGGTCAGAACACATTTTTATGCTAATCACCTCTTCCCTCACAGTACATTCCGGAGGGGGAGATGCTATTTTAAATTCCTTGCTGGGAAGGATGTCAACAGAGGAAGACAATGCTGGCAATTTGTTTAGAATGGCTGTCACTAGGAGGCAACAGAGAAAGAGAAAAGAAAAGAAGGAACCTACAGGCAACATAAACAGAAGCCCAAAAATCAAACAGCGAAAGCCCCCAGTCCTGCCTGTCTCAAGCCTCGTTCCCTGCCTTTTGCTGTCCTGCTTCCTTTCTAAACAAAACTGGGAGATCCTGGTAAGACTCCAAGTACAAAAGGGCCGCTCAAAACCTCAGATGCAGAGGCACCTTGCTCTTCTCACTGGCTTTGTTCCATTCCCCTTCCCTCAGGCTTCCCGCCCTGGGGAGTAGAACTTTCCCTTCTCATTTTGTGTCCAACAATAGGCTGACTTCCTTTGGTCAGTTCCCGCAGGTTTGGACCCAGCAACTCTCCACTGAAAATTAAATAGGCAAACTTGTAGTCTTGGGTTACATACGGAGAGAGATGAACTCTCTGGCCAAGGAAGGGCTAATAGGGCCTCTGGAATTATAGTAGGCCTCTTCTCATCACAGAAGTTACAACTTGGCAACTTCCACACATATTTCCATTTAGCATGACAATATTAGAACAGCTCCCAGCTGGGAGGGCACCGGCTCTTGGGACTGAGCTCTCTTTCTCCATGGGCTTCCCAAGGTGACATCCTAAACTGGGTTGTGAGTGTGGTGCCCTCCTACCAAACTGCACACAGATATGTACAAAGATGTCAAACACATGGAAGAGAACACTTCACATATTCCCAAATTATGAGTTTGATAACAGAAACAGAAAAAACAATCCTAAAATTTGTATGAAGTACAAAAGACCCAGAATAGCCAAAGCAAACCTGAATAAAAAGAACAAAGCTGGAGACATCACATTACCTGACTTTAAAATATACTACAAAGCTCTATTAACCAAAATAGCATGGTACTGGCATAAAAAACAGACACATAGACCAATGGGACAGAATAAAGAACCCGGAAATAAATCCATGCATTTACAGCCAACTCATGTTCAACAAAGGTACCATGAACATACATTGGGGAAAGGACAGTCTCTTTAGTAAATGGTGCTAGGAAAACTGGGTATCCACGTGCAGAAAAAAGAAACCAGACCTCTATCTCACCATATACAAAAATCAAGTAAAAATGAATTAAAGACTTAAATATAAGACCTGAAACTATGAAACTACCAGAAGAAAACACAAGAGAAATGCTTTAAGACACTGGTCTGAGCAAAGGTTTCTTGGCTAAGACCTAAATTATGAGTCTGAGGCTGGGCACCATGGCTCACATTTATAATTACAGCACTTTGGGAGGCTGAGGTGGGCGAATCACGAGGTCAGGAATTCGAGACCAGCCCGGCCCAACATAGTGAAACCCTGTGTCTACTAAAAAGACAAAAATTAGCTGGGCGTGGTGGGGAGCGCCTGTAATCCCAGCTCTTCGGGAGAGTGAGGCAGGAGAATCATTTGAACCCGAGAAGCAGACGTTGCAGTGAGCTGAGATTGTGCCACTGGACTCCAGCTTGGGTGACAGGGTGAGATTTCGTCTCAAAGAAGAGAAAACCTTGACCCTTCAGTTCTCCTTCTTTTTAAATTTATTTTTTGAGACACAGCCTTGCTCTGTCGCCCAGGCTGGAGTGCAGTGGTACCATCTCGGCTCACTGCAACCTCCACCTCCCGCTTCAAGAGATTCTCGTGCCTCAGCCTCCTGAATACCTGGGATTACATGGGCCCACCACCACACCTGGCTAATTTTTGTATTTTTAGTAGAGACGGGGTTTCACCATGTTGACCAGGATGGTCTCGATCTCTTGACCTTGTGATCCACCCGCCTCCGCCTCCCAAAGTGCTGGGATTACAGGCTTGAGCCACCGCGCCCGGCTTAGAGAGGAAGTCTTGCTGTGTTGTCCAGGCTGGTCATGAACCGAAGCTTAAGCCATCTTCCTGCCTCAGCGTCGGGAGTCACTCGGATTACAGGCATGCACATTGCACCTGTCTCCACAACATAACTGTCTAATCTGCAGCCTGATAGTCCATTTTTTGCCAATAAACTTGCTCCCCTCACAACTTTCCCTTTTATTCATTCATCTTCTGATACAGGATTCTTTCTATTGCTTTGGTTTGCCATCTTCCCTGAAAAGCATACTGAAATAATTTTTTCATTCCCATCCTGTTTGTTCCAGAGATCCTTGTGAACCCTGCCTCCATAGGCAACAGTTCTCATGGACCCCAGGAGCCTGCTCCGACCTGGCACGTGCACACTGCACACAGGTTACCACTCCTTGGCATACAGATTTGTCACCCTGGAGAAAGACAGGCTGGTAAGCAAGACCAAGCCAGCTTAGACACAGAAAAAAAATACTGAGTGCCTTTTAATGCATAACTGGCAGCTGGATTTGCAAAGCTTTATAAAAATAATCATAGAGAAAAATCAACATGAGAATGTTGCTAACAACTGGGATACATAACACAAAACCTGAAAGGAGAAAAGCACATTCAAATTCAAATAAAAGAATAGTTGTACTGCCATGAATTCCTCCACACCTGAGCTCAATTACATCAGACAATTCTAGGAGGAGACAGCTGGTCTACCCTCACATGTGTCCTGACTTTCTGTTGTGAAATACAGGAGACATAACAACAAACCCGTCTATTAGTGCTTAGTATCTATCAGGCATTTCACCTAATAATATATATGTATGAAGTTAATACTACTGGGATCTCCATTTTACACATAAAGAAGCGAAGTCAGAAGAGTTAAGAAATTTTCTAAAGGTCAAAAGGCTAGAAGGGGAGGAGCCAAAATTCAACTCGGGAAGTCTAACTATAGATTACGGGCTCTTAACCCCTAGACTACCCTGCCTCTCGTATTTCACATGCAAACAGATGTATATACCATTTATAGTTTAAAAATAACAAACAACAATATACCTGCCATCTACCTGAAGGAACAGAATATTACCAGTAAATATCTTAGAAACCCAATAGGCCAGGCCGGGCGCAGTGGCTCAAGCCTGTAATCCCAGCACTTTGGGAGGCTGAGGCGGGTGGATCACAAGGTCAAGAGATCGAGACTATCCTGGTCAACATGGTGAAACCCCGTCTCTACTAAAAATACAAAAAAAAATTAGCTGGGCATGGTGGTGCGTGCCTGTAATCCCAGCTACTCAGGAGGCTGAGGCAGGAGAATTGCCTGAACCCAGGAGGCGGAGGTTGCGGTGAGCCGAGATCGCGCCATTGCACTCCAGCCTGGGTAACATGAGTGAAACTCCGTCTCAAAAAAAAAAAGGAAACCCAATAGGCCTCAGGCATATATTCCTCTACGTACCTGCCTCTCCTCCTCTCAAAGTAACCATTATCTTGAATTTTGGGCTAGTTATCTTGGTGTTTGTTATAGTTTTAATGTCTATATCACTAAATAATATATTGGTAATTTTCACTTCATGTGAATAGAATCATAATGTATGTATTCCTCTATGGCTTATTAAACTCAACATTATCTTTTTGAGATTCTTCCCAATTAATGAGCACAGCTTTGGCTCACTTTTGGGGTGAGGGAGGTACTATAAATTATCCGATGTTTTGTTTACTCATCCCACCACTTGACATGCAAGTTTCTTAAAGTTTCTGTAATAAAAATAATTCTGGGCCGGGCATGGTGGCTCATGCCTGTATTGGGAGGCCGAGGCAGGTGGATCACCTGAGGTCAGGTATTTGAGGCCAGCCTGGCCAACATGGTGAAACCCCGTCTCTACTAAAAATACAAAAATTAGCCGGGCATGGTATTATGTGCCTGTAATCCCAGCTACTCAGGAAGCTGAGGCAGGAGAATCACTTAAACCCGCAAGTCGGAGGTTGCGGTGAGCCGGGATTGCACCACTGTACTCCAGCCTGGGTGACTCAGCGAGACTCCATTTCAAGAAAAACCAAAAAAACAAACCTGTGTATATCTTCTTGCATGATTGATGGTGCAAGAGTTCTTTCAGGGAAGTTGGTTCTCGAATTTTAGCATCATCAGAATTACCCGGATGGTTTGTTACAACACAAATGATTGGTCCTCCCACTGAAGTTTTGATTTGACTGATCTGAGGTGGGGCCTGAAACTCTGCAATTTTCTCTTTTTAAAAAATTTTATAAAAAATATATGTAAGTAGAGACAGGATCTTGCTATGTTGTCCAGGTTCATCTGGAACTCCCAGGCTCAAGCGATCCTGCTGCTTCAGCCTCCCCAAGTGTTAGGATTACAGGTGAGACCCACCATGCCCAGCCAAAATTTACATTTTTAACAAGTTTTCAGGTGCTGCTGATGCCATGTAGCTCAAAGGATCATGCTTTTCAAAACCACCACTGCAGGCTGCAGACCTTAGAGTGGAACTGTTGGGCTCCATAAAAACACGATTGGCATTCTGGTTATAATTGTACTGATTCTATGGCTCAATTCAGGTAGACAGCTCCGCTCCTTAGAGCCTTTAAGTTTTAAGAATTCTTTGCGTACATTTATGCAAAGAATATAGGCCAGAGTATCCAAGTAACACAAGTCAGCCCTTAGAACCTCACTCCGAGAAATATCTTTCTCTGTGGTTAAGGGTCTCTTTCTTTTCTTCTTTTTCTGTTGTCAGAAGTCAGGATCTTGTGGCCAGAGATTCCCCATGACACAGGGGGAATGCTTTGGATAAAGTTAGCTCAAGGCATGGAGGGATAATAGTCATTTCTGGGAGGTCAGAGGTGAGTGGAGTCTCATGTATGCTTAGTTCATTAAATTAGAAAAAAAGGCTAAAAATTCAGCCTTTACAGTTTTGATATGTATTATTATTCAGGCCCAGGTACTTTCTAATTTTCATTATAATTTCTTCCTTTGATTTATAAGTTATTTAGAAATTTGGTTTTTATTCCATTTGAGTTTCCTTTTCTTTACTAAATTAAAGGGTACTCTTTTTATTACTTTTTCTTGGCTATTTAAACTTGCTTACTTAAAGCTTAAAGTTAAACACCATTAATGTCTCAAAAGAACCACAGCATATGTTAGCTGGGTAACACCCTGCCCTTGACAATTTGTATGCTATTTTTATGCAATATTTTAGTTCTGTCATTTTTAACCTCACACATTAGACTTTCTTATTGTTTTATGTAGTCAATGTATATTTAAATATACCCACATGTTTACTAATGCCTTAGCTTAATAATCCATTTTACTTCTCAGATATTTCCTCTGGGATCATTTCCTTTTCTTATCTGAGCACATTCTATAGAAATTTCTTCAGAAGAGGTTAGTTGGCAGTAATATCCATTGTTGTTTTGCTCGAAAATTTGTTTATTTTGTGCTTATCATTGATAGTTTTACTACATCTAAAATTTCTAGATTGACAGTTATTTTTTTCTTAGCTAAATGAAGATATAATCCCATCATTGGCACCATTTGCTTTTGAAAGTTGGCTGTCAGTCTAAACGTCTTTTTTTTTTTTTTTTTTTTTTTTTTTGACAGAGTCTTGTTCTGTCACACAGCCTGGAATGCAGTAGTGTGATCTTGGCTCACTGGAACTTCCGCCTCCTGGGTTCAAGCGATTCTCCTGTCTCAGCCTCCTGACTAGCTGGGACTACAGACACACACCACCACACCTGGCTAATTTTTGTATTTTTAGTAAAGATGGGGTTTCACCATATTGGTTGGGCTGGTCTCGAACTCCTGACCTCAGGTGACCCACCTTGGCCTCCCAAAGTGCTGGGATTACAGGCTTGAGCCACTGCACCCGGCTTTTTTTTCTCCTGGCTGCTTTTAATATCTTTGTGGGAGGCAAGGGGGTTAAAGTTCTTCAGTTTCTTTCTCTTTCCTTTTGAGACAGACTCTTACTCTGTCACCCAGGCTAGAGTGCAGTGGCATGATCTTGACTCACTGCGACTTCTGCCTCCTGGGTTCAAGCAATTCTCGTGCCTCAGCCTCCTGAGTAGCTGGAATTACACACATGCACCACCATGCCAGGCTAATTTTTGGTATTTTTAGTAGAGATGGAGGTTTCGCCATGTTGGCTAGGCTGGTCTTGAACTCCTGATCTCAGGTGATTTGCCTGCCTTAACCTCCCAAAATGCTGGGATTACAGGCATGAGCCACCACATTTGGCTGTTCTTCAGTTTCACTATTTTATTTCTTCTTCCAGAGATTTGTAGGGCTTTCTGAATCTTAATTCAAAAAAATTCTGGAACTTTCCATCTTCTATAGTTTATCCTATTGGAATTCTATTACAGCACCTTAGGCCATCTTTTTGGTCTCTTAACCTCATTTCACATTTTCTTTTCTCTTTGTCTAAGCCATATAATGGATTATTTATTAGATCAATTTTCTAGTATACCAGTGTTCTCTTCAACTAGTTCTAATATGTTTAAGTGAATTTTTAATTCCTATTTTTATATTTTTCATCTCTAGAATTCCATTTTGTTTAGTCTTTTTTTGTGAGATGGAGTCTCGCACTGTCACTCAGGTTGGAGTGCAGTGGCATGATCTCGGCTCACTGCAACGTTTGCCTCTCGGGTTCAAGCAATTCTCCTACCTCAGCCTCCCAAATAGCTGGGACTACAGGGATATCCCACCATGCCCAGCTAACTTTTTGTATTTTTAGTAGAGATGGGGTTTCACTGTGTTGGCCAGGATGGTCTCGATCTCTTGATGTCGTGATCCACCTGCCTTGGCCTCCCAAAGTACTGGGATTACAGGTGTGAACCACCACGCCCGGCCGTTTAGTCAACCTCTGCCTCCCAGGCTCAAGCAATCCTCCCACCTCAGCCTCCTGAGTAGTTGGAACTACAAGCATGCACCACCATGCTCAGCTAATTTTTGTAAAGACAGGATTTCACCACCTTGCCCATGCTCGCCTTGAACTCCTGTGCTCAAGTGATCCTCCTGCCTTAGTCTCCCAAAGTGCTGACCCACCACGCTTGGCTCAAAAGAAAGTTTCAGAAGCATGTTAAAATATTTATATTTTTGTTAGCTTTTCTTTGTTTGTGCTTTGAGACCGAGTCTTGCTCTGTCACCCAGGCTGGAGTGCAGTGGTGTGATCTTGGCTCACTGCAACCTCTGCCTCCTGGGTTTAAACAATTCTCATGCCTCAGCCTCTCAAGTAGCTGAGACTACAGGCACGCATCACCATGCCCAGCTAAAAATAATTATATTTTTGACTGCTAAATCCAATAAAGAAGTATTTGCAGGTTCAGTTCTGATGTCTCTGTTATTGCTGCTGGCTTTTACTCATGGTGGCTTGTGTTCTAATTAAAGCTGCCTTTCTTGAGAGGTGGCTTCTGTTTATTTCTGAGAGTCTTCTAAGGATGTTTAGGTTATTTACACTGCCACTAGACTGTAAGAAATACTTAGATCTTTCTCTCCTTACCAAATATTTCGCGAAAGAAACAATTGTCCAACGGATGACTATCAATGGTGGGGTGCATTTGCCATCACTCTCATTAACAGGATCAAAATTTGGATTATTTCTACTTTAGAGGATATGAAGTAAAAATCTGAGAAAGATACGCTGCTGAAATACCTAAACACTCAAATTTATTACCACTTGTATCTAGGTTCAACTTAAACAGGATTTTATTTGGCAGAGAAAGAACCTTTTTGTTTTTGAGACAGAGTCTTGCTCTGTCACCCAGACTGGAGTGCAGTGGCACGATCTCGGCTTACTGCAACCTCTGCTTCCTGGGTTCAGGTGATTCTTCTGCCTCTGCCTCCCAAGTAACTGGGATTACGGGTGCCCACTAACACACCTGGTTAATTTCTGTATTTTTAGAAGAGACAGGGTTTCACCATATTGGCTAGGCTGGTCTCGAACTCCTGACCTCAGGTAATCAGCCCACCCTGACCTCCCAAAGTGGTGAGATTACAGGCTTGAGCCACCGCGCCCAGCTAGAAAGTACCTCTTATAAGAAAGGTAATCCCTTCTGCAGTTTGGTTACTGTACCATCCATATCAGCCTCTAAGTCAAGAGTTATGAAAATTACATGATTATTAATTATTTCAGGCATGTCATGCAAGAATGCTTGAGGAACAGCCCTACAATTGTAGAAATGCACAAACCTGTGAGGATCATCCGGATCACAGTTAGGAAGAAACTGAGTGATTGCTTCAGCTACTTCTTCATTTGATAAAACGTCCCAGAGTCCATCAGTGGCCAGGATGAGCACATCATCTGCTCCATGCTCGTATTTTGAAAGATCGTAGATTCTTACCTGAAAAAAAAACCAGGAAAACTACAACTTAAGAAATTGGAAGCATATCATTCTAGTAACAAATCGACTTCTGATTACCCTTCCCTTTTCCTGCCCAGCCTAGCGGTTTTCAGATATGCACTGTAGGGTACTTGATTATACAGCGAGCTTTGGGGCCAGGGATAGTCTCCCTTGGAGGTTTGCTATGTAGACGCATGGGGCCTAATACACAAGTGTGAATGAGCCTAAGAGGCAGGCTTAGTAATTGACAGAGAAGAAATTAATTGAAAATGTAATGCCTGAGGTATAGTCAGAATGACGATTTACAAGTGGATTTTGTGCCAGCCAGAAGATCAGCAATGGGCTTGTTTGCGGTCTTCCTTTGTGCATTCATTCAGCAAACATTTATTAAGGGCCTACCCTGTGCCAAGTGCCATAAATGCAAAGTTAAATATCTGATTTTTCTGCTTCAGAGGAGCTCAGTCTGTGGGAGAGATAAAGCCAATTCAGGATTCTTAATAGTTGCTCTACATGTATTTGTTTAGGAGTAAAGAGATATTCTATTTAATGCACTCATTTGAAACCTTTCTTGCATTACGTGCTCTGAGGCCCAAGGAGCCAACTCCTCTCATGTAAGGGTGAGGCTCTGACACTATCTTCAGGTTTGAGGAACCTCAACTGAGGCTCACAGAGGACACATGCTCACTCTGAACCTCCAAAATATGTCTTTGTCTTGACAAACTTTAAGTCCTTGCTCATGGCTAGTACCTTGAATGACTTGGATACTTCAGCACCCACCTAAGTGCTTGAAAGAGAATGAGGCAGTCTAGGCAAAACTAGTACGAATAAAAATCAAGCCTCACCTGGGCTAGGCCACAATTCTGTGTCCTTCTTCCAGGTGGGTGGGGAGGGATAGGGAGGTGTGGAGGGGAGCTTGAGGTTTCACTACTATTCCCTCCTAATTTGGCAGAATCACCCCTACCTACACCACCTCATGAACTGAGAACAAAAGCAAGTCAATTCAATCAGTCTCCTTCAGCCCTTCTCATTACTCTATTTTCTTTTTTTTTTAAATTGAGACGGGGTGTCTCACTCTGTCGCCCAGCCTGGAGTACAGTGGCATGATCTTGGATCACTGTAAACTCCCGGGTTCAAGCAATTCTCTCACCTCAACCTCCAAAGTAGCTGGGATTACAGGCGCATGCCACTATGCCTAGCTAATTTTTGTATTTTTAGTAGAGATGGGGTTTCGCCATGTTGGCCAGGCTGGTCTGGAACCCCTGGCCTCAAGTGATCCGCCCTCCTGAGCCTCCCAAAGTGCTGGGAGTACAGGTGTAAGCCACCATGACCAACCCATTGCTTTATTTACTAAAAGCAAGGCTGAGTGAAAGCCACGGGTCAGCGCACGTGACTCATGGCACAGCCATTGTTATGTCACCTCAGGTCTAGAGACAATCATACCACCTCAGCCTAGAGCTAAATATGTTTAGCTCTCTGAAAGCCAAGAAACCTTTGTTTTAGAAAGGTTTGCCCAGGCTAGGGATGCCCTGCCATGGGGCAGTCCTGTGGGCTGACAGCCTTCCCAGCAGCAGAACACAACAAAATGCCTACCCACAGCGCCCTGGGTGAATGAGCGCAAATGAAAAGCAGCCACCAGGCGCCAGGCCTCTGTGGCCTGCGAACAAGAAGGTAACAATTAGCTAATGGCCCAGCACATGAGCCGCTCTCAAGAGAAGAACACTCAGGGGCATACTGCACTGGCATTTAACATCATCTTTTCAAAAGGCATGTTCACTTCAGGCTAAACTTACATTCCAGAGAAGGCACTGAGCCTTTTAAGCCAAATTAAAGAAAATGGGAAAACTTCAGTTTCCACCAGACCAGAAAGTCCCAAATGTCAGAATTCTGTCCTCAGGCCACTAACAAATATGGTCCAATTTTCATTGTATCAGAAACAACCAACCCTCCTATGCTTTATTTTCTACGGTTCCTGGGTGTGTTAGAGCAGAGCTTCTCAAACACTAAGGTGCACAGAAATCAGCTAGGCATCCTGCTAAGATCCAGATTACAATTCAGTTCTAGGTAGGCTTGGGAATTGTGGTACAACTTCCTTCCAGGTGACACCAATGCTGGAGGTTCACAGACCGAACCTTGAGTAGAAAGGCCACAGAGGATGACTACTGGGCCAGATTTGTAAACAAGGGTATCAAAGGCTCAGTGGACTTTATGATGTCTGTGGAGACTGTTCATTACAGTAGGCTATTGACAGAACTGTCAACGTCACCCCTGGGCTCCTACCTTCAAGTACTGGCTCATTGTGTCGTTACTGTCAGTATACAATAACTTTGCTTGAGAGAGACTGCTAATAGGAGGCCAAGGCAGGAGGATCATTTGAGGCCAGGAGATCGTGACCAGCCTCGGCAACATAGTGAGACACTGTCTCTACTAAAATGGAAAAAATATAGTAAGACCCTGGGCATGATGGTGCGTGCATGTGGTCCCAGCTACTTGGGAGGCTGAGGCAGTAGAACTGCTTGAGCCCTGGGGTTTGAGGCTTCAATGAGCCATGATTGTGCCATTGCACTGCAGCCTGGGTGACAGAGTGAGACCCAGTTTTTAAAAAAAAAAAAAAAAAAGTGTGTGGGGGGATTCATTCCTGGCTTCTTACTGGGTTATATCTAGAATAAATCTTTGTGATAACTTGAACTCTATATGATAGACAATATTAAGTAATAAGAGGTGGTGAAATGTGGATGTCTGGTTGCCCAATCTTATGCTTGTAGCTAAACAGGAGATTTCACTTGCCTTGCAGCTGCTTCTAAAAGAGAGTTTTCAGGTCTGCAGATAACATCCATTTAATTTCAGAATCTGCCCTATGAGTAGGGTGCTACACCCTCTTCAAATGCTTCCTGCTCACCCAAGAAAAGAGACAGGTTGAGTTATTCAAGCTGAAGTTGTCTTGTCCAATGGAAATCTGCTCAACAGAATGGGTGCGGGTTGATACATACACACGTTATAAAATGCTTCTCTTCAATTCCATCGGTGAACGTAATCTCTCCCTAATTCTACTGTTCACATTTCTGTGCTTGGCTCCCTACTGAAGTTTAATTAGCCAGTATGAAAATCCTTTTCAAGACCATTCTTTATGTAATTTTTATGAAAATAATAAATACAGCTGATCACAACCCTGGTCTGTGAAGCACTCCCCAATTAACATCTTTTGAGGTTTTGACAACTACCCTCTGTTTCCTGCCCTTTAGCCAATTTCCAAAAAACTTTGCTAACTTTCCACTTACAACTCGTATCTTATACATTAACCTATAATGCAGAACATTTTGCAAAAATGTTTTCAGAAGAATTGGACTGCCATGCAAGTCATCCCACTGTGTGCTCATCCTCCCCAGCAGCAAAGGCTTCAAAGGATTCCACTGGGCTCCGGAGTCCTGACCTTCCCTCGCTGAAGCTGTAGTTGGCCTTACTCAATCGGACCAAACTCACATCCTCAAAGTTCCCCTGTTCAATTCCTTAAATAGCTTCTTAACGTTCCTGGAAGCCTCACATCAAACTAAAGGGCTCTGAAGCTCCCCAGAACTCAGACATCTAGAAGAGTCTTTGCGGCTCTGGAGGGATAGGTGTGCAACAGAAACACCTTTGTTTAAAGTGGGACTGGGGAACATGGTCAGGCCTTCTAATGGCTCCTTCCCGGGTTCCCATCTGCCAAGGAAGGGAGAGAAAAGCCAGACGAATGAATCCTTGAGATTCTTGCAGTTTCTCAGAGCAATATAATCTGAGCAGCTGAGAAATGGGACCTGTGTGGACCTGCCTTTCTGCTGCCTTCGGTACGCTTTTACTGCATACTTGCTGTGTGCCAACTAGTTTTCCAGGCACTGGGGACACAGCGAACAAAACTGACAAAGCCTCTCACAACTTCTAAACTAGTAGATGAGACAGACACACAAATAAATTACATTGTCAGAAGAGGACAGTTGTTCTGAAGAAAAATCCAGCTTGGTAAGAACAACAGAGAGAGTCATTTTAGATGTGGTCACGGTGGGCCTCTCTGGAAGGGCACCATCTGAGCCAGTCAACTTCCCATGGGTCCCTTCTTTCATCTCCCCATCCTTCCTTTGGGTTCCTGTTACTCAGTGTTAGACTGGTGGTGAAGAAGGGGGGCTGGGAAAGGCGGGTGCCACTCTCTCTTGCCAAAGCAATCCTGAGGAGGATCAAAGAGAAGCCAGGCTCTTTTCCCTGGACGGCTGCAGGCACAATCCTTCACACCCACGAATATAACATTTACTGATAGACTGCTCTGCGAGTAAGCCTTTGTCTGTCAGTTTTGTATGAAACTCATCATCAGGCCGGGCGCGGTGGCTCATGCCTGTAATCCCAGCACTTTGGGAGGCCGAGGCAGGCGGATCACCTGAGGTCAGGAGTTCAAGACCAGCCTGGCCAATGTGGCAAAACCCCACCTCTACTGAAAAGAAAAAAAATTAGCCGGGCGTAATGGTGGGCACCTGTAATCCCAGCTACTCGGGAGGCTGAGGCAGAAGAATTGCTTGAACCCAGGAAGCAGAGTGACCTGAGATCATGCCATTGCACTGCAGCCTGGGCAACAAGAGCAAAA
>NW_016107748.1:991817-1031501 GCF_001604975.1 Cebus imitator
AAAAAAAAAAAAAAAAAAAAAAGGAAACTGTAATCATCTATTTATGGCCCTGTCCCGACACTAGACTATAAGCACCATGAGGCTTGGAACTGTTTTATTCTTCTTTGCATCTTCAATGCCCAACCTAACACCCAGTTCACCGAATGAATAATGGTTGAAACTGACTGCCCCACAGAAATGAAGCTCTGTGGCTCATCCTTTAGGTACAGAGAGTGATACATAGCATCTGACCTACCCTGGAAGACTGACAAGGCTGATTCCATCTCAGTAGAATCTGAACCTAGAGCATGGCAGAATATGATTGCTTTTGCCAGAGCAACCAGGTGAAGAACACAAAGTGAATGTGTTCCATCCCCTCGTGAGGCTTCTGAAGCTTTCCTTATGATCTGATCACAACAGGGAGCGTGGCCACTGACAGACAGCACGCGGGTCCTGCAACACCGCTGGCAGCTTTGTTATCGGTCTTTCTGGGCCCACTTTTCTGTCTCTTCTGCAAGATTCATTATTCTCAAACCTAAATGTGTTTAGAATCACTTGGAGTGCTACTTAACCAAATTAAGATTCAAAGATCCGACCTTTAAAAGTCTGATTGTACAGATCTGAGCTGCATACTTCAACAACCACCCCAGGTAATCCTGATCCAAATGGTGAGGGAATCTCACCTTGAAAAACTGTCACAGATGATAAACTCCTTTAGGGGTAAGGCCCGTCTTATCCTATCTGTTTCTGTGCCCAGAAGAGAGCTCTGTGCCTAGAACTCAATACATAACCAAAGAAAGCATTTCCTTATTGGGTATTTACTCCTGTCCAGCTTATAATGAACACCCAGGGAGTCAGTCATCTTATTGTCCCACCAAAAATCAACTTCTGAAGGCCCAGAAATCCCAATTTGTATTTCCTTGTGGGTCTAGCACTATCTTCTATAGTGTAAACCACAGTAGGTCTCCAGGACACACTTGCTGACAAAGAATAAAGAGTCGAAGAAGAGAGGAAGAAACAAATTACACATACAAGATCCTTTCAGAAGACCCTCTAATTTCATGGGGATCCAACAGATTTAGCTTGTTAGCTGTGACACTCCCAAATAGTCAAGGAAATGTAATGTGCTGATATATAACAGAAGTGGCAAACTCTTTCCTTTTCTTTGTTTTCAGTGGAGCTGCCAACACACACTCAGTGTGGGGGAGCAGGAATAAGTCTGGGGGCAAACAGGAACCTTGACTAATGTGCTCTGAATGAGCCAAGTGCTGACTGCTCTCACAGAGCCCTCTGTTCAGAGCACTTAGAGCTGTCCTTAATGTCATCACTGGGCACTTATTTTACACAGGGGCCTGTGACAAGCAACTCTTTAATACAGCACCTCCACTTACTGCTCGGCTGCAGGCTGCTGTTTCAGCGTTTGTGTAATACGCGCTCCCATCTTTGCCCGATTACTGACGCTATTTCGGTGGCAGGTTAGTAGGGCTCATGCCACTATAAGCTGACGCTGGCTTCTTCTTTTAAAAAGAATCCATCAGTTCTTCCATTTGCCAAATCTCTGCCGCTTCTCTAGGATGCCCTTACAGCTTTTACGTCTTGATCAGTTCAGCAGATTCCCCAAACCTGTTTTTCCCTTTTAAGTACTCAATGTAGGACAACGAACTACAGCTCAGGCCTGGCTTTGTGGAAGAGAAAGAGGCTTGCCCTTGTTATCAGAAGCCTTGCCTCAGGTCTCTGCCTCTAATAAGCATTGTGACTTGAGAAGAGCCACCTTTTTCTTTATTTTTTTGGAGACAGGGTCTTGCTGTGTCACCCAGGCTGGAGCGCTGTGCACTGCTCCCCAACTTCCCACGCTCAAGCAACCCTCCCATCTCAGCCTCCCAGGTAGCTGGGACTATAGGTGCATACCACCTATACTTCTTTACTTTTTGTAGAGACGAGTTTCATCATGTTTATCAGGCTGGTCTCAAACTCCTGAACTCAAGAGATCTACCCGCCTTGGCCTCCCAAAGTGCTGGAATTACACATATGCACCACTGCACCTGGCCCAGCACTCAGTTTTCCTATTTCTGAAATAATTTCTTTAAAAACTGAAAAACACAAGAAAAAGGAAATATTATAACAACTGCTCTACTTCTCTCACAAGGCTGTAATTAAGATCAAATAATGTAGAAGGGAACTGCCAATTCAAATTCTTTTATGGCACTGATCTCTGGGCAACACCACCTCAGTATCAGCTAGTTGGTAGAAGGAAAGGATTAAGATGGGCTCAGGGGAACTGGGATTCAATTCCCAAAGTCTCATTTAAAATGGCATGATTGGAGCTCTCTCTCTCTCTCTCTCTTTTTTTTTTTTTTTAAGATGGAGTCTTACTCTGTCACCAGGCTGGAGTGCAGTGGCACAATCTCGGCTCACTGCAACCTCCACCTCCCGGGTTTAAGCAATTCCCCTGCCTCAGCCTCCCGAGTTGCTGAGACTACAGGCATGCACCACCATGCCTGGCTAATTTTTTGTATTTTAGTAGAGTTGGGGTTTCACCATGTTGGCCAGGATGGTCTTGATCTCCTGACCTCGTGATCGACTGACCTCGGCCTCCCAAAGTGCTGGGATTACAGGCGTGAGCCACTGCACTCGGCGACTGGAGCTCTCAATAGTGTTTCCTGGGAGAAACAGCCAAAGGTGGTTCCCAAGGTAAAGGCTGCCAATAGCTGGTGGGAAATGAAATGAAATCTCATCCCCTCCACTTCATGTGTCCAACTCAACACTCCACCTATAGACCTTTGAATATGACACTTATAACCAAAAGAAAATAAAATGCCAACACGCTTCCTGCAGTCCTATAAACCAAGTAGACCATTGCAAGATTGGCATTCCAGCAGGCCACCAAGACTACACCCATATTCTCTGTAGTATTCTACCTGCCTTACTTGATGTCACGAAACACACACTGAATCTGGTGGCAGAAGATCTGGGTTCGAAACCCACCACTGCTTATTAGACAAAATCATTTTATTCATTCCGTTTCAAAGCTCATAGACCATCTGCTGGGGATACCAAAGTTAAGGGGGGTACCGATTCCTTGGATGGACGAGGTGGACATCGTATGCCTTACACGCAGAGGAAGCTGCAGGGGCCAAAGCCTGGGGGTGTGAGAAAGGGCTGGGGTGTTTGGGCAGCTTTACCTCGCTTGGTTTGGCTACAGTACTGGATGTCTTCTAGGGAGTGGGGAGGGTGAGGCTGGGCTTCTCAAATCTTCCCTGCTTCTTCTTGTGAAATCAGAGGTTAGGCCTAGGTGGGCACTGGGGCTGCTTATGGCACCAACATCCTCTGACTCTCATCACAGGATCAGTTAGGCCTTGATGTGACTGACCACGTGACTTCAGAACCTTTGGCTGCAAGTGAATCAAGTGACACTGACGTGACAGAAATATTTTAGTGGCTCATATTACGCAAAAGGAGCTAGCTGTTCTGGCTGCAGGTATAATTTTATACTTGAAATATGCCATAGATAGTCTTGAGAATTTGTTTTTTTTTTCTTTTGGAGTCTACAGAGCAAACATTTGACTTTGGAGGGTAGATACAATCTAATGGCTCAAAAAGTTTCCTTCTGAACCAGCTAAAATATGAGGTATTGTGCAGAGAGCCTGAAGGTATGACCAATGCCTGGCTGCTATTGCATAAAATTTCCATTTTCTCCACACAAGGCCTGAACATTACAATTCCTGGGTTTCCAATGGTTCCTTCACCACTAAATCCAAAGGCCCGTTGAACGAATTAGTGAACAAATGGGCTTCAATATAGCTCAATACTCATTTGAGGAATAAGTTCATCTTCACAAAAATGCCCATTTGCAAAGATAAGCATCAGAAGAAATCCCAGCCTGTGAATGCAAACATGAGGGTACAGAACAGATGAACTGCGGTGCCTCAAGTCCACCCAGTGGACAGGTGAGGCAGAGTGACCAGATATCCCCATTTGTTGCAGTAGTTTTGGTTTGGGCCTGTTTTCCCAGCATGATTTTTTTTGAGACAAAATCTTGCCTGGTCACCAGGCTGGAGTGCAGTGGCGCAATCTGGGCTCACTGCAACCTCCACCTTTTGGATTCAAGAGATTCTCCTGCCTCAGCCTCCCTAGTAGCTGGGACTACAGGTGCATGCCACCACGCCCAGCTAATTTTTGTATTTTTAGTACAGACGGGGTTTCACCATGTTGGCCAGGATGGTGTCGATCTCTTGACCTCATGATCTGCCCACCTTGGCCTCCCAGAGTGGTGGGATTACAGGTGTGAGCCACTGTGCCCAGCCCCCAGCATAATTATTAATAGTGTCCCCTTTGACTCTCAAATATTCCTGGTTGAGGGGTTAGGTAAGATGGTCACCTGACATAAATACTAAAATGACTGCTACTTCTGGTCATTGGGACTGAAAGAATCAGTATCACTACTTCATAGGACTTCACCACAGCAGGTTTTCAGTGATCTCAAGAGCAAGTGAGCAAGCTATGACGCGTGCTGCCTCAGAAAGGGAGATATAATCGCCACGGGTAAACGGTGGGATACTTGCTGTGTAACAAAGTCAGTCCCACTGATTGCAGCTGTTCTGGTAGCAAGAAGCCCAGGACGTAGCTGCTCAGGTACAGAATGTCGTCTATCACATCCTTAACCCACCAGCCTGGCATGAACCATATGCATTGTGGGAGTGAATCACACAATCCGGGACTATAATATGGATGCATCACAAACCTATTCTGGGATTTTAAAACAAGTTCCTGCAGCACAGCGAAGAACAGCTTATTGGTGGCAGTGGCAGCCTGCCTGCAGCAGCGGCTGCAAAGATGCTGGCTATGGCAGGGGAGGCACAGCCAGGGCTATGTGCTCCATGGAGCTGGGAACAGGTGGGAGCGCTGCCCTCTTCTAGGTTCGTCGGGCAGGAGCCCTGTTCTCCCAGATGCAGGTGCAGCTGGCCAGCTATGGCTGAGGACCCAGGCATCCCTATGCTCTTGGGGGCCTGGGAAGTCCCCCTGCCCCTGCAGGCTCAGAAGTGCCTGCTCCTGCTGCTTGGCCTCTCCTGGCTCCCAGTGTCTGCTCCAGTGTGGAGCAAAGTTATGGCTGAGCCCGGGCTCTGCTGTGATCCAGCTGGATGTGCGCACACTTGGGGCAGCACTGACATGCCAGCCCCCTGACGCCTCAGCCCCCTCTGCACTTTGGTCACCACTGAGCACAGGAGGGAGGCTGAGGGGAAGGGCTGAGGGTGGCTCAGGGTAGGCCTGCAGGCGCCTCTTGATTTAGACAGCCAGGGTGCCGTGGACGATATGTTGATGGCAGCAGGAGGCAGACAGGTTTCTGGGCAGAAAGGCGCAGGTGCCTGGTGAAGCAGCACCTCAAGCCAAGGATGGCCTGAAGCATGGGGGCCAGGCTCTCAGTTCCAGGTGGAGTCCATGGGCTGGGGTAAGAACTTATGGTGCTTTTTCCAGCCCACTCATGGCCACCCATGAACCAGTCAGCACGCACTTCCTCCCTTCTGAAGCCTGTAAAAAGCCAGACTCACAGAGACAATGGGAAAACTTGCCTGCAGATAGGAGCTACCCACTCTGGTCTCCTCTCCACTGAGGGCTGCACTCATTGGGGTGACCTGCCTGCAGAAAGGAGCTACCCATTTCAGGTCTCCTGAGAGCTGTACTGTCATTCAATAAAGCACCTCTTCACCTTGCTTACCCTCCAGCTGCCCATGTACCTCATTCTTCCTGGATGCGGGACAAGAATTCAGGACCTGCTGAATGGTGGGACTGAAAGAGTTGTACCACAAACAGGGTTGAAACATGCCTCCCACTTTCCACACTGCAGGTGACAAGGAGGAGAGAAGAGAGGAGGAGGGAAGAGCTGTGGCCCTCCGGGGAACCTTAGGAGCTCCTGAGCCAGGGCTGTGACACCCTCTTTGGGGATCTGCAGTTCCTGGCACCTCCAAGCTTTCAGGCACCAGTGCATTCCCCGGTGCCCACAGTGGAAGCCACTTGTGGTATTCCTGGTTCAGCTGTGGCAGGGAGCCGGTGCCTGTGCTGGTGCCGGAAGTTGCCTGCCCCACCACAGCTGGTATGCCTGGTTGTGTGTAGTGGCTGGAGCCTGTACTTGCTTGCTCGCTCACACATCCCTCGCTGCTCTGCGCCTGGCTTGTTCTTGGCAGGCATGGGATCTGGGCCGGCAGCAAAAGCGGAGTGCAGCATGCCAGGCTGAGTGGGCAGAACAAGCCCAGCAGGCCCAAGCAAAACTCGGGCAAAGATGCCACCAGCCACAGAGGATTCTGGCTGGTGAAGCAACACCCTAATGATCCTGTGACCTTATGACTGTTTCTCAAACAGTGGTCTTTGGATCACTTGTTTCAGAATTATCCCAAAATGTAAAAAAGTTTAGAACTCATCCTAGATCTAGTGATTCAGATTTTGAGGAAGTGAATTCCAGGGATTTGCATTTTTTCTTTTTCAAAGACAGGGTCTTGCTCTGTTGCCCGGGCTGTAGTGCACTGGCACAATGTCTCACCACAGCCTTGACCTCCCAGACTCCAGCGATCGATCCACCCACCGCAGCCTCCCATGAAGCTGGGTAGCTGGGACTGCAGGTGCACACTATTATGCCTGGATAATTTTTGTACTGGTTTTAGGGACAGGGTCTCACTGTGTTGCCTAGGCTGGCCTCAAACTACTGAGCTCAAGCTATCCTCCTGCCTTAGTCTCCAAAGTACTAGAATTACAGGCATGAGTCACCATATCCAGGATTTGCATTTTAATGCTAAAAACTCTCAATAAACTAGGTATTGATGGAACATATCTCAAAACTCTAAGAGCTGTTTATGACAAACCCACAGCCAATATCATACTGAATGGGCAAAAACTGCAAGAATTCTCTTTGAAATCTGGCACAAGATAAAGATGCCCTCTCTCACCACTCCTACTAAACATAGTATTGGAAGTTCTGGTCAGGGCAATCAGGCAAGAAAAAAAAAAGGCTACTCAATTAGGAAAAGAGGAAGTCAAATTGTCTCTATTTGCAGACAACATGACTGTATATTTAGAAGACCCCATCGTCTTAGTCCCAAATCTCCTTACGCTGATAAGCAACTTCAGCAAAGTCTCAGGCTACAAAATCAATGTGCAAAAATCACAAGCATTCCTATACACCAATAACAGACAAACAGCCATATCATGACTAAACTCCCATTCATAATTGTTACAAAGAGAATAAAATATCTAGAAATACAACTAACAAGGGATGTGAAGGACCTCTTCAAGCAGAACTACCAACCACTGCTGAAAGAAATAAGAGAGGACACAAACAAATGGAAAAACATTCCATGCTCATGGTTAGGAAGAATCAATATTGTGAAAATGGCCATACTGCCCTAAGTAATTTATAGATTCAGTCCTATCCCCATCAAGCTACCACTGACTTTCTTCACAGAATTGGAAAAAACCACCTTAAATATCATATGGAATCAAAAAAGAGTCACATAGCAAAGACAATCCTAAGCAAAAAACAAAGCTGGAGGCATCATGCTACCTGACTTCAAACTATACTACAGGGCTACAGTAATCAAAACAGCATGGCAGTGGTATCAAAACAGACATATAGACCAATAGAAGAGAACAGAGGCCTCAGAAATAACACCACACATCTACAACTGCTCATCTTTGACAAACCTGACAAAAGCAATGGGGAAAGGATTCCCTATTTAATAAATGGTGTTGGGAAAACTGGCTAGCCATATGCAGAAAGCTGAACCTGGATCCCTTCCTTACACCTTATACAAAAATTAACTCAAGATGGATTAAAGATTTAAATGTAAATGTAACATCATAAAATCCTAGATGAAAACCTAGGCAATACCATTTAGGACATAGGCATAGGCAAGGACTTCATGACTAAAACACCAAAAGCAATGGCAACAAAAGCCAAAATAGACAAATGGGATCTAATTAAACTAAAGAGCATCTGCACAGCAAAATAAACTATCCTTAGAGTAAACTGGCAACCAACAGAATGGGAAAAATTTTTTTGCAATCTACCCATCTGACAAAGGGCTAAAATCTACAATCTACAAGAAATGTAAATGAATTTACAAGAAAAAAAACAACCCCATCAGGAACTGGGCAAAGGGTATGAATAGACACTTCTCAAAAGAAGACATTTATACAGCCAACAAACATATGAAAAAAAGCTCATCATCACTGGTCATCAGAGAAAGGCAAATCAAAACCACATTGAGATACCATCTCACACCAGTTAGAATAGTGATCATTAAAAAATCAGGAGACAACAGATGCTGGAGAGGATGTGGAGAAATAGGAACACTTTTACACAGCTGATGGGAGTGTAAATTAGTTCAGCCATTGTGGAAGACAGTGTGGCAATTGCTCAAGGATCTAGAACTGGAAATACCATTTGACCCAGCAATCCCATTACTGGGAATATACCCAAAGGATTATAAATCATTCTGTTATAAAGACACATGTACACCTATGTTTATTGTGGCACTGTTCACAATAGCAAAGACTTGGAAGGAACCCAAATGCCCATCAATGATAGACTAGATAAAGAAAATGTGGCACATATACACCATGGAATACTATGTAGCCATAAAAAAGAATGAGTTAATGGCCTTTGCAGGGAAATGGTTGAAGCTGGAAACCACCATTCTCAGCAAACTGACACAAGAACAGAAAACCAAACACTGCATGTTCTCACTCATAAATGGGTGTTGAACAATGAGAACACATGGACACAGGGAGGGGAACATCACACACCATGGCCTGTGGGGAATGGGGGGCTAGCAGAGGGATAGCAGGGGGGTGGGTGGCTAGGGAGGGATAATATTAGGGAAATACCCAATGAAGATGACAGGGTGATGGATGCAGCAAATCACCACGGCATGTGTACATCTGTGTAACAAACTTGCACGTTCTGCACATGTGCCCCAGAACTTAAAGTATAATTAAAAAAATAAACTTCTAAATATTCTTATATGCATTAATGCAACAAATATAAAAAAGATACTGCATATTTAACTGAAACATCCAAATGAAATTATTATTTTTCAGGAGGGGATCAGAGGGCGCCAATCTCCAAGGAGAAGAAATCTTTGACATGTATAGGTTGGTTTCTGTTGTGTGATCATGAATTTTGTGAGTTGCTAAGTTAGTTTTTTGGTGTGTGTCAGAGTAAATCTCAAGTTTTATTCAAATAGCTTGGCTGGCAAATCTCAAGTCATTGGCCAAATGGGACCAACCCACGTAAATAACACACAGATGCATACCACTGATTTTTATAGCCACACCTGAAAGTTAGAGATGGAGATGGAAAGGCCACATCACGAAGTCTCTCCTATGTAAGGTGAGAATATATCAGAATCAGAGAAAGCAGCTTCTGCATACTTTTTTTGTGTGTGTGTGTATGACAGAGTCTTACTTTGTTACCCAGGCTGGAGTGCAGTGGCGTAATCTCAGCTCACTACAGCCTCTGCCTCCTGGGTTCAAGCGATTCTTGTGCCTTAGCCTCCCAGGTAGCTGGAATTACAGGCATGCACCACCATGCCTTCCTAATTTTTGTATTTTTAGTAGAGACAGTGTTTCACCATGTTGGCCAGGCTGGTCTTGAACTCCTGGCCTCAAGTAATCCGCATGCCTCAGCCTCCCAAAGCACTGTGATTACGGTCATGAGCCACTGTACCTGGCCTGTATACTCTTAATGTGATTTTTGTCCCCCAAAATATTCAAAGTGGTGGTGGGAGGGGGCAAATCCCCCAAGGGTGCATCATGCTAATTGAGAACACAGAAGTATGAGATACTACAGATACGCAGGACTGGAGAGTGGAAAGAAAGCTGTCAAACATCAACGCTTCGCCTAAAAAGTATCCTTAGAACTCCTCATGCTCCCTTTTTGCAGGGGATGCATGTTTTGTGAGCTCTGAGATTTATGAAATTTTGGGGACTTTCTTTAAGAATACAAAAGTAATTATGAATACAAATTTACATACTAATGTGAATGTTTATTAAGAATGAGAAAAAAAAATCCAACAAATTACTGGAACGCTGGATGCTGAGGTTCCTTTCCTTTGAGAAATGTTTACACAAATGTTTCCTGATGGCAACATGGCTTCTCCTCCTCTACATTTTCCAGCAACAACCACAACTCACAGGGGCTGATCCGAGGGAAGGCCCCCCTACAAATACTTAAGTTTAATTAGCTTCTTTGTAAATCTGCCTTTACACTGCAAACTAGATTTCCTTTCTTAATTAGGTAAACAGCTAACTCATCAACTTATATTACTTAGTCCTGGAAAGATAGATGATTATTACTTTCACCCTCAAGATTTCACAGCAGGGAGCGTACTTCTACAGGAAGGCTGTGATAGAGTGTCTGTCTCCAGGATGACTGCCATCAATTCCTTCCCTCCCTGTACAGTACAAACATGTTATTCCCAACATCAAGAGGTGGATCCAATTCCCCTATCCTCAAACATGGACTGGCCTTAGTGATTTCCTTGACCAACAGAATGTGGCATTGATGGTGTTCTGGGACTTCTTAGGCTAGGTTTTAAGAAGGCTTGCTGATTCTGCCTGGGTCTATTTTCTTTCCTTTCTCCCTTTTTTTCTTTTCTTCTCTCTCTTTCTTTCAAGATGGGATATCACTATGTTGTTCAGGCGGGCCTTGAACTCCTAGGCTTAGGCAATCTTCCTACCTCAGCCTCTGAGTAGCTGGGACTATAGCTACGTGCCACTCTGCCTATCTGGGATTCTCGAACCACCTGCTCTTAGGATATTCCCTCTCAGAATCCAGCTGCCATGCTCTGGGAAGTCAAAACCACATGGAGAGCCCATGTATTGCTGCCTCAGCTAAACTCCCAGTTGACAGCCAACATTAACATGTGAGGAAGCTACCTTGGACTTCCAGCCCCGTCTTCAGATGACCCCAGCGCCAACTCACATCTGCCTGTGGCCATGTGAGAGGGCCTAAGGGAGAGCCCCCCCAGCTGAGTCTAGTCAACCAAAAGAACTATGAAAGAGAATCAGAAATTGTCCTGCTAAGCCTCTAAGGTTTGGAGGTTTGTTTTATAGTCAAAAAAGACACAGAGGAATTGTGTTGGGCTAGAACTCTTCCAGGCCCTCTATCCCAATAAGACTGGAAAGATGAAGCATGGGACACTGAACTCCCTGGAGTTAATTCTCTGCTCTCTCTCTGTAAGTGGTGCTTGCTCCTGCTGCTTCTGTTCTCTAGCAGATAATATTAGAAAGATCGCCCCACTCTGGGACTCGGAGCTGAGGGCGCACAGCGGTTCTGTGGGTAAGTGATTTTGGGGCTAGAGGAGAGGAAGAGCTCCATTTTGATCTCAAATCCAAACCATTTTAACCAAACCAATTGAACTTCATACTACTTATTAGTTATAAAGTTATTTTGATCTCAGGCTCCAGGGTCTATGTTTTTAATTGGTTCAGAAAACTTACAGCAAAAAAGGCATATTCTTCAGACGTCAACAAGGATTCCCACTCTTCCTTTCATATCGACTCGAAAGCGAAGTCTTGGTTTTCAGTTTTCCTTGGCTTTCTCCTCTAAATCAAGCCTGCCATCACTATGCCTCCTTTTGGTTTCCACAGCTGCTTCCCCAGTTCAGCTCGTCACTGCCACACAGCCTCAGCCCAGCAATCACCGCCTGTCTGCACTTCCCCATCTCCCGTAGTGACAATTAAGATACTCCTCTTGCTGAAGACCTTATCTACCACCTTAGGTCCAGTTCAAGGACCTCTGTGGTAATTAGCTTTATTACACCTAATAGCCCTTCCAGCTAATCTTTCAAACTCAAATGACCCCATAAGGCAAATTTCATTTCACACCAGACTATTTCTTCCTTTAAAAAGAAACTGTCCCACTTATTCTCTTCTTCTTTAGATTATACAGTTCTCCCTTGCATATCCAAATCCTCTAGTCCCTTAGAAAGCAAGAAACACATGCTTTATGGCTCATTATTCTTTGGCTAGTCTAACCGTCTAATTAGCCACAAATCTGAATTCCTTGAAGATATGTTCCCCAGGGCTCAGCTCAGTAAACATCACTGGACTCATGATACCTAAGGAAAGAACCAGTGAGATTGTGTGGTTGTAATGAAGTAGGAAGAGGAGGTAGGAACTGGTATTTTTCAGTCCAGGTTTTGTGCTAAGGACTTCATATGTCCTTAGCTTCCTTAGTGTAACACCTCTACTGTCTTCTTCTTCACCAAAGAGGAAGCTGAGATCCAGATAAGTAACTTTTTCAAGGTCACTTAGTAAGTGTGGTGATAGAGCTTGAAGCCAAGATTGATTACCAGTCTAAGTTTTTTTTTTTTTTTTTTTTGAGACAGAGTCTGGCTCTGTCGCCAGGCTGGAGTGCAGTGGCGTTATCTCAGCTCAGTGCAACCGCTGCCCCCTGGGTTCAAGTGATTCCCCTGCCTCAGCTTCCCAAGTAGCTGGGACTACAGGCCACCATGCCTGGCTAATTTTTTATATTCTTAGTAGAGACAGGGTTTCACCATGTTGGCCAGGGTGGTCTCGATCTCCTGACCTGATCCACCCACCTCAGCCTCCCAAAGTGCTGGGATTACAGGTGTGAGCCACCACGTCCGGCCCTACTCTTAAGTTTTTTAACGACCATATCATATGGCCTCCAGGTTTAAGGGGCCCAGGAAATTCTTTAAAACCACTTTTTCTTCCTCTTCCAAGGATAATTACTGTTACCATTTTTTAAAACTTCAAGACTTTCGGCTACGCATATACACTTTTATCTGCCCATCATCATGCTCTTTGTATGAACAACCATATTCTGCTTCACTTCAGATGGCACAGCCATTTTCCCTTGTCATTATGCACCAATATTGTTTTTTATGAATTGACCAGACTGCAGAAAGCACAAAATACAACAAAATATGTTCTGACAAAGGGCTGATATCCAGAATCTACAAAGAACTCAAACAGATTTACAAGAAAAAAACAAACCCATCCAAAAGTGGGCAAAGGATATGAACAGACACTTTTCAAAAGAAGACATATATGAGGCCAACAAACAGGAAAAAATGCTCATCAACACTGATTATTAGAGAAATGCAAATCAAAACCACATTGAGATACCATCTCAAGCCAGTTAGAATGGCGATCATTAAAAAATCGGGAAACAACAGATGCTGGAGAGGATGTGGAGAAATAGGAACACTTTTACACTGTTGGTGGGAGTGTGAATTAGTTCAACCACTGTGGAAGACAGTGTGGTGATTCCTCAAGGAGCTAGAAACAGAAAGTCCATTTGACCCAGCAATCCCATTACTGGGTATATATCCAAAGGATTATAAATCGTTCTATTATAAAGACACATGCACACGTACGCTCATAGTGGCACTGTTTACAATACCATTGGAACCAACCCAAATGCCCATTGACGATAGACTGGACAAGGAAAATGTGGCACATATACATCATGGAATACTATGCAGCCATAAAAAATGATGAATTCGTGTCCTTTGCAGGGACATGGATGAATCTGGAAACTATCATTCTCAGCAAACTGACACAAGAACAGAAAATCAAACACTTGCATGTTCTCACTCATAGTTGGATGTTGAACAATGAGAACACATGGACACAGGGAGGGGAGCATCACAAACTGGGGTCTGCTGGGGTGGGGAGTAAGGGAGGGATGGGGGTGGGGAGGTCAGGGAGGGATAACATGGGGAGAAATGCCAGATGTAGGTGACGGGGGGATGGAGGTAGCAAACCACATTGCCATGTGTGTACCTGTGCAACATTCCTGCATAATCTGCACATGTACCCCAGAACCTAAAGTGCAATAAAAATAAAAAATAAAAATAAAATAGGTTCTTTCCCGAAATGGGATTTTGGCTTGGGCACAAAAAGTCACCAAGAATCAGAAGACTATAAATATTAAGATGCAAACATAATATGTCAAATATTATTCATGTTTTCGAAGGAGAAAATGAGGAATCCCAAACAAAGGAGCAATTCTAACAGGCAAGGTCTCACTCTGTCACCAAGGCTTAGGAAGTACAGTGGTGCCGTCACAGCTCATGGCAGCCTCGAACTCCTAAGCTGAAGTAATTTTCTCTTGCCTTAGTCTCCAGAGTAGCTTAGACTACAGGTGTGCATCACTATGCCCTGATAATGTTTAAGGTTTCTGTAGAAACAGGATTTCATTACATTGTCCAGGCTGGTCTTGAACTCCTAGCCTCAGGTGATCCTCCTACTTCAGCCAGCCAAAGCGTTGAGATTATAGGTGTGAGTCGCTGTGCCTGGCCTTCATTCTCTCTTTTTTGTGGGAGGCATGGTGGGAAACAGGGTCTTTCTCTGTTGCTCAGGCTCGAGTGCAGTGGCACAATGGTGGCTCACTGCAGCGATGGCACAATGGTGGCTCACTGCAGCGGTGGCACAATGGTGGCTCACTGCAGCCTCGACTTTCCAGGCTTAAGCGATCCTCCTGCTTCAGCATTCCCAGTAGCTGGGACTACATGCTCGCACCACCAATTTATTATTAATAACGTATTATTTGTAAATAAATTTATTATTTAGAAAGTCATTTTTAATTGTCCTACTTATTCTCTTAGAGGAATTTTATTTATTTATTTATTTTTGTAGAAAGAAGGTTTTCCTCATTTTGCCCAAGCTGGTCTTGAACTCCTGGGTTCAAGTGATCCTCTTGCCTTGGCCTCCCAAAGTGCTGGGATTACAGGTGTGATCCACTGTGCCTGGCCCATTCTCTATTATTTTGAAAGTGAATACAGGGAATCTTTAAGCGTGAAGCCTTCCGGAAGCCGGTGGGGAAGGAAGACTGATATTTACTATCTCTGACCATGTACCACATCTTGTGCCAGGCAATTTCACTGATGTCCTCATTGGCTTTTCCTAACAACTTGTCAACACGGGCATTTTTACCCCACCTCAAGGAAGAGAAAAGGCAGGCTGTGATTGCCTGCACAGGCCTCTGGTAATCCTGGTGCTGGGCTGGGATTCAGATATTACAGTCTAAGGTCTTAGCTCTTTCAGAGAAGGCTGTTTCAGATAGAAGAGAAAAAAAAATCTAGATTTTAGAAAATCGAGAGTGAGCTAATTGAGTGACCTGGAGTTATAAAAAATCGCTAGCAGGAGTCTTGCTAACACAAGGAGGGGAAAAATGAAACAGAAATAAGATGGGGCCCCTGTGGTTCAGTCTAGCAGGGGCGGGAAGGGGGATTGCTGAGCTGAGGAGGGAGCTGGCTGTGCAAACTGGCCCCAAATAGAAGAAGGCCTTGTTTCTCCAAGAGCCCAAAATGGGGCTAAAGGCAACAGCACGGTCTTTGAGTGGAGGCTGGAAGGGAGGGTGAAATTAAGAAGAATCGTAGCTCAACAGAGCGCCTGTCACAGGCCAAGAAAGGGCGTGGCACAGAGAACATCTGGAGGTCTGGGCTGCCGGCCTGTGCTGGGCTTTCTGAGTTACAGGATATGAGATGTGTGCTGGGCTGGGAGTGACAGAATTGCTGGAAAGGAAGAACATGAGGAGCGCCTGCGCTCCAGTGCCTCCGAGGTAGCAAATCCTCTCCTTCTCCACTGAACTCTTTCAGGACAGTGCAAAAAAAGTTTAATGGTGAACTTCACTAAGTAAGAGGATGGGGGACCTGGCTGGGGACATTTTCCTTATGCTGGGGGAGAGGCTGTACCCTACGCTGTTAGGCAGAAAAACCCACGTACTGTAAGCCAGAGGGGAGTCAAAACATCCCTACACTCAACCCACACCTCCAGAGAGCTGGCCTGTGCTCGACTGGTGATGAGGGCCTCTCTTGGAATTCAGTTCTTGGCCAGAAATTCCTGCCTTAGACTGGGGAAGGTTTAAGGGAAGCTCAGCAAACCTGGCGGCTGCTCTTTGGGTTTGGCAAACTCAGGATTTTTCCAGCGCCTTGTGTTCAGAGAAACTGAAAACGTGTTTGGCTAGAACTATCCTTCACTAATTTTTAAACCCCTGTGCGTTTTTTTTTTAAACATAAATTTGATCCACATGTTTTTGATTTATTTATATTTAATGCATCAAATCGAATTAGGAGCCACAATGATGAATGGGAACAATGCTGATTTCCAAGAAGGTTTTTGAGCCCCGTTTTTAGATCTCAATCACATTCCACCCCCAGCCCCCTACAACCGTTAAAACTACCAGATTGGGCTGGGTTTGAAATGGAAAACCCAAATGTGAAATAAAGATCCATGGTTGGCAAAGACAGAGCATAGCAGGAGAATGTTCTTAGGGGGTCACAGAAAGAAGGTGGGCTTGGGATGGGGAAATAAAACAGGAAGTAGTCAGTTATTCTTCCTTAGGTGGTTTCAATACATTAATCGAGCTTTCTAGGCTCCCAAGAGAGGCCACTCCTCTTGGGTATGATTTTATCACTACCGCCCAGGGAAAAGGGGCTCCTGCTCCGACAACTGGGGACAGGGATTCCCTCTACCTATTTTTTTTCTTGCATTCTCCTCCATAGTAGCCAATTCAAGCTGCTCTGCCGCTTCCCTTCTAACAGTGTCCCCCCACCCCACCCCTTCCTGGCTCTGGTGAAGGCCTCTCCATCTGGAAACATTTAACGTATACAACAATTTTAATCTTGTGCAAGAGAATCTTAGGATACGCACTACATGCCCATTAAGCTAAATTATAGGTGCAGAGTCTTACTTAGCACAGCTCCGTCTGGGCTGGGTTCGCACACACAACGAAGGCCGTTACTGCCTTTCCCAATTACCCTTTCTACTATCCCATCATTTCCCACAACTTCGGTCTGAAGCCCCATAGAATTTCTCTGAGAAACTCTGGCCCCCAAGGCCCCAAGACAAAGCTGCTGTCTTAGGTTTAAGACAAAGGCGCCCTCTTCAGAGCCTCTTGAGCCAGTACTTAGCAGGTCCCTAAACACTGACCAAAGACATTTTCTTGAATTTGGCTTCTCATCCCTACAGACCCTCATCTAATTAAACAGGCCTGGGTACAAATACCAGCCTGCTACTTAATAATTGTATAACTTTGGGGGTTATTTTACTTTCCCTGTTCCAATTTCCCAATCTGTAAATTGGGTATAATAACTGTGCTTAGCTCACAGAGTTGTTGTGAAGATTAAATGAAATGTTTCCTGTAAAAACCCTAATTTATTATTTATTTATTTATTATTTTTTTTGAGACGGAGTTTCGCTCTTGTTACCCAGGCTGGAGTGCAATGGCGCGATCTCGGCTCACTGCAACCTCCGTCTCCTGGGTTCAGGCAATTCTCCTGCCTCAGCCTCCTGAGTAGCTGGGATTACAGGCACGCGCCACCATGCCCGGCTAACTAATTTTTTGTATTTTTAGTAGAGACGGGGTTTCACCATGTTGACCAGGATGGTCTCGAACTCTTGACCTCGTGATCCACCCGCCTCGGCCTCCCAAAGTGCTGGGATTACAGGCTTGAGCCACCGCGCCTGGCCTAAAAACCCTAATTTATTGCATGGAGCTAGGGAGGTGTTGGTCGAAGGATTCCACGTTTCAGTTAGACAGAAGGAATAAGTTTCAGAGATCTAATGCACAGCACCATGACCACGGTTAATAATAATGTGTATTTTCAAACTGTTAAGAGTAGATTTTAAAAGTTCTTGCCACAAAAAATGATAAGTATATAAAGTGAATATGTTAATTAGCTTAGTCATTCCATAATGTAAACGTATATCAAAACATTACACTATATCCCATAAATATATATGATTATTTGTCAATTAAAAATAAACTTGGTATGTTGTCTCACCCAGCCTAAGTACTTAATAACAATTAGTTTTATTATTCTTGAAACTGCCACACTTTAGTGAACTCTACAATCTTTCTAAGAACGTTTGAATTTTTGCAGAGGTTGACAGTTTTGTTCCAAATCCTTTCTACTCCCATCAAAATTGAAGTGACCAACTCACTGCCCTACAAACCAGCATCATTCCAGTGAGGTGACGTAAGGTTTCTCACAAACTGCCTGGTATTCTTACTCTGTTCTCAGGGAGTCTTCCATGCAAGCCCCAGCTTTAAACCAGTCTCTTCCTGAGATCGGCAGTAGCAGAGAGATCAGACGATCTAAAATCTAATGCATAGAGAACACTCTCCTTCAGGCCACGCAGCACTGCGTCTCATTTTATATAAAAAGTTTATGCAAGGCCTGGGGCAGTGGCTCATGCCTATAATCCCACCACTTTGGGAGGCCGAGGGGGGTGGATCACGAGGTCAAGAGATCAAGACTATCCTGGGCAACATGGTGAAACCCCGTCTCTATTAAAAATAAAAAACAATTAGCTGGGCATGGTGGCACATGCCTGTAGTCCCAGCTACTCGGGAAGCTGAGGCAGAAGAATTGCTTGAACTCAGGAAGCAGAGGCTGCAGTGAGCCAAGATTGCACCACTGCACTCCAGCCTGGCAACAGAGTGAGACTCCATTTCAAAAAAAAAAAAAAAAAAAAAAAAAAAAAAAAAAAAAAAAAAAAAAAAAAAAAAAAAAAAAAAAAAAAAAAAAAAAAAAAAAAAAAAAAAAGCATATGAGAGAACGGGACGTAGGGAAGGAGATCTTTACTTTACAGAGTAAAATAGAGACCTTTAGGGATACTTTTGCAAAGTAGAAAGGTGAAGGCAACATTTAAGTTATCTGACAAACGCCTCTCTCGCAGCGGGGAAAACAGAAAAGTCCATGAGTCCAGTTATAAGACTCAGTGGCATTCAAAGGAAAGAGAGGTGGAGGACTGGGATTCATTGCTCTTCCCTAGTGAGAAGTAGTTTTAGCAGTAATTCACAGATCCTAATGTTGGCCAGGAAACCACCACCTTCTAGGGAGGATTTGGACACATAATATAGTCATGGTCTTTATTATGGAGAATTGCTATGAGGACTCAAGAGAGAACACTTGCAGGCTCTTGACAAATGGTAACTATTGTTTCTACTGAGCTGACCTCATCTGAAATCCTGGGTGATCCCAGGAGATATGTGTATCTTCCATGCCCAACATTTACTAGAGATTTCTCCTTCGGTGGCTTCTTAGTTCCCTGTATCTACATGAACTATGGATGCCAGCCCCAGCTCTAAAAAACCCGAAGGAAACTACTCCCTGCTCACAACTCTGCCAAAGTGATGGGTCTAGGTGACCGTTTGTGCCCACAGAGGGCACTGAAGCGGACATACAATCTGAAGGGACAGACAAATACATGGGCTGGGAAGTCACTTTGGTCTAATATAAAAGGTGAACTGGTCCAATCAGACTCCTCTCTGGAAATGTGGAATTGGGAGATGAGAAACTGCGTTGATTGGTAGCAGAGCCATAAAGAATGTGGTTGGCCACATCAATGGCAGAACTCCATGTGAGGGCTGAGAGCTTTCTGCTGTGGAGGCTTTGCAGGGCTGCCTTGATTTCAAAACCACTCTCCCATAAAATCCAGCTGTTCAGTCGTTCTGCTCATGGACACCATAAACATCTCTCCTAATATTACTAGTGTTGTTTTTGTGAGTCAGTGTCTCACTCCGTTACCCAGGCTGGAGTGTCATAGTGCAATTATGGATCACTGCAACTTTGAACTCCTGGGCTCAAGCAATCCTCTCACCTCAGCCTTCTGAGTAGCTGGGACAGGCATGTGCCACCACATCCAGCTAATTTTTTACTTTTTGTAGGAACAGGGGCCTTGCTATGTTGCCCATGCTGGTCTTGAACTCCTGGGCTCAAGTGGTCCTCCTGCCTCAGCCTCCCAAAGTGTTGGGATTACAGGTATGAGCCACCACACCCAGCCTTCTTCCAGTATTATTAAACATGTCCTTTTTTTTTTTTTTTAATTTGAATTAGCTTGAATAGGTTTCTGTTTCCCCTGACCAAAATATCCTTTGTTAAAACAGCACCTGCTTTTGAGAAGAATACACACATAGAGTTATGTCTAAATGTTCTAAGCAATTCCAGTCTAATGAATTGTTTTAATAATTATAGGTGAGCCACAGTGGCTCACACCTATAATCCCAGCACTTTGGGAGACCAAGGTAGGTGGATCACTTGAGCTCAGGAGTTCAAGACCAGCCGGGCCAACATGGTGAAATCCTGTCTCCACTAAAAATACAAAAATTAGCCAGGCACACCTGTAATTAGTTGCTGCGCACCTGTAATTGCAGCTACTTGGGAGGGTGAGGCAGGAGAACTACTTGAATCTGGGGCAGGGGAGGTTGCAGTGAGCCAGTATTGCACCACTGCACTCCAGCCTGGGCAACAGAGTGAGACTCCATCTCAAACAACAACAAACAAACAAACAAAACCCCAAAAAACAATTTAATTACACAATGTAGTAAATCCTGTTGGTCCCTGACTTAGGCCTTCCCGATTTCCTCCTACTATAGAAATTGGGAGAGTTAAAGCTCTTGCTCTCCCAACATCCCTTGCAGCTAGGTCATGTGATGCAGTCTGGCCAATGAGAGGCGAATGAGTATCTTTTGGTACAGAGGCTGCCCCTCCTTTCCATCTTTGCACAGAAATGTCAGGCTTAGACCTGTTGTCACCACCTTGTAACCATGAATGGAAAGTCAAAGAAATGCAGAGATGCTACAAGCCCTGGCACAATAGAAGTGCTAAACCAACACCAGCAGCCACCAGATTTCAGCCTTCTTACTGTGTGAGAGAAATTGACCTCTAAACTATTAGGTTGGTGCAAATACCATCAGTCAGACTTTCCCGTAGTTTGGAAGCCAAATATTTTCTAAATGATACATCATGAAAGTCAACACAGAACTTGATACCGTTTCCTATATGGTAACATACGTGATTTTTTTTTTAACCAAATACATGACCAACTTTTTGTAAATTAACTTCTGCAAACATCAGCTGAATGACAGAAACTCTCCAGGTAATTAGTCTAACAAGGGGATAAGGTATACATGAATAATGAGCAGGTCAGGTGCTGTGGCTCACGCCTGTAATCCTAGCACTTTCGGAGGCCAAGAGGGGTGGATCACTTGAGGTCAAAAGTTCAACGCCAGCCTAACCAACATGGAGAAACCCTGCCTCTACTAAAAATACAAAAATTAGCTGGGGGTGGTGGTGCGCACTTACAGTCCCAGCTACTTGAGAGGCTGAGACAGTAGAACACTTGAACCCAGGAGGCGGAGGTTGCAGTTAGCCAAGATTGTGCCACTGTACTCAAGCCTGGGCAACAGAGCGAGACTCTGTCTCAAAACAACAACAACAAACAAACAAACCTGTGATTGAAGACAGACAGTAAAAACACTGTAAGTGGAAGCTGCTCTACGTATAACCCAAGTAGGGAGAGACATTACTCCTGGTTGGGCAAGGAGGAAATCAGGGAAATCTCCATAGAAAAGCATCTAAGCTAAACTCTAGAGGAGAAAAAGGATCTGGATGTTTGTAGTTGAGGAGGAAGGGCATTCTTGGTGAAACAAATAGTTTGAGCAAATACAAGAAACTGAAGGTCATGTTAGGGAAACAGCAAGTTCATTTTGGCTGGTACAAAAGAACAAGGATCAGAGGAGAAGATCAGACCAAATTATAACAAGTCTTGAACACTAAGTGAACGGGAGTCTGAGCTTTACTCTCCATGCCTGGGCTGCCATTGAAGGTTTCCGAACGATTAGAAGTCAGAGCAGTTTTTTAGGAAAATTCACCTGATTGCAATGTGTAGCATGGATTGGCGGAGGTAGAACGTGCCAGGAGTAGGCTGTGCAGCCATCTGGGTAGGAGGTGATGAGGGTGTGAACCAGAAGAGTCAAAGTGAGAAGGGAGCGGGAAAAAGACACAGACGTGAGAGACAGAGATACAAAGATACAGCGGAAGTACATATAACACAAGTCAGCTACTGTCTGGATATGGCGTGTGAGTCACAGGAATAATCACGCCAAAAATATTTTATTGTAAAAAATATCAACAAAAACCTCATGTGGTACCTCTGGAGCTGAAGACAGGAATGGCTTAATGTAGATGTTGGAGTCATGCACCTTCAGGTCATGGTCCCCAAGTCCCCTGGTCACTCCAATAGTTGCCATTACCCGGGCCTAGGGGTATAAGCAGAGGGTCATCAGAAACACGCACAATGAAAGCATCCCATCCAGTGCGGCTGCCTGGGCTAGGGACAACCAAAGAAGTTTCCAGTTCCTCCCACCCATCTTTCCAGGCTCCCTGCTGCTAACGTATGTGGGTAGCTCTCACCAAGAAAGGGCTCACCAAAGTCACTTCTGTATTTAAGGAGCACTTTTTCTACCCGTCATCTTAAGCTTGACAGGTTTCTGCTGTTTCTTTTTAGCTTTCTTTTTTGGAGACTGGAAGGAAGGATGTCCAATAAACTAACTCCAATGCACGTGTGATTCTATGGCTACAGAAATCAGTGCACATCAAACCCAATAGGGTCCATCCATCCATCCATCCATCCATTCACCCATCTTCCTGTTACACATCCACTGTACAAGTATTTGCTGAACACCACCTACGTCCTTAGTCCTGTGATAGGCACTGGTAAAAGATGTGAAAAATCAGAACAGCTCCTGGCCTCCTGGAGTTCACCTATTATGTTTTATGGCTGGAGAAAACAAACGTAGCAATTCTGCACTCTATCCTGTTAACATCTCAAATTCCCTCTGGGTGGAAAGGAACAAAATGTCACCAGTGCTGTGACATAGCTACGCAGAGACCTCAGGGCTGAGACCTCATGTTAAACTGTTTTTGAATGGTGTAAGGAAGCAACGCTATTATACCAATGTGTACTCGGTCAGCTTAAATATCTCCTGTGATGCCAAAGATGTGATTTACCCAAACACTTATTGGGTACCTACTATGTATCTACATCATGTGGTGGGGGCACAAATGTCTAAGGTGTCGTCCCTACTATAAACTTGAGACCAGGCGTGGTGGCTCATGCCTGTAATCCCAGCACTTTGGGAGGCTGAGGCAGGTGGATTACTTGAAGTCAGGAGTTCAAGACCAGCCTGGCCAATATGGTGAAACCCCCTCTCTACGAAAAATACAAAAATTGGCTGGGCATGGTGGTGGGCACCTGTAATCCCAGCTGCCTAGAGGCTGAGGCGCAAGAATCTCTTGAACCTAGGAGGTGGAGGTTGCAGTGAACTGAGATCATGTCATTGCACTCCAGCCTGGGTGACACAGCGAGACTCTGTCTCAAAACAAAAAACAAAAAAACAAAAGACACTTGGTAAGGGAGATAAGAGGGATATGTCTAATTAATGACACATAAAATGTGGCTAAGTACTGAAAAACACGGGTTATGAAAATTTAGAGGAGGTAAAATTTCTACTGAGCAGGCTTCACGGAGGAGGTGGCACTACACTTAGCACAGAAAGGTGGACTGCATAGAGACAGGTGACAGAGGGATGGAGTGAAAGTCATCCTCGGTGAGACGAAGCAGTGTCCTAACCCTGAATCATCAAAAACATATCCTGTGTAGTTTCATGGTTCAAAGACCTGAGCCTGAATCCTCACTCTATTACCTGGGTGATAAATTACCTCCTATGAGTGAGGATGAAGTAAATAAATGCTAAGAAACACTGCAATCTAATAAACTGTCTTCATCTTCATCCTAGTCTCTCAACAGGGCTGTGAATTTTGAAGCTAGCCTTGGTTCAGAAGGTAGGCAGAGTTTACATTAAGCAGAAATGAAACCGTAACACCTTTTTGAGGGCAAGAGTCAGAGGGGATAAAGACACTAGACGTGGCCGGGCACAGTTGCTCACACATGTAATCCCAGCAATTTGGGAGGCCAAGGCAGGGGGATCACTTGAGCCCAGGAGTTCGAGACCAGCTGCAGTAACATGGCAAAACCCCATGACTACAAAAAATACAGAAATTAGGCCAGGTGTGGTGGCTCAACATTCTGGGAGGCTGAGGCAGGTGGATCGCCTGAGGTCAGGAGTTTGAGATCAGCCTGACCGACATGGAGAAACCCCATCTCTACTAAAAATACAAAATTAGTTGGGCATGGTGGCACATGCTTATAATCACAGCTACTTGGGAGGCTGAGGGAAGAGAATTGCTTGAATCCAGTAGGCGGAGGTTGTGGTGAGCTGAGATCGTGCCATTGCACTCCAGTCTGGGTGACAAGAGCAAAACTCCATCTCAAAAAAAAAAAAAAAAAAAAAAAAAAGCATTGGTAGACACCACCACTCAGCCAGGGGTCGTATCTACCAATAAACGCAAAACGGAGACACTGTGGCCTTTAAATAGGCCAACAGGTACAATGACAGAACTTGCCACCTGCCCATCACAAGATTGTCGAGCTTAACTTACCTGAAATGCTTGAGGAACATGATGTTTTGGTGAATTGAACTTTTTAGTGAAATTAGAAAACCCTTGCTCCTTCAACTTTTACTGCTATAAACTTTTCCTATTGTACTAAGGAAAGTATACTGAACATAACTGCACAGCTTATTTAATGTTTATGCATTTATGTCAGGTACCAGGCTAGACAGGAACCAGAAAAACAGGGGTAACAGGATGTGCTCCTGAGTCTACCGGAACTCACTGGATGTTAAAGGATAATACAGAGAATCTCGGCCCCACAAAGAAATGGAGCAGCAGGCATAAGTCATTGGGCTGAATGATACTCATTAATGGTGCTCACTGTACTGAAAGGCACAAATATTTATATGCCTATCGGCCCGACATGATTCTTAACCAGAGATGATGATTTGAAAGGTGTTTACTTTCATGAATGGGGCATGTTCGTTTAAAAAATGATTCCTACATGGGTCAGATATTTGTGTTTTGTATTTCTCCTTCCATACAAAACACAAGTCTTGAAATGTCTCCTTCCATTGAAATCACTGCTAGTCTACACCGAGACCCAAACCTAATCATGTTCGTTTTCAAGCTCTTGCTCTTTCTGACACACACACACACACACACACACACACACACAGCCCATGGAAGACACCCTTTGGTTTTCTTGTGAGTCATTTCTTCTTGATAAACCTATCGAGTGCTGAAACACTGAAAAAGACTCTTATTAATGTGACCACGTTTTTCACTTCTAATTGGAATGCTTTACACTGAGCTGAAATGTATTACTGCGTAGAGGAAGAATGCAATACTTCAGAAGGTGTTCGTTCTTACTGGGAAATAGATTCCAAGCTTCTTTGTCTCTGCTCCAGGATTTCGGCCTCCTCCAGGCCTCTGCTCAGAGACCGCTTTGGGATCCACAGCCTTCCTTTGGGTCAATAATTGCTGTTCAGGGCTGGGTTCTGACTGGGACCCTGGGAGCTGGGCTCTGGTTGATGTGATCTCATAGTCTAACTGCAGTGAAGCTTTGGAGTCTCTTCCATGGGACAAGTGGCAAACAGACTTCCAAAGTCTGAACTTCCACGGTGGAGTCTGAGAGCGCTTGAAGCAGAGAGAAAGTCACAGCTCCACATCTGCAGCTGCCCCTCACTTGGCTGCGTGATCTGCCTGAGCTGTTTTAACCTCACAGTCCCAGCTGCCTCATCTGCCAAATGCATGTAACACAGCCAGCTTGACCTGCCTCCCTGCTTGTTGTCAGATATTAATGAGATGCTGTGTGTGAAAGTGGTCATGTTTAAACACTGTAAAAAGTTATTCAAATGGATCGGGAAGGGGAATGTTATTCTCACAAAATTGGCTTGAGTCCCTTGTGCTCACTGCCCACCTCCCAACCCCTCCACTCCTTGGACCCTGAAGACAGGAGGCCTGAAGGATGATGGATGGGATATGCTTTCAAGCTGTCAAGGCTATAAAATCACAAGCTGCTGAGTGGCACACACGGACTGCCACAGGCTATGTGGAGCGGCAGCGGGATGGAGCCCTGTCCTCGCCACCCAGGGGAAGCACGCTTGCCTACCTTCTTGCCTTCTCCATATATAAGGGGGAACTTCAAGTCCTCATCCTCAATGGTTTTGTATGCCCTGTAGGGGGATAAACAACATTTTTAAAAAGGTTTGCACTCAATTAGTGACCTGCTGCCCAGACACAGGCTGCTAGGGATTTCATTTTCCCTGAGACCCCATCCACTTACCACGGTGACTACCTCTTTCTTCAGAGGGAGTTGTTCTCTCTACAGAATTGCGTGTGTCTTTTAGCAAACCAGAAAATACTGTCTTTATATGCTTAAAGAGGGAGAAAATAAGTTGGCATACGCATAATTAGCAAGAAGGGGAGATGGTTTTCTGGCCTTAGTGTCTGTGTAATCATGAAATGACCCAGCAATACAACTGGATTCTCATGATTAATCCAAAACTGTGAGAAACAGCAGAGCTCAAAGCGATGAATGGAGTGTGAAACTGCTTCCAGAGCGAGTTCTCACCTTCAGGGGTTGTTTATACCAAAATAGCCTTGTATTGGGATGGCTGGGGAAGAAGTCCTTAGAGCCTGTTTGTCCTCTATGCAAGGTTCGTAAAAAGTTCTTTGTTTCACGAGAGCTTTTAAATAGCCATGCAATACACAGAAAGAACCTTCAGTTTATGCCTCAGTGGTTTATTCCAGATAAGGTCCTCCAGGTGCCACGGCCTACACAGTGGAGGCGGGTAAGATTAAGGGGACACAGCTGATGGAGACCATGTCTTGCAATTTTGCTTATAACCAAGTTAAAAAATAAACAAGCAAATAAACAATTATTAGCCCAATTATTAGCTGTTTCACCCTGAGCATGTAGCTTCACCTTGTTCAGTCTCGGTTTCCTCATCTGTACAGTGAGGCTAACACACAGGATACAGAGAGCTCAGTACAGAGCCTGAACCTCATAAGAGCCCAGTTAGTGGCAGTTACTACTAATATTTACAGATAATTAACACTTGGCATACCAGTTTACCTTTCTGCAAAATGGGGATAGCACTGCTCATAACTTCAAAGAAGTTATTTAAAAGACTAAGGAAAAGATGGGGTAGGTTCTGCTGAGTTAGTGCTATAAGTAGATGCTTTTCTACAATAACATCTCCTGGCTGCATTAAGAAAACCTAATTTATTAAATGGCCCACCATTCCTGAGTATACCTAGGCTGCTTGGGAATCAATGTGAAATCAAATTTATGGAAGCTCTTGAGATACAAAAGAATGTAACTCAATTTAAAAAGCATGAAACCTCAAAGTTAGCGCAGGTCCATCCTCAGGAAGTGATTTGGATAAGTTGTCTTTCCCATGGGGTGGAGAATCAGTGAAGTTTTGGCACGAGATGTGCCTGAGCTGGAGTTCAGCATTGCCTGCTGTATACCCCTGCACAGTGGATGTGCTCTCAAGTGCTCAGGATCCTTATTAATCAATTAGGGCAAAACCTGGGGCTCATTCGTGAGATTGTTGCAAAGACTAAAATGAGGAAATGAATGTGAAGAGCTTAGGAGGTACTTAGCACTCTGCCTGGCACAACAAATGCTGCTGCTGTCGAGTGAGCCCAGAAGTATTCTAGGAATTGAATTTTCAAAAAAGGAAATGTGCTATTTCCTTCCCCCAAATCTACTAAATTAATACAAAGTGGAAATAACCACTTTGATGTTTTACATACTCGCATTAACTATTTTAAACACTGTGGTATATGAGTCCCTGGGGGAACAAATAAAGCTATTATTAGAAGAATTAAAAAATTTTAAAGCTTTCCAGGTGATTCTAATGTGCAGCCAAGGTTGAGACCCACTACTGTTGACCAAGCATCAGTTAGCTAACCTTCGAAACGATTCAGCAATAGTCCCTTATCAGCTTGACCCTTAAGATGACAGACTACATGGCTCAAGGGAGAGGAGGAACATGGCCTGAAAAAGGCCCTGAGATGAGCATGAACAGGAATTGGGGCCCCCCTGTGGAGAGGGTCACGCGGAGAAGAGGTGGCAGATGAGACCAGATGTAGAAAGGGGCTGGGCCTCGAGATCCAGCACAGGAGGGGCCTGGATCTGGTGTGTAAGAGTTGGTTCTATGACTAGACATTCGTAGGAATTAAACAGAGGTAGAAGGCGGAAATTAAACAAAGGCAGAAGGCTGGAATTACATAGAGGCAGAAGGCTGCAGCTCTAGAACCAATGACTGGATATTACCTAAAGCTCACAATAGACAGGCGAAGAGCACTCTTAATAGGCTTAGAAAGGGAGTAAGAAAACTTCTCTCTCACAAGCCAGGTCATTGAATTCTCACATGGCAGAGTGTTGGAGGAGCACGAACTCCATGTCCCACAACTCTGAAAGACACACACTTAGAGTTGTTACCCACAGGACGAAACCAACTGCAAACTTTAATATTACACGTTAGCTTCTGTTTCTTTATCTTCGGGAACAACAAAACATTCGAAATAGAAACAATGGTGGAAAAGGAAGGTTTATTCCGCCCCGCCAGTGTTGGCTTTTTATCAGCTATGAGCACTCCCTCTCCCCCAACAACTAATGACAGGGAACAGTGACCAATGAGGAGGAAAAGTGCAGCACCCTTTCCCCACCCCTCTTTCTGAATCCTAAGCACAGTTCATCATATAAAGTTAAGTGGATTTCCATCCACAGTTACAAAGCCTTGAGTAACAAAGTATAAAAGTACTCAAGAGTTAAAACTGGCAACTTGATTAGAGTTTGTACACATTAATAATAGCAAACAGTAATCCCAGCAGCTATGATTTACTGAGCATCTTCTACCTGCCAGACACCAGGCTCTGTGCTGACTTATAGTATCCAAAATCTCTCAATGGCCTTGCATTGCCCTATCTCACAGATGAGAGAACTGAGCCCAGAGAGGTTAAGTTACTCCCTGCATGGCCTTAAAACTGGACTTGGTCTTTTCCAGAAAACATGACAAAGAAATGTGATACTGGGACTTAGCTTTGGGAATGTCTCATTTTAGTCCAAGAGTCTGAAATGAGACCATTATTGTTAATTCTCATTGGGTGATCAGCTGGCATCTGATGAAGAAAAAGATTTTTGGCAAAAGAGGAAGGGGAATTTTCTATGTGAGTGGCAAAAGAACAGGAGGGGATCATGTCTGTACAAAACCAGTGGCTACTCTAGTCCTGGGTCTACAGGGAAGAAGAGAGGGAAGTCAGCAGAAGTGATGGTCCATGTTCTTAGACCTGCAGCTGCTTTTCTGGCCATCTCACCAGAAATGAGTGACCACAGAGTCAACCAAGCCCCCTCCCACAGAGAACTGACCCTCCTCAAACTGCTCTCAGTTTAAGGAGGCCACCCAAGTTCCAGCCCATCTGGAAGGCCTGCCTGCTATTTTATATTATAGTCTGTGTCAGGGCTACAGGCCTGAATTTATGGCTCCAGCTTGTCCCTGGCTTCCTTCCTTCTCATTTGGGGGAAGTGAGAAGACAGGAGAGTGTTTGAAGCTTGGGCGCTCCAAGACATGGAGGTACTTTGGATTTGAGATGAATAGAGAGTGTCTAGTCATAGAAATAACTCTTCTACACCAGATCCTAAGGTTTTTGAAATCCTAATTAAATCTTTAAGAATCCCAAAAACAAATCACTTGCTAGTTTTATAATAATACGACTGACCAGAGATTATATCACTTGTTACAAGACAGCAAAACTGAAAGGCTTAGGAAAGATTTTTCTAGACAAACTCTTATTAATATTTTGGGTCAATTCCTTAATGAATATTTATGAGGCCAACTGAAAAAGGAATGAGATGAGGAAAAAAAACACAAGGCTTAAAAGGGTTGCTAAATTCTTGGCTCTCTGTAACTGAGAGGCATTCTTCTCAGAAGTTTCCATTAAATACTTTTTTTAAAGTAATAGTTTCCTTTGTAATGTTGATCGTGCAAAGCTGTAAAAACAAGCCACTGTTAGTCTGGACCTACTGGAAGAAGCAGTTCAGCATTAAGTAAGAATGAAATGCCACCAAGTTAGCTGTACCTCAAGTGTAGAAATCCCTTCTATGATCTACCCTTGGTTACTGGCCTCTGCTGAATGGACTGCTGCAGACAGTCACTGTCCTAGGAGTTTTACGGTACTTAATGTCAGCCCATTCCACTGAAGAACAGCTCTGGGAAATTCTTTTTTTTTTTTTTTTTTGAGATGGAGTCTCACTCTGTACACTCTGTAGCCCAGGCTGGAGTGAAGTGGTATGATCTTGACTCACTGCAACCTCTGCCTCCTGGGTCCCGGTTCAAGCAATTCTCTTGGCTCAGCCTCCTAAGTAGCTGGGATTATAGGAATACACCATCATGCCCAGCTAATTTTTGTATTTTTAGTAGAGATGGGGTTTCACCATATTGGCCAGGCTAGTCTTGAACTCCTGACCACATGATCCGCCCGCTGTGGCCTCCCAAAGTGCTGGGATTATAGGCGTGAGCCGCCGCGCCCAGCCAGTTCTGGGAAATTCTTTCTTAAACTGGCCCAACCCCATTGGGCCATCTGGAAAAATGTGAAATAAATCCAGGCTATTTTCTGCTTGAGAGCTCTGCAATTGCTTGAAGAGAGCTATCTCAAAGTTTCCATTTCCTTAGCTCTTTCAACTGTGCTTCACAGGACCTGGGGGACCCTAACCACTGAAGTCCCATGCACCCAACAAACATTTACTGAGCACTGACTATTGTGGTAGTGGCCCTCTAGGGTCTTTCTGATTTGCTAGTGTCCTCAAAAATGGCACCCAGGACTGAAAACACTTAAGATATGGTCCAAATAAGAAAAAAAATTTTTACTTGTTTTGATTTGGACCTTGCATTTTTAAAAATTAATGAAGCTCATATTTCCATCATGTGAATATATATGTGTATTATTTTAGGGTTACATATGGAGACTCTGAGTTAAAACAAATGAAAAACCCCACTCCACAAGAAAAAAGACCTGAAAAAGTTTTTTTTGGCTCATGGTTTCCTCTAGTTTATAATGACATATACAACAGATATTTTACCCTGAAGGGAGGACTCCATTGCCCTTATTAATGTTATCTTGTTAGTTTCAGTCCATTGTGCCAACCCACTGAGAACTTCCTGACTTCAGATCCTCCCATCCAAAGTATCAGCTTTCCGTCTATGCTATATCACATTAAATTTGATAAGCAGCCCTGCCATCTTCATCCAGATCACTGAAAAAATTGCTAAGTGGAATCATTAGAGACCTTCCTCCCAGCCAAGCTAACCAGACATGGGGTGTGGCAACATTTCAGGCATGTGAAGGAAAGTTTGTGCAATTCATAAAAATCATATTCAGCATTATCTTTGCCATGAAGATGAAGAGCCTATTAATTTCCTTTTTAATACCAACAACAAATGGTAGAAAGCTTGGCAGACTCTGGCCTGGTGGAAGGGCACAGAAGATAGACTCAACAGTAGAGCGTGGACAATGAGATATTAATATTTGAGGAGGAGGTGTTTAGGATTGAAAAAGGCTGTCAACACTGGTCCAGACAGACACAGTCCTCATGGACTTCAGCTCTCCTGGAATTGCTCTTGGGCTAACCACTAACCACTCAGTGTTTCTCCATCTCATCCAAAAGGCTAAGAGAAGAAACTATCAGACTTCTTACAAAGTCAGAATATATCTATGTATACAGTATTCACCCAGCCTAGAAACCCTACCCAATAAGGACAGACTAATTGAGCCTGCCTTCTTGGTGAACCTAAGCTGGCTCTCCTGATGATATCACTGCCAGCAAATGCTGTCCCTTCAAATCCCTCCTATCCTCAGGCATGTGAGAGATGCTCACAGTTCCCACATCAACCCCACCCTTCTAGGCTGAGGCTCTCTCACTGCCCTTCTGTCAGCCCCTCCTGCCTCCTATCCCCCTGGCTCACCCACCAGCCTTTCATGACACTCTCCGACCTGCCCTGATGACTTCAGTCTAGGCTCAGATTGCTTTTCCACTCTTTCCCAGGATGAAATTCTCAGCATGTGAATTTGGTGGTGCTTTTGGATTCCTGGCTTTATAACTCCTACCCGCTTCCGGCTGACCTTCCTCTCTGTTCCCCATCATCACCCTGGTCACGTGGCCTGCAGCAAGAACACCCCCCCGACCTCTGAGATTCGAGTTCTGAATCATCTTCTCTCTCACTCCCTTGTTGGGGCTCTCAGCCCAGTTTCCCTCCTTGGTCCTGCTCTTCTAATGACCTTCTGGCTATCCGTGTTCCTGATCCTGTCTCCACTGTGGCAAAGCTTTTTGATACTTTTCTTTGCTAGAACTTGTCACCTTCTTGATTTTCCAGTAACACAACACGGATTGACTACTTTGTCTATTAACATTACGCCAAACACTGTCATCTCTACCTTTCAAACAAACCCAGAATCCTCGGATTTCAACGCCTTGCCTGATGTCAGAGCAGTAGCATCACAGTTTCTTGCCTACATTATTGGTACTGCTCCATCAGGCCTTTGTGCAATGATCTAGGCAAGAGGCGATGGTGCTGGGATGATGTCACCAGATGAATGGAAATGAGAGTGCTGCAAAATTTTCTGATTTGTCCCTCACCCCTGTTCTCAGAGCAAATGGAGTAATGATTTTAGAATGTCAGATCACGTCATTACCCTTCTCAAACCCATCAAAGGTTTCCACTGCACTCTAAATAAAAGCCAACCAACCAGATGGCCTTCTTTAACACTGCTCCTGTCCCCTGAATTTCCTAGCCCCCTTTCCTGCTTTATTGTTCTCCATAGCATCCACCGCCACGTGACAGTTAAAGAATTTTACTTCCTTACTATGGTTATTTTTTATACTGCTTCCTCATGCCCTTTAAGTTCTATGGGAATAGACTTTTGTTTTGCTACTTATGGCATCTCCTATACCTAGAAGAGTGTTCAACATATAATGGGTATCCAATAAACGTTTGGTTAAGCAGCAAATTAATACTGCCTTCCCTATGCAGAGGCTTTATGCGTATTTTCTTGTTCCATAATATATTTACAAAACAAAAGCAAAGAGCCTCCTTGTTTGGCTGCTGTCTGCGTCTGGCTATGCTGTTCCTGCTGATGTTCACTCACAAGTAACGCTTTCCCACCTCTTCCCTGGGGGGCTAGGTGATGTCCTTACAGGCTCAGACATTCTCTATGAACATCTGAACTCGAGGTCCCCATGCAGCCACACCGACGCCCTTTTAGCCTGATGAGCAGCAGTTACAGGACTTCTCCACCATAAACACACTTTGACTTTGTGGTAATTTTATACCTTAGTTCACCAAAGCTTTGCTCACATTGTCCTCATGGCTGGGAGGCCTGCTGGCAAATCTCCCCCATTTCTCTTTTTTATTTTATTTTTTTTGAGACAGAGTTTCACTTTTTCACCCAGGCTGGAGTGCAGCGGTGCGATCTCGGCTCACTGTAACCTCCGCCTTCTGGTTTCAAGCGATTCTCCTGCCTCAGCCTCCCAAGTAGCTGGGATTACAGGCATACGCCACCATGCCCAGCTGATTTTTGTATTTTTAGAAAAGATGGGGTTTCACCATGTTGGCCAGGCTGGTCTCGAACTCCTGACTTCATGATTCACTCGCCTTGGCCTCCCAAAGTGCTGGGATTACAGGCATAAGACACCATGCCTGGCCCCCACATTTCTCTTTTTAATCCACAAGCATCACTCTCCAGCTTAAAGTTCTCCATTGAATTCCCCTCATCCTAAAACAGAATCCAATGATGAGGCCCTCCATGATCTGGCCTTCGCACTCTGACATCTTTGCTCACTCGGCTATGCTCTCATAACACTGGCTTTCTTGTTTTTTTGACACGCCATGGGGCCTGGTCATTCCTTCTGCCTGGGCCATTCTTCCCTTCGATCCGGCCATGGTGGCTCCTGGGCATCACTTGGAAAGGCCTTCCCTGACCACTCATCAAGAAGTCCAGCGTTCCCTGCTCCTGCTCACCCTGCTTCAGTGCTTCAAACATGATCTGAAATGCTCTTACTAATTTGTTTACTTGTTTACCTTCTGTCCCCACATCCTGCACATTAGCTCCATAAAGGCATGGACTTTTTCCCTACGTACCTCTCTATCCTTGTATCTATAATTGTGTAGGCACATGGTAGACATAAAGCAGGCACCAGCTAAAGGGATGAAGGAAGGAAGGAAGGAAGGCTGGTACGTCTCGATGGGCATGTCAGTTTCCCACTAAAGATATCCCCCATTCACTCTGCCTTTAGTTTTTTACGGCTACAATTCATGGCTGGGTTCCCATTGGTGATACCTCTGACATATACTTACCTATTTATATTAAAATTTCAAGTTCCCCTTTATTATTAATATATATACAAATAGTTATAAAATTATAAAAAAAATAACATTTATGATTCTCTTGTCTATTCCTTTCTCAGCAAGTTCCTTAGTACCACCTGAGAATGGCATTTTTTTTTTTTTTTTTTTGGTCACCAGCGTATATGGTGTTACCAAGACAATTTTCTAACTTGGTTTAAAGTCAAGTTCCTCACTTAAAGTTCCTCCTAGTCTTTGCTGGATTCCTCCATTTCCAGGAAGAGCTCCTACGCTGATTGCATACCCATGGGCGAGGAACCGAGAGTTCACACTTTGGCATCATCTACATAAATCGCTTCCCATGATCTTTCTTCTCTCCCAAGTCATGACCTTGAGCTACATACAGAGAGCCGGAGAGAAAGGGAGAGAAATACCACTTGTTTCCCTAAGTCTTAATTCCCTTAGCAAGACTTCAAAGTCATTTAAGAGGAACATGATCCCCTCTGGAGGCATAACAGGGCCCTCCCTTTGGGGACAGCATAATCTCAACAACCCACTCGTGTAACTCCACTGACACACACCAGCAGGTCACATTCTTCCACTAACCTCTAGACATCGCCTTGGCTGCCTCTCCTCCCGTGGGGATCTTCCTTCCTGTAGCCTCTCTTCCCTCCTGGCAGAGCCCACTGTGGTATTAAAGCACACCAGGCTTGGAGTCAGAGGTTCTGAAGTCACATCTCAATCCTCATGTGAACTGGCTGTATGAATCTGGGAAAATCCCTCAGACCTCATTGAATCTGCCTCTTCAGCTGGATACTTCATAGGATGATTGCAAGGATTAAGGGCAAAAATGTCTGGGAACGTGCTTTGTGATGGATAAGGTGTTATTTAGTCATCAGCTGTGGCTATTAAGGTCTTTGGAGCCTCATTCTTTCTTCAATGCAGATGTGGAGCTAACAGGCCACTGTCAGCAGGAAGACGCAGCACATCCCCATAGGAAAACCCCTTCCTGCTGAGCAATCAAGCCACGTGATTCATACTTTTTCTACCGTAAGCATGAAGGAGAGTACCCATGCAACTTTACCCAGAAGAGTCCATTGTTCTGCTCTAAAGTGAGGACTCAGATACTTAGAAAGATACCTCAGAGCTAATAATCTAAAGAAGGTATAGTTGGGTTAGATTGATATAGTAATAAAAGGAGGCTTTTATTTTTTTTTCTTAGCTGGGAGCTCAGTGCCCCTCCAGGAGGGAGGGAAAAGCTACAGGTAGCCTTGTTTTCGTTTTGTTAGAAACCAAGTCTTAGCCCGGCAGAGGCACATTCCATAGGGCTGGATGGGTTTGAGTGGAGGCTGGAGCGCAGTAACATCTTGGGTCCCCCTGCTTTTTGCCTTCTTATAACAAAATCTCCGCAGTAGCTTAAATCTCAGGAGGTCTAGGATGAAACATCACCCAGGCCTGGCTGTTGAGGAACAGACACAAGCCTGGAGTCCAAATGCTACTTGTCGCTTTTAAGAGCTTGGCATGACCCCAGTTAAGCAATTCTGGAATCCACAAAGGCTCTCCCTTGACTCCCCTCTCCCTACACCCACCCTCCTGAGACCTTCCTGGAAAAAGCAGTACAGGACTGGCAACCCCCTCATGCTTCCATTTTTCTGCCAGCCATCTGTATTTCCAAAGGAATCAGGCCCTAAGCCTAACCACAGTGCTCTGTACATGGAAGCTGCTTTCTGATCCTTCAAGCGGCCTTACAGCAGGCAGCCAGCTCTTCCTCGCTCACTACATGAAAGAGAGAGAAAGAGAGTGTGTGTGTGCGCGCACGCGCATGTGTGCATGTGTGTGCGCGAGTGCGTTTCCTTTAAGGCTACACAAGAAGAGCTTGATGTTTGGTTAGGTCTTACTATTATTTTTTAAATGTCACCTTTTAAGAATCCTTTTTTCCTGGTTTCTAAGATTCACTTTGCCTTTGGATGGAAACTGTCTGCCAGAAAGACGGAGCTGCGCTGTGAGGGAGAGTGAATCTGAGGCAGGCTCAAGTCAGGGTTGTGGAGCAAAGATTACTCTCTGGGGTGAGTCTGAAGAGGCCGAGAAATACTCTCTATCCAGCTGGGAGTTTTGGGGTTTAAAATGTTTGGGGATGGGCTGGGTGCGGTCGCTCACGCCTGTAATCCCAGCACTTTGGGAGGCTTAGGCGGGAGGATCACCTGAGGGAGGGAGTTCGAGACCAGCCTGGCCAACATGTCAAAACCCCGTCTCTACTAAAAACACAAAAATTAGCTGGACATGAGGGCGGGCACCTGTAATCCCAGCTACTCAGGAGGCTGAGGCAGGAGAATCACTTGAACCCAGGAGGCGGAGGTTTCAGTGAGCCAAGATTGTGTCACTGCACTCCAGCCTGGGTGACAAGAGTAAGACTCTGTCTCAAAAAAAAAGAATGTTTGGGGATAGACCCAACATCTCACCCCAGGCTCATCATTGGGGGTCATATTTTGACTCATTGGGTTCCTGGATTTATGTGTTGGGAGCTATGTTCAGTAGGTGTCTGAACGATAAGATCCCTGGGAAAATTACCCTGTGGGACGGAGGCTCTCAACTAATGCTACCTTGTTTTCTTTCTTTCTTTTTTTTTTGAGACAGATTTTCGCTCTTGTTACCCAGGCTGGAGTGCAATGGCGCGATCTTGGCACACCGCAACCTCCGCCTCCTGGGTTCAGGCAATTCTCCTGCCTCAGCCTCCTGAGTAGCTGGGATTACAGGCACGTGCCACCATGCCCAGCTAATTTTTTGTATTTTTAGTAGAGACGGGGTTTCACCATGTTGACCAGGATGGTCTCGATCTCTTGACCTCGTGATCCACCCACCTCGGCCTCCCAAAGTGCTGGGATGACAGGCCTGAGCCACCGCGCCCGGCTTGTTTTCTTTCTTTAGTCCTTGCAGTGTCCTTTAAATTATCTGAAGCCTCTATGCCTTAAGCTGTGAATGACTTGACAGGCTTCTGCTAATACAGAGCAAGTTAGATTCAGGCACAAATAGTATCTTCGAATTGTGAGTGTGATTAATATTTGGTGATAAATAGAACAGGGCTGGTAGCAGCCTAGCTTGTGCGTACCTGGCTACCTGTGATGAGAGAAACCACCTGTTCATCTCCTCACCCACATGAAAGGCTGCTGGCCTTTCTTTCTCCAGGACAACTCTCCATAACGGGGCCCAAGCTGTAGTCCCCGACAACACAACTGCCCTTTAGGAAATCGCCTGACTCGTAGGGTTAACCCACAGCCCGTGGGAAAATGCCTACCTCCTCACTTCTCCCCATCAGCACGCCTAAGCCAGACCCTGCCTGGAGTTCTGAGATTGGTAATCACTTCCCTCTTTTGGCCTAAAGATGCTTCTTTTTCTCCCCAGGCCTGTGGGGAATATCAAGAGGCAACAGAGACTGCTCTCATTTTACTGGTCAATGCTCTTTGGGAGAGTCTACTGGGTTATAGCAGAGGTCTCACCAGTGGTAGGAAATATATCAATCCTCTTCACCTGTGTATGCACAAACGTATTGCAAAACACAATATTTACCCTAACTATGTGATATATACCAATATTTTCTTTCTATCCTATGCTACTCAATTTGTTTAAAATGCTGCTCTCCGTATACTAAACTGATTTCAAAATCCTGTGAGTGGGTCCCCCCCACAGCTCAAAGTTTGGTAGAAGAACAGAACCTGCTCTTAGTAGCTTCCAAATTAAGAGCTCAGGCTTTATAAAAATGATGGGTTCTATTGGATTCATCTGCAAATATTTACTGAGCGCCTAGTAGGCGCCGGCCACTGGCATAGGTGCTGGGGATTTGGAGTAGAATAAAGTTAATAAAGTGAAAGTCATCTCTTGATTCATAGGCAGAGTTCAGCAGCAGAAAAGGACCCAATTGGAAAAAAAGGATTCAATCAGTATTTTTTCTTTATCATGTGTATGTATAAAACAGAACTAATAATATTTCAGGATAAAACATTCTGAATTACTCTTAAGGAAATTCCAGATTTGAAAAATTATTTCTGATTCAGTATCCACTTGGTGTGCATTCACACTTGGCCAGAAGAGCCTCATATTCTCATCAATAACATTTAGCTCTCCCCACGGATATGAATCAGAGACCCTCACTTCATGAGCACACAAATGTGGAGTTATTTCAGCTTTCTCAGAGACCATTTATTCTAAAATAAACATGAATTTCATTGACATTCCCTTTACACTGAATGAGATCAAGTCAATATGTACAAATCAGGGCCTGAACAAAATTGACCCCATAGCTACTAATGGTGGGGTGAAAACAGCAAATAGATTATTAATTACAAAGAGGGCTTCTGCTGCACAGGCAGTTCCTCTGTGTTGGCCCTTGCAGCCCTCCCCTCACAAAACTGCTCCCACTCCAGACAGGTAGATATTCGTTTCATGGAGCAGAGTCCTGCAGTGTCCCTGAGAGAAGCCACATGCAAGGACTTTATGCTATATCATTTCAAGGCTTTCCACCCAAGTGCCTTTGAACTGATAACATTACACAGTGCAGAGCTCAAGTACTGCTGCTTTCCTGAGTCTTCTGTTTTATCTTTAAAAACCATGAGAGGTTTGCACAAGCCTGCGCGTGAAGTCCTTCTACCTCACTTCCAAAATCTTCAGGTGAAATAGAGGCTTAACTTGTGCCTTCCCACACTCTTCTGAAATCTTCTGCTAATCCCCACGTTATTCAGGTCCCCAAGGGAAGCAGTACTGGCCTGAATAACAGCTGTCGATGTTTACCAATCGGAGGAATACCACACTCTTGGCTCCCCCACCGAGGTGGCCCTGTTGTTTCAGAGGATGGAGAGCAAAGGCAGGCATTGTTCAATTTTCTGCTATCACCTCACCCCCAGCACTTAACAGATTTTCATATACAGGTATTGATCGACTTACCACCTATGCAACTTACGACCATTTGACTTTACGACTACAATCGCTAGCCACGACTGCTCCGCGTCTGGCAGCGCAAACGTTGCCCAGCTGGGCGTACCACAGTGCGGACCAGCTTCCGGCAGCACTACCAACTCCAGTGCACCATTTCAACTGTACATATGGCCTACTCAACTTAACGACCAAATCGTGTTACGACTGGTCTGCGGTCCCAACCGTGGTCGTAAGTCGAGCACTGGCTGTACTGCAATGTTTATTTTACACTCTTGTTCCAGGCACTGTTCTAAGCATTTATATATTTTTTAAACTTGCATAATCCTCACTATAACACTGTCATGTAGATAGGAACATTATCCTCATTATACAAATAAGAAAACGGAGGCCAGGGGCGTAATCCCAGCACTTTGAGAGGTCGAGGCGGGCAGATCATGAGGTCAGGAGTTCGACACCAGCCTGGCCAATATGGTGAAACCCTGTATCTACTAAAAAATACAAAAAATTAGCCAAGTGAGGTGGTGCATGCCTCTAGTCCCAGCTATTCAGGAGGCTGAGGCAGGAGAATTGCTTGAACCCGGAAGGCGGAGGTTGCAGTGAGCTGAGATTGTGCCACTGCACTCCAGCCTGGGCAACAGAGTAAGACTCGGTCTCCAAAAAAA
>NW_016107748.1:1031576-1046518 GCF_001604975.1 Cebus imitator
AATGGAGGCATAAGAGAGGTGAAGCTCACTTCAGGTCTGCCCCACATGTGTTACACTCTTAACCACGTTTCTCTGCCCCTCTGTGAAGAGCTAGGAATCTGTATAAATACCACAAAATGGCATGATATGCACAAGAATGTTTAATGACTAATTCAGCCCATCCTCACATTCTAGGTTTTTATAATGATAAGTCACAAAGAAGTTAAAACCAACAATACTCTTAGGGTGGAAAACTCTGTGTCTCTTAACAATAGGGCAGAGGTACAAGGTCACCACAGAATTAGACTTAATCCGAGCTTTGGCGTTCAAACTGCTCAGGTACAATAAACCAAAAGACTCCAAATTTTCCTATGTAGGTACTCAGCTTTCCACAGGGTGATCCAACGTGACCCAGAAGATCGAGCCTTAGGGGTGGGGTGTGTATCATTTACTGAGGATGAGCAGGAAAGAGAAATCGTTAAGTTAAATGCTTTGGACAGCATGATCTCCTAACCTATCCCATGTGTTTACACTGTGTGGAGCCTGGATTATCCAGGCGATGGGCACAAAAAGGAAGAAGAGGAGGAGGCCTAACCTGACCCTGACCTGAAGGCTTTGCACCTAACTTGATTGCACCTGAAGGCCTTACCGTCACTTATCAGCCACTGCCAGTCCAGTCTACTGGCACCTTATGAATAGTCACTGGCTCGCTGCAGGTGGACAAAGACATTCCCAAGCAATAGCAAGGGGATAACCAGGGGCAAAGACCACCAGCAGCCCAGGAGTCACACACCTTACAGCTCAGGCTGCCCAGCACTCTTTAACCAATCACTTCTGCAAGCCGCTCATATCCATTGTAAGAAAGTCTATGGCTGCCCATGGTCCAAGTTTAAGAATACACAGCAATTGCCTGGGGTGTTTATTAAAAAATGCAGAATCCACAGGGATTCTAATTCAGCAGATAAGGTAGACCCTGGAATGCTTTCAGTAATTACCCCAGATGACAAAGTTTCACTGTGGGTAAATCTTTGTCTATCAATTTTGTAGGAAACTGTAATCATCCATGTATGGCCCTGTCCCGACACTAGACTATAAGCACCGTGAGGCTTGGGACTGTTTTATTCTTCTTTGCATCTTCAATGCCCAACCTAACACCCAGTTCACTGAATGAATAACGGTTGAAGCTGATTGTCCCAGAGAGATGAAGCTCTGTGGCTTGTCCTTTAGGTACAGAGAGTGATACATAGCATCTGACCTACCCTGGAAGACTGATAAGGCTAATTGCGTCTCAGCAGAATCTGAACCTAGAACATGGCAGAATATGACTGCTTTTGCCAGAGCAACCAGGTGAAGAACAAAAAGTGAATGTGTTTCATCCCCTCGTCAGGCGTCTGAAGCTTTCCTTATGATCTGATCACAACAGGGAGAGTGGCCACTGACAGACAGCACGCGGATCCCGCAACAACGCTGGCAGCTTTGTTACCTGTCTTTCTAGTTCTTACAGCGAAATCTGCATTCAGTTCTCCAGCAAGGGACAGACACAAGACTTCAGCCTCTCTCTTATTAAGTTTGAAGGTAAGGGGACAGTGGTGGTAGGATGAGATTTTTCAGGGGTTGGAGTGGTGGCTCTGCCGCTCTTGTGTGTGAATTACGAGGATAAGCCCAGAAGCAAGGAGTGTTAAACCAGCACCCCAGCTGATTCAGATGAAAATGCCCCCGGGCCGCCACAGGTGAGCCTCTTCATAGGATTATCAGCTGGAAACCAGCTGTGCCAATTTCCTACTAGGAAATCTGGTGAGCCAGGAAAAGCAAAAATAAATGATCAAGGTCTGGTAAGAGGGAACTAATTATAACTAGAAGAGCGTTGGCTGGACACAGGAAAATGTTTCCTTGATGGGCTTTGTCTGTACCTGGAAAATTTCAGGAGTGGTAGTGTACCTACTTCCCTGGAATTTCCTTAAAAATGGGATCCTAAAAATAGGCTGAGTATTGGCCCATACTTCCTTTTCTTTTTTTCTTAAATCATCTACTAAGTCCCTATAAAAATTTTCTTTTATTCATTTATGATTTATTTTGGATTCAGGAGGTACATGTGCAGGTTTGTTACACTGGTGTAGTGTGTGATGCTAAGGTTTGAGGTACGGGTGGTTCCATCAAATCCATCAGTTTTTCAGCTTATGGCCCCTCCTCCCTCTTCTAGTAGTCCCCCACCTGTCCTGGATGTAGATATTGTCAGCTGTGTGTTTCTGCCCTGTGTGTCATTTTCATACTTCATATTCTACCCTTAAGGTGTGGAGCTCTTAAGGGTAGGAAAATAAAATTATGTTCATTATTGCCATCCTTAGCCTGGCATTCAACGTTCTCCGTGAGCTGACTGCAATGTACTTACCTAGTTTAATGGTTTGCTTCACTGCCTGCCACTGTTCCGCACCCTCTTGCTCCCTCCTACATGTCACTTACGTGAGCCTCCTCGGACTGTTATCTAGCTGATACACACCAACTGTACACGAAGGGCTAAAACGCTGAAATACTCGGTGCTAGTCAGCAAATAATGGCTGTCTCAATCTCCATGAATGCCCCCATCTGCTGCTCTGAGCTCCCCTAAAATCTCCAAGATGTAACAGTGAATAAAGGGTTAATGCCTGGCACAGCAGGGGGAGCTACAGGACCCTGCTGCTACCCAGCTGGGGCCTACTCTTCCATGTTGATTGTCCAAATATTTTGAATATTATCTCTGGCTTCCAAATTCCCAAAACACACATCACATTTTCACCTCTGGGCTTCTGCTGGCACAGTGCCCTCTGCTCAGAATGTCCTCCCCCCACCCCAACCTTCTTGAAACCCCTCTCATAATTCGGATCTTGGTTCAAACAGTCTTCTCCAGAAGTCCTCCCCAATCCCACTCTCCCCTCTCAAAACAACTACTCCTTCCACCACAGCTACAGGCATTTCCTTTAAACCCTTTTGTATAACTCATCTTTTGTCTTACTGTAGTTATTTACGCATATGTTCCAACAGATCCACTTCCCCTACTGCTGAAATTTTAAGAATAGGTTTACAGGTAAAATGATATTGTTCAATACATTTCCAGAAAGCCAGTCTTGGGCCACATGGCAACCTCTTTAAAGCTAATATAGTCCTATCTGATGAGATCCTTCCTATGCAAGAACATGCTTTAACCACAGACGGGCTTGGCCCTCCCAGCTTCTTGGGTATGGTTTGGAAGGCTACAGGAGTAAATTAAAAGGTCCAGCATCAGCTGATCGCCGTGGCTCACACCTGTAATCCCAGCACTTTGGTAGGCCGAGGTGGGCAGATCATTTGAGCTCAGGAGTTCCATATCAGCCTGGCCAACATGGTGAAACCCTGTCTCTAAAAAATACAAAAATTATCTGGGCATGTTGGTGAACGCCTATAATCCCAGCTGCTCAGGAGGCTGAGCAAAATCTCTTGAACCTGGGAGGTGGAGGTTGCAGTGATAATAGTAAGGATATCGTGGGTTAGTATAGTTGTAGGTATATATAGGATATCATGGGTTAGCATAGATGCTGGGTTGTTTTTTTTTTTTTTAGAGACAGAGTGAGACTCTTAGAAAAAAAAAAAAAAAGTCTAGCATCTAGGCACCAGAAGAAAATATAAACAAGTCTCCAAACCAAAAAACGCCCTATCAAATAGTGCCTGGGTCAGAGGGGCTGGCAAGGGGCTTCCTCGCTGTACTGATGGTGCCTCTTCTGACAAGAGCTCTGCCTTCTCTGTGCCAAAGCCATCTTCATCTGCCATGCTGCAGGACAGACCTGCTCAGCAGAGGCAGCCAGGAGACTTGATCTGACTTCAGCTTCTTCTTGAAACTGCCTTTGTCTTTTTGGTTTCTAGCTTCTTATTACCTTGCAGAAGCAGCATTTCAGCAGCAAATAATAGATGATAAACCTCCCGAGGCCAGCACCAGCTCTTGCTGACCCCTTTCAATCTCCATAATAGCTACTGATCACAGTATTAGAAACTCATTGTGCAGTATTACATGCCAGGCTTTGTTCAATGCCCTCAACTATACTAACCCACGATATCCTAACTATTATCAAGTACTGCTTTTTTTTTTTGGTCTTGTTCTTTTGCCCAGGCTGGAGTGCGGTGGTGTGATGACAGCTCACTGCAGCCTTGACTTCCAGGGCTCAGGTGATCTGCCTACCTCAGCCTTCTAGGTAGCTGGGACTACAGGCATGAACCACCATGCCCAGAACATTTTTGTATTTTTTGTAGAGACAGGGTCTTTCCACGTTGCCTAGGCTGGTCTTGAACTCAGGGCCTCAAGGGATCCACCCACTTCAGCCTCCCAAAATGTTGGGATTACAGACGTGCACCACTGCACCCGGCCTCAAGTACCATTATTAGCTTCATTTTACAAATGGGGAAACCAAGGCTGAGAGTGACAAAATGATCTGTCCAAGCAACACAGGTGGGGACTGGCCCAGCGTCCTTGCTCTTAACAACTACTCAACATCGACTGTGTAGTAGGTGTACACGTGTGTCAAATATATGAAAAGTGCCTACAGGACCTTCTTGGTTAAAAGGACACTTTTTTTTTTTTTTTTCAGACAGGGTCTCACTCTGTTGCCCAGGCTGGAGTGCAGTGGTGCAATCTTGGCTCACTACAACCTCCACCTCCCAGGTTCAAGCAGTTCTCCTGCCTCAGCCTCCCAAGTAAATGGGATTAAAGGCACTAGCCATCATGTTGGTCAGGCTGGTCTTGAACTTCTAACCTTGTGATCTGCCCACCTCGCCCTCCCAAAGTGCTGGGATTACAGGCTTGAGCCACCGTGCCTGGCCAAAAAGACATTATTTCAAGAGAGATTTTTATAAGCACTTGAAATCCCCAAACTTTCCCAGATGACTTGCAGCTACATTCTCGTCACATACATACTGCACACCCTGAAACACCAGTCTCAGGGGAAGCAAGATAGACACACTCTGCTTAAGGGTATGTGGATGAATAGAGATAAATGCTGTGAGTGTTCAAAGGGTCTGATGGGGGAAGAAAGGCTTGGAAATAGTTCGGCCACTTTAGAACAATAAACTTTTACTTACTGAAGCAGAGAGACGTTTGTATGTGAGTGCAATCATGCGTGCATGCGTGTGCAGGGTGAGTGGATGATCAAAAGGGAGCGAGCTGGTGGGGCATCTATTTTCTTTCTCCTCCCTGTGGTCTGACAAAGCCTGTCTGTCTTGGCTTGCAACCATTCGTAAAGACTCTGTAGCCTCCACTGGCCTCCTGTGCAGGAGGAGGGCAGGGAGCAGGGAGTCATTCATCACTGTCAGGAGATGTGCTGCACGCAGCAGGGTCGGCTTTCTTCCCTGCTGCTCCTGCAGCTAGAGCTGCAAATCTTGAAAAGATGCAGAACATGCACATAGCAAATAACCATTCATCATCTCAGCTCTGGAAGCCCCGGAAGAGGCCCCTCCCCAAGTGGGGCTGACCCATTCTGACTTCAGCTCCAGCCCCAGTGGAATTTGGAACACCGGGACTTTTCAGTTGCCTGATCCCTGCCCCAGCCAATCCCCATCCTGGATCATCTATTGAGGTTTGGGGTTAAAATTCTCTGAAATGATCCCCCCTGCCCTTTTCTCTACAATGTCAGATTTTCAGAGTGCTTTCAACAATCAGACTGCTGCCAAGGTGGCTGGTAATCATTAAATTATGAAAATACAAGTTGCTGGGAGGAAATGAATACCAGGTTTCACTGGGGAAAGGCCTGCTTTCTTGTGAAGTAATTATAAAATTAAAATGTGATATTTCTCTGGTGAGTCTAAAAAGCCTCCCCCATGAGGTCTGTGGCATGACAGCAACATCAGGATTTACACTGGGGTGGGACTGAGAAATCCTTCTGTGCCCCCAAAATGCCAGAGACATCTGCAGGTAAATTTCCAAAGACTGGGTTAAGAGTGATTACAAGCAGAAAGGGGGAAAAGTACAGAGTCTGAATTTTTCAATTACTCTGCAAAACTCAAGAGTCAAGCTGTTAGAAAATGCAGGCTTTCCAAGGAAGACTAATAATGCTGAGCTAATTAGACCCACAGGCATGGCTAATATGTAAATTCAGGCCCAAAAGAGGGACACTGTCCCTTTAAAAATTGCCTGGGGATCCGTGGAAAAGCTAATGAGGAGTGTCCGTTGGGGCTGTTTTATTAGGTGGTCCTCAGGAAGATAAAGCCTGGGGTTTCTGTAACAGGGCTTCTGTGCTTGATTCAATAAATCAATCTCTATTAAATGCGGGTGCAGCTCTGGAGTTGGCTTCATAAAGCATTCTGTGGTGTTTCTCAATCTGCTCATCCGCTTCCTTGTCAGCCTGCTTGAATGCACTGTCAGAGGGCACTGAAGAGAGCAATAAAGAATAAGATAGAAGCTGTATCTACGTTTGTAAAACCCAACCTGGCAGCTCCAGACCATGCGTGGAGCTATCTTCAGTGAGTTTCTCTCTCCAGAAAGCGTTTGGATTGTTAGTAAAAGCTGGAAGCTGTGGGGCTGTGCCTCTCTTCCCCCAGCCAAGCTCTAGGCTGTAGACGGAGAATAAAGGTCACCCCAAACACAATGGAAAGGGGTGGAAACCAAGCTGCTTTTAAATCATATTCTCAGGGCCTGAAATACTTCCCAAGAAATCCAAGAAAATGCAAAAGGGACAAGAGTGCCAGCAGCTGGTCCTCATCCAGGAGGCAGCAGAGAGCTGAAAGAAGGCTACTGGGCTGCCTGGGGCGGGGAGGTGCGCTACTGACTAGGGCTGATGAAATGGGTCTCCCTTTAGTCTGGCCAGCTGGATGCAGCCTCTTGGTGGCCCAAAAGTGACCACTGGCGATAAGGTGAGTTGTTCCTAAGCACAATGACTGACACCTCTGAGGATCAGAAAAGGGGTGTGAAGCCCACCCTTCTGTTGACTCAGAGTCCGGCAGCAGAGGCCAAGTGTGGCTACCCCATTCCCTGTCCCCACTTATCAGTACCCATCCTTCACAAAACTCTTTGCTACCAGGTTTGGGGGCTCATGCCTGTCATCCTGGCACTTTGGGAGGCTGAGGCAGGCAGGAGGATTGCTTCAGTCCAGGCGTTCTAGACCAGCCTGGGCAACATGGCTAAACTCTGTCTCTATAAAATAAACAAAAATTAGCAGGGTGTGGTGTCACACACCTGTAGTACCAGCTACTCAAGAGGCCGAGGTGGAAGATCACCTGAGCCCGGGAGGTCGAGGCTGCAGTGAGCCGTGGTCACGTGACTGCCTTCCAGCCTGGGTGACAGAGTGAGAACCTGTCTTGAAGAAAACAAAAATACCAAGTGAAACGATGCACTCTTTGCTGTTGGGATGTTGAGTTACAGAGAGCTCCTCACACCACCCCATCCCCAACTATACCCACGCTCTTCTACTATCTGGCACCATCCGGTAGAACTTCTGTGATGATGGGAATGTTCTCTATCTTCAAAGTTCAATTCAGCAGCCGCTAGCCACCCATGGCTGCTGAACAACTGAAACGCAGCTAGAGCAACGTGGGAAATAAATGTTTAATTTTATGTAATTTTAACTAATTTAAATGGCCACGTGTGGCTAGTGGCTACTGTGCTTTGGAGCACAGAGAGTGGAAAAGGTTTTCTTTGCCTCAATAAAAGTAATAAGTGTTGAAAGGAGAAAGTGAGCGGACTCCATTCTGCTCCCAGAGGAAAATCCCATGATTTGCTCATAGTTTTAAGGGAAACAGAGGAGGGGAAAATTATCCTGATATATCATCAAGTTAGAATCATACAAAGTTAGGGGCGCTAAGGGACAAAATACAAGGTTACCACCTCTGGAATCTTTCTGATGGGATCTGTCTTTTCCAGCAGCTCTAAAATCAGAGCAGAGTCCACCCGCTACAGCACGTAGAGGTTGGCAGCAATGGCCAAAGGACGTATTTTGTAAGTGAGAGACACAGGCTAGAATTTGCCTAAGGCCCAGAAGCTTGGCAGAGTGAAGTACACAAGGAGCCTATCGCCAAAACAGGATGCTCTTTACCAAGTCAAGCACGTGATCTCAAGGTACCGGTCCAGCCTGCCCCTGAAATAAGACCATCATAATGTTAGAAAGGCTTTGCTTAAGGAGGGACGCGGTGCTCACGCTTGTAATCCCAGCACTTTGGGAGGCCGGGGCGGGCAGATCATGAGGTCAGGAGATCGAGACCATCCTGGCCAACACGGCGAAACCCTGTCTTTACTAAAAATATAAAAATTAGCTGGGCTTGGAGGCACATGCCTGTAGTCCCAGCTACTTGGGAGGCTGAGGCAGGAGAATCACTTGAACCTGGGAGCCGGAGGTTGCAGTGAGCTGAGGTTGCATCACTGTACTTCAGCCTGGTGACAGAGCAAGACTCCATCTCAAAAAAAAAAAAAAAGAAAAGAAAAGAAAGAAAGGCTCTGCTTAAAGGAAGAATTCTGGTATACTTTGCTCATAACCAGAACCATCTGGAAGCAATCTAGCATTCACACGATGGACTTTTCTTCTTTGGCCCTTGCTCTCTCTACAAATCCCTTCAGCCCAGGAACAGCTGCCGGAGAATCTGGCCTGGCGCCAGGGGTGAAGTTTCAGCCCCCTCCCACACACATGTCCTTCTGGGTCCCTGGCTCGCTCGCCACCCCATGTGGCTGGACACAGCACGAAGTATGCTGATCCTACTTGAGAAAGCGAAATAGCCAGCGGTCACAGGAGCAGAGACTTGGTGCCACAAAGCCAGCTGTGAGAAACTGCTGTTTCAACTCAGTAACATAGACACTTGCCAGTAAATTACGGCCTGAGACCGCTCAGAGGGCTGCGGGTCGGGACACACGGCTCTCAAGGCAACACAATGCCAGCTACAGTGTGCATCCTGCAACAGCAGCTCAGCACAAAGGGATGGGGAGGACGGGCCCCGGCTTGGGGATTTTGGCACCAGGACCAATGACACCAGGCGCAGGAGGTGAGAGCCAAGAGGGTGATAGGGAGAGCAAAGGAAGACTCCATCAGGGACTGACTCAGCGCTGGGGGCACTGTGAAAAGAGCGGCTTTGTAAATCCAGCCACTGTGCGAATTATCTGAGGAGAGGGGGAAGGGAAGGTGGGAGAGCCAGAGAAGAGGCCAACGGCATTATGAAGGTCCTGGTGACAAAAACGTTTTATCCTCTAAACAATTTGGGCCTGCCAAGCTGCTCCACAGTCTCCAAGCACGAGGGTGGGAAAGAAAGGATCCTCATAAAGAGGCAACAGATTCATCCTTAATTACCAGACAAGGCTTCTCAGAGTTGACATCCTCTCCCACACTTCCTCCCGCTGCAGACATATCACCAAATGCCGGCGTGATGCTCCTCCAGTGAGAGCAGGCAATTTTTCTAAGAACTGGTTCTTTTGGGATCTTCCCCACAATCCCCACCCCCAAATGACAAAGGCTCTTAGTTGGAAGTATGAAGCATCAGTCTAATTTAACCAGTGGTCTACAGGGTCAGACTGGGGACTAGAAAAGTGACGGCCTCAGCAGCTCCTAAAATGCTTCATTCCATCCTCTTGACCCTATAACATTGTCCAGACACCAATCCTGGTGGATAGAGGGCCCCTGCTTAAATGTACACTGAAGCTCAAAGCCGAATGATCATATCTAATTGCACCCTAAAAAAAAGTTGACTGGCACACTGTATTAGAAAGAACCCCCGCACGGTAGCTCACGTCTGTAATCCCAGCACTTTGGGAGGCCCAGGTGGGCGGATCATGAGGTCGAGAGATCCAGACCATCCTGGCCAAAATGGTGAAACGCCATCTCTACTAAAAATAAAAAAGTTAGCTGGGCATGGTGGTGCACGCCTGTAGTACCAGCTACTCGGGAGGCTGAGGCAGGAAAATCACTTGAACCCGGGAGAGGGAGGTTGCAGTAAGCCAAGATCATTCCATTGCACTCCAGCCTGGCAACAGAGTAAGACTCCATCTCAAAACAAAACAAAACAACAAAAACAAAAAACCCAGCTCCAACAAAGAGTGAGAAACCTGTATTCTAGTCCTTATTCTGTCACTTTTGCATTGGTGGAAGCTGAGCAAACTGCTTAATACCTCTAGGCCTCAATTTGCTCATCTGCAACATGGGAGTAAAGGGGAATCATTTCACATATGGCAGTTCAGCACCTTAGTAAGCACTGCACACTCTGAAGTTATGCTTCCTGAATTCACATCCCACTTTCTCCTCTTACTAGTTATGTAACCTTCAGCAACTTCGCTCTGTGCCTCAGTTTCCTCATTTGTAAAATGTACCTAGTTCATAGGACTGTTTTAAGAGTTAGGTATGAGGCTGGGCGCAGTGGCTCATGCCTGTAATCCCAGCACTTTGGGATGCCAAGCCGGGCAAATCATGAGGTCAGGAGATCAAGACCATCCTGGCCAACATGGGGAAACCCTGCCTCTACAAAAAAATACAAAAATTAGCTGGGTGTGGCACGCGCCTGTGGTCCCAGCTACTCAGGAGGCTGAGGCAGAAGAATCACTTGAACCCGGGAGACAGAGGTTGCAGTGAGCCGAAATCGTGCCAGTGCACTCCAGCCTGGGTGACAGAGGAAGACTGTCTCAAAAAAAAAAGAGGCATGGGCAATTAGGTAAAGCTCTTATCATAGTGTCTGGCCCTTAGCTCTTCCAGTAACTGTCAGCTAATTACCATCATGAATAGGGGGGATGAGGAAGAAAAAAATTTCCACAACTAGGCCTTGACTACAAGGATGAAACAACTTTGCAGTAGGTGGACCTTTTATTTGTTAAGGTTCGAGAAATGGGTTCACAGCCCAAGGCTACTTCTGCACCCAAGAAACATAACAGAGGAACGACGTATGGACCTGCTTGCATCCTTGAGCTGACACATTCCAAAAGCTTACTGGTCCATCCTTCAACTGATCCCAACAACTTGGTAGCAGTTTTAGGCTTTTCTGGGAAAAGAAAAAGGCTATAGATCTTTACCTCTCTTTCTGCAGAATTAATTTTCCAACTCTTCTCTTTCTATAGACAAATAAGAAAGGCTGCAAATTGTGTCCCCATCTCTATTGGGAGATAGGGTCTTGCTCTGAATTCCAGGCTAGAGTACAATGGCACAACCATGGCTCACTGCAGTCTCAATCTCCCAAGCCCAGGCAATCCTTCCACCTCAGCCTCCCGAGGAGCTGAGACCAGAGGCATGTGCCACCATGCCTGGCTAATTAAAAAAATTTTTTTATAGAGATGGAGTCTTTTTATGTTGGCCCAGGCTGGTCTCGGACTCCTGGGCTCAAGTGATCCTCCCACCTCCACCTCTCAAAGTGCCGGGATTATAAGGCATCAACCACTGTGCCCAGCCTCCCATCTTTAAGCCCTCAAAAATAACTGCTAAATCTGAGGCTTTCTGTTAGAGGGTAAAAACACTTTAAAAAGAAATTCACTAAAGTTGTGTGTGTGTGTGGGGGGGTGCTTTACATAGGCAGTAGTCTAAATTGAATAGATGATTGATTCATTGATTCATTTATTTATTTAGAGATGGGGTCATGCTCTGTTGTCCAGGCTGGAGTGCAGTGGTGTGATTCTGGCTTACTGTACCCTTGAATTCCTGGACTCAACTGGTCCTACCACCTATGCCTCCCCAAATGCTGGGATTATAGATATGAGCCACTGTGCTTGGCCTAAACTGGTTTTAAATTTTCTTAGGTTCTTCTGACAAAGATGTAAAGGGCTTTTCTTCACCTTAAGTCCTATTTTCAAATCAAAAGTCGGAACAGGTAGGAAATGTGCAAAGATACATATAAATCTTCTTGTAGCCAAGGTTGTGGGCCAACAGCCGTGTGCGGAATTAGGCTGAAAACAAATCAGCAAATCATGTCTGACTAAAGCCATTCTCTGTTGTGGCTCCTTCATTATTCAGTACCTTCTGTGAAGTTCCATGCAATTAAAAATAGCCCATTTGTGGACTGTTTATCTCCTTAGGACCATGCTAATGCAGAGAGACAGAGAAAGAGAAGGAAAATGAGAAAAAGAAAGAGAGAATGAGAGCAAGTGTGCAGGCAAGAGCAAAAAAGAATAATTGTGTGTATATAAAGTTGGATATAATCTAGTCCCTAAACTTACCCACACTTTTTCAAAAAAAAATTTAAAGCGGGACAATCTTTAGCCATTTGCTAAATGTTAAAATGCACAAGCCACTCAAAAAAAAAAAAAAAAAAAAGCAGAGCTTCCAGAGTTTGGAGAAAGAAACATAAAAAAACTAACCTCATCACACATTCTACTTACAAAGAGAGGTCTGAGTGGAACCTTTACAGCTTTTGAAAGCATCTTGCCCATTAAAGTGACTATGCCTGTATCTCATTAGGAGTGCTTTTCAAAGTTAGTAACAAGGAGCTGTTCTTCTCCCCCTTTGAATCAATACTAAGCATCTGCAACAATGATACTTTTCCTTATTACAAAATCCTAGGCAGATACTTACCGTTTGTTTTGACTACTTTAGATCTAATTTGCCTTTCTGGCATAGAAAGCACACACGTACTGTCTTGTCTCAAACTCAACCTGTTTTAAATGTGCACGTGGACTGTCTGCAACACTGAGCTTCCCACTTCTGTCAATTGTGCCTCTTTCTTCCTTTCAGCTATACACACTTGCTGCCTGTCTACTATGTGTCAGGCATAAGACTAGGCACTATCTCCCTCAAGAAGTTTGCAGACTTGCTGAAGAGACACATTTAAATAGGCAACTGGTATCATCAATGACTTAACCTCTTGGCCTCAATTTATACCTCGGCCTAAGTCATTTAGTTTCTTGTTTCTGTTCCTTCTGTGTTTTCTGCTTCTATCCCTCTATTCAGGCCTTGAGACCTCACATAAATGTTTCTGATACTTTCTCTCTGGGTTCCTGAATCTGCTTTCTCTCCTAGTCAATCTTATTCCAACTTCTCTTAGAATGGCCATCCAAAAACATTGTTTCCATTTAATTCTCTTTCTCAGGAACATATAAGAGCACCCCACAGTCTCCCACCAAATCTAAATTTCTTTTCTTTTTTTTTTCCTTTTTTTTTTTTGAGACGGAGTTTCGCTCTTGTTACCCAGGCTGGAGTGCAATGGCACGATCTCGGCTTACCACAACCTCCGCCTCCCGGGTTCAGGCAATTCTCCTGCCTCAGCCTCCTGAGTAGCTGGGATTACAGGCACGTGCCACCATGCCCAGCTAATTTTTTGTAGTTTTAGTAGAGACAGGGTTTCACCATGTTGACCAGGATGGTCTCGATCTCTTGACCTCGTGATCCACCCGCCTCGGCCTCCCAAAGTGCTGGGATTACAGGCTTGAGCCACCACGCCCGGCCTCTTGATTTGGCATCCCATATTCCCTATCATGTTCTTCAGTACCATCCCCGTCTGTCTCCCACAGCCTCTCCTCTATTTGGTCATATTCCTTGCTGTCTTTTAGATCTATTCTTTTTATGTGTTTACAACCATGTGGGTTCCTAACCTTCCATCTTTCCATTCTACAGTTCCCAGAAAAAACCCCATGATGCTTTGCTGAATGACACTAGCTCTCACCTTAAACTTCTCCTGTACAAGTGCTAACTAAATAAAAATTTTTTGCTAACTAAATAAAAATGGATTTACAAGAAAACCCAGTCAGGGTTGGAATGCTGATCCTGGGGCATCGAAACTTGAACTCAGAGCTGCAACGGTGAACCCTTTCTAATAAATTCATTCATGTTTTAGAGCAGGGTTAAATATCTTAGGTTTAAGAACCAGTCTCTGATGCAACTACTTAACTGCCCTGTTGCAGTGTAAAGGCAGTCACAGATTAAACAAACAAATGGGTGTAGCTATATTTTTTAAAATTATTTATAGAAGTAGGTGGGGTAGGCAGAATTTGACTCTTAGGTCACAGTCTGCTAACCTTGCTGTAGGAAGAAGAGTAGATACAGGTGAGGGACTTCTTTTGGTTGGCAAAGGACAACCAGAAGTCCCTTAGGTGGGCCTCTTATCTCCCCTGGGTAGCTCAACTTGTTCCTTGAAGACAGTATGCACCCTGGGAGTAGATCCCTGTCCAAGTCCTTACCGCGGGAATTTGCGCTGTGACCACTTGCTACTGCTATTTTGGTCAATGGGGGAGAGATAAAGAAATCTACTTCTTTGACTCTGTTGGAGAAGAAAGAGTCCGCTGTCTCATTCTCATACGGTTTTCCAGACCGGCAGGGGGCTTGCTCATTAGGAACCCCAGGACACGAGGGGAAATCTTCACTCACACAGTGCCAGGCACTGCTCTCTCATTTAATCCTCACGTAAACCCTACAGTGTTTAAGTGCTCATCATTATCTCTGCTATTCAGATAAAAGAAACAGATGAGGTCTTAGTCAATGTTAGCCACTCTGGAAATGCTCTTGATGCTCACAGAGTTGTGTTTTCGGAATAAGACAACCCCCCCATACCCAGCCCCAAGAGTTTTTATTTCAATTTGAATGTGATATTAATGACAATAGCTCATTACCTTTACCCTTGATAATGAAACTTCAAAGGATATATCTTTTTTCCCCCACTTTATCCATGGAAAAAATGGGTTCTAGAGGTTAAGCAATTTAACTAAATTTGCTCATTTAGAAAAATCAGAGTCAGGATTCGAACCCAAGTCAGTCTGGCTCAATAAACCTTTGGCCATTCTACCTCTTTAATAACCCTGACCTACATCAGAGAAATGCAAATCAAAACTACATTGAGATACCATCTCACGCCAGTTAGAATGGCGATCATTAAAAAATCTGGAGATAACAGAAGCTGGAGAGGATGTGGAGAAATAGGAACACTTTTGCACTGCTGGTGGGAGTGTAAATTAGTTCAACCATTCTGGAAGACAGTGTGGCGATTCCTCAAGGACCTAGAAATAGAAATTCCATTTGACCCAGCAATCCCATTACTGGGTATATACCCAAAGGATTACAAATCGTTCTACTATAAGGACACGT
>NW_016107748.1:1046903-1085709 GCF_001604975.1 Cebus imitator
CATGTTCTTCACATGTACCCCCAAACCTAAAATGCAATAAAATAAATAAATGGGAAAAAAAAAAGCTACTTTGCCCACACAGTAATAACAACAACAACAAAAAACAACAACAACAACAAAAACAAAAACAAAAACAAAAAACCCTGACCTAAACGCATGAAGCGTTATGTGTTTTAAAAGCCCTCAAATGTTTGCTACATGGGAAGTGAGAAATCAGATCAGTTTCTTGGGGTCCAATATTCCCAAGGAGGGCCTCAGAGAAGCAGAGAGGCAAACCAAGGCTCCAGATTGGAGAGCTGGTCCTAAGCAGAAACAGCAGAGGCAAGTGTGGCCCCTTGTCCTTCACCACAAACCCAGGTCTTTGGCTATGCTTCCTGATCCAAACTGTGTAAGCGGCTTTCAATGGTGGTGATGCTTCCTTCACACACACTGTGGGGTGCCGAGGCGGGGGAAGGCATGTTCTTACCAGCCTGTCATATTAAAGTCCCTGTAGAGCATCTTCTTTCCAAGCTCCTTTCTCTGTACTCTCCTTGGAAACTCCAAATGTGTGAACTCATTTCCCAGCAAGTGAGGCTGCATGAATGCCTAACAGCAAAAAAAAAAAAAAAAAAAAAAAAAAAAAAAAAAAAAAAAAAAAAAAAAAAAAAAAAAGAGAAAAAACACATATATACACGTATTTAGAGGAACAAAATAAGGATCAAGGATGTTTTGCAAATTGAGACAGGCCATATTTTAAAAACAAGAAAACTGCCTCATATTTTAAGTAAACAGATTTCAGAGTCTAAACACTAATAGAAGATGAGCACATAAACATCATGAATTTACAAAGGAATGTAACTTTTTCATTTGATGTGATACATAAATTGTAACCAAATGCACAGCTGAAGGCTTCAGGAAAAAAGACTGAGCTGCTCTCCAAAGACCCACTTTTCAGTTTTCCAAATGGTATATTGGTGAGATACCACGGTGAGAGCTCTCTTGACGTGGCCTTTCCACGCTCATCTCACTTAAATTCCTGGTTATCACGGCCTTGCCTTTGAAACCTGCGTGTGAGCCTCCATGTAAACACAAGGGCTTGAGTGCTGGTTGGGGCTGGATGCAGCAGACAGGAACTTTCTGTTGGACTCCCTCCAGCTTGCTCTGCAGTCATTTGATCGTGTCATTTGAAGACTATTCTGGAGCAGATGGCTTCCCACCCTCCCCCAAATCTCTGTTCACACTACAAAAGTCTTGAGCAAACAGCCACTTAGGGAATTGCTTCGAAACACAGCCTCATTGTCACATTCAGAATTCAAATCTAGCAATCCGAGAGATGCAACACTCACGTATTAAGTTATCTACTTAGAGGCCACACACCACAAGCAGGCCCGCGTGAGACCTTCCCCACGTGAAGCTGTCCACCTACTTCTAAGCAGCGTGGTAGAATGGATCTTCTCTCTTTTCTGGCAGGGAGAAGAGTGGGCAGAGCAAATCACAGCCTGGCACTGTAGGAAAGCAAGGGATCCCTGCCACCAGGCAGAGGGCCAGGTCCTCAGTGTATGGGTCGTAGGCATCTCCTACAGCTGTGTTTACCAGGACCCAATGCCGCTGGACCTCCCACTGATTCTCATGAAGGTCTGGAGGTATTAGTAAGATGTCAGTCATCCGATGCTAAGTTTTTCAGGAACCAAAGGAAGCAAACTAAATTGTCACCAGTGAGGTCATAAATGGAACTCTGAGCAAGTGATTCTGGGCAGGCTTGGTGTTTGGAGGTTTTAATGTGTGATGAAGTATATGTTGTTTGCTGAGAGGCAATGGCAAGGAACACTGAGTCATTCCCAGGCAGAAAACTGCTAGAATAGTAGGCAATGTGCATCAGCCATGTACTAGTTAAACCAGCTCCCAAAACACCACTGGGAGTTTAACACCATGCACTAGTTAAGCACTCCCAAAACAAGGGATGTTTGACCTTGTACCCACTGCTGAGTAGCAAAGAGTGCTTTCTAGCTTATTTCTATTTTAGTAGTAATCAGGCACTATCCGCCTGTTTAGTCTATCTTTATTCCATAAAAAAAACACTAAGCACCTACTTATTAAAAATAATCACTTGTTCACAAAAAATAAACATGTGGGTCAAAGTCTGCTCTAGGCTGTCAGCTAAAAAATACCGTCAGACCCCTAACAGTCAGTGCACCCTATCTTTATTTCTGCTTCATAATTCCTTTAGTGCCAGGGTCTCTACAACCGAGCTGGTCTTGGCACTTGGGGACAGGACAGGATGGGATGGACAGGGTGACAGAGGGTGAGCAGGAGAACTGAGCTTCCCGATTGTTGTAGCTTCAACGTCCATGTCTGGTGGGAACTCTGGATTACCTGGAGGGGCTCTGAAAATCCTGCTGGAAGTAAGGATTGGGCTGCTGATGGGTGTCAAGCTTAAACATGAGATTTTACAGAGAGGTTCTCCTGGGAAGGAATGAAGGGAAATAACACTTAATAGGTTAATAGTGGGGCTTTGGCTGAGACCAATTCGGGTGTGAATTCAAGCTCTGTTTACGTAAGTGATGTGGTATTAGCAGGTTATTTAACTTCTTGGGCCTCAGTTTATCTGCAAATGAGATGAATTATATATCGCACACTGCTGTTTCCATAATGTAATGCCTATTAATATTCTTAGTTGTTTCTGCTTGCAAAAATTACTATATTCACCTAATGATTATTGAGTCCTATTATATCCTGAGTACTACACTCAGTGCTTTGTGAGGTCTCATTTCACCCTCTCAGCAATCTTATGGACAACACTGGCTACATCATTTGTGGGGCCCAGTGAAAAACACAAACAGGGGGCCTCTGTTCAAAATTAAGAATTTCGAGACAGGAACAGCAGAGCATTAAACCAAGCACAGCGCCCCGTGTGACCACACAAGCCACGTGCTCATGAAGCTAGCCAAGCCTACTGGGTAGGTACTATTTTATTCCTCCTTTATTTTGGTCCACCCATGAAAAGTAAGGAACACAGGCATAAGTGGTCAATGGACAGCAGCATCTGTTATAAACCCTTTATGATCCTCCAGAACTTGGAGATTGTGTCAGCATGAATACAACCCACTGCCTAAGCTGGACTAACATGGGCTTTGGGGTTACCGTGTGCTAGCCCCTTACCAGGTACCTGATATACCTGATCTTACTCTCCAGCAATTTTACAAAGCATGAGTCACAGACTCGATTTACAAATGAGAGAACTACATCCCAGAGACGTTAAGACCGGGCCTAAGGTCATCCATCCAAGACTGGGTGGACCTTGTGTCTGAGCTTGAGATCATGCTTGTAACACCCATTCTAACCAAATGTTGGGCCTTTAACCTACACACACATTTTTACAAAAGATAGTAGAGGGGCCATAAGAGGCCTGTGGTTTTTTGCACTTGGACCATGCAAAGTCTGAATCAGTAAACCTAGGTAAAAGAACTCACACACACAGAGCCACACACAGTATGGGCACAAGGATGTCTCTGACATTATTTATAACATTAAATAACCAGAAGAAATAACTGAAATTCATTCAGTTATTCAACTCATTAAATAAACCAGACTAAACTTAAACAAAAGAATTCTATGGTGCCACTTACAATGACACTACAGAGAATATGCAACGACACAGAGTTGCATTAAGTGTAAATAAGCAGGTTGTCAAACAGTAGGTGTGTGTGCATGAGCTTGTGAGTGCTGGGTCATATATGCACAGATCTTTAGAGAAGACATACATATGTACACTGACACTCCTCTGCTTACATGGGGTTACATCCCAATAAATCCACTGTAACCTGAAAATATTGTTAAGTCAAAATGCATTTCATACAACCAGCCTACTGAATATCAGCGCTTAGCCTAGCCAGCCTTAAATGTGCTCAGAACACTTCCGTTAGCCTGCAGTTGGAAAAATTATCCGGGCAACACAGTCCACTGTGGAGTGTAGGGTGTTTGCCCTCAAGATTGCGTGGCTGACTGGGAGCTGCTGGCTCACTGCCATTGCCCAGCACCACAAGAGGGTAGCATACCACTTACCCCTCGCCTGGGAAAAGATCAAAATCCAAAACCAATTTGAAGTATGATTTCTACTGAATGCAGACTGCTTTTACAACATCATAAAGTTAAAAAAAAAAAAAAGGAAGTAGTGGAGCTTTCATTCTATTGTGTAAAAAGAAGGCTGCCCTGATTTAAAAAAAAAAAAAAAATGTACGCTGGGAACCACGTGCAGTCTCAATTTGTCTCCTAAAATTGTTTGGCAATTTAACCCCTAATGCAACAATGTTGGGAGGCAGGCCTCTTGGGAGGTGTTGAGGTCATGAAGGCAGAGCCCTCGTGAATTAATGCTGCTAGAAAAAAGGGTTTGTGAGAGTCGGTTGTCGCTCTTGCCTTCCACTTTCTGTCATGTGAAAACAGAGCAAGAAAGTCCTTCCCAGATGCTGGTGTCTTGATCTTGGGCCCCCAGAACTGTGATAAATTTTGTTCTTTATAAATTACCTAGTCTGTAGTCGGCTCTGTGTGTGTGTAAATCTAGATAGGTGGTATTGCATATACATTATTAACAAACAGGCTAGGATCCAAAGGACATTCCTAAGCACATTTCTTAACAAACCCTGTGTCTAAGAAGGTGACGTGTGTTCAGGACACACTACCCCAAATCATGGTACCTGGACATTCGAGGAAACAGGAGAAGCAGGCCATAGAAACTAGGAAGAATTCGCCTTACTCCATCTCCTCTAAAGCAAGCCACGGAACTGGCTAGCCTTCCCCTGGAAATAGGTCATGAGACCCGATTCTAGAGCAGCCCTACACCATACCCAGAGGAAAGAAATATCACACAGCGATGCCAAGATGACTCTGAACAAATGTGCCTTGCTAGGTACCCCTACCCCTAAGTTTATTACCATTATATCACACTCTTTTGTCCTTTGATCAAACTTCTAAATGATCGTCCCTAAAAATCTCTTCGGGGCTTTATTTCTGAGGACTTCTGTGTGACATAAGCTTTTTTTTTTTTTTTTGAGACGGAGTTTCGCTCTTGTTACCCAGGCTGGAGTGCAATGGCGCGATCTCGGCTCACCGCAACCTCCGCCTCCTGGGTTCAGGCAATTCTCCTGCCTCAGCCTCCTGAGTAGCTGGGATTACAGGCACGTGCCACCATGCCCAGCTGATTTTTTGTATTTTTAGTAGAGACGGGGTTTCACCATGTTGACCAGGATGGTCTCGATCTCTTGACCTCGTGATCCACCCGCCTCGGCCTCCCAAAGTGCTGGGATTACAGGCTTGAGCCACCGCGCCCGGCCATAAGCTTATATTAAATCAACTTGTTTGCTTTTCTGTTGTGAATCTGTCTTTTGTTACAGGCACATCAGCCATGCACGGGTAAGAAATCTTTTCTCCCCATAGAAGGGTAAGTGTGCAGATTTCAGGCGCTTTGCCTCCTAACAGGAGGATGAGTGGGCCCTTTGATGTGCTTTAAACCAGGGACCCTTGGGCTCCTTTTGGCTGATATCCATTTGCCTGGGCGGCTGTATCAGAAGATCTGTTGAGTCAGATGTGGGTTAGCTGGGAACTCCTCAACAGCTTTGATAACTGCAGGGGCCACCGAACCTCACCCTCTGAGGATGTGGTTTGAAACGGCCTTAAACACTGTGTCACTCTGTAGCATCCTCACAACAGAGTCTTTCATGATTTCTGCAGACTGCTTGCTTTCTCCCAGGACAACAACAGGATATGATATTTCATCAAACATATATGCCATTAGATGCACCATTATTTTCTTACTTCTACGAAAGGAAAAAAGCTGCCAATTAAAATATGTATAACGCTTAACATTTCAGATTTTAATTTTATTATTTTCGTAAGAGCTGAGACTTAGACACATTTTTATTATCTATCACTATTGTATATCTTTAATAAGGGATACAGAAATGAAGTATAATGGCTAAGGTTTTCTAAGACTTTTACATTCAGAATCCAATTGCTGTCATCATTTTTGACTCCGAATCATGAATGTTCATAATTTCCCACACAGTAGTGTTGTGTGTTTCATGAGAGCCCTGGTGACGCAGCATTTCTTAAATAATCCACAACAAAGCCTCAAAGCCAAGGGTGCGGAAGTTCTTAAGCCAGCTTTACCATGATCTACAGCCAGCTTATTTCTGACTCCCACTTCAGGAATGTGGCTAAACAAGTCTGATTCACACCTCCTCAAACTCCTCCGCACTATTAGTTGGATCCAGTGATGCTTAACAAGCATTTCATTTGTGTTTGCGGGATTTTCTTCCAAGCTGCTGGACACCCATCCCACAAAAGTTTGGCATGATGGGGGTCAGAACATTCTAGCCCAAAATATGGCACCTTGGCATCTGAGGAAACAGCAGAAACACGAAAGTCTCTCAACTTCCCTTTGTCCCTCTACCCTGAATTGGGTCACAGCATCCTCAGTCCAGAGGTGCCTGCCCCATACACAGAGGAAAGATACATCTTCAACTCTGAAGACACAGGGATACAGAAGAATCTGAACAAACAGCCTTGCTAAGTTCTCCCCAGTTTATTCCCATTAGATCATACCCACTTTGTCCTACTGTGTTTCTCCATGACTGTCCAGTCTTCCTCAAACTTAAGCACAAAAATAACAAGTTTGTCTATTTCTTTGGGTCTTCAATTTCTCGTAAAGTCTCCTGCATCATGTAAAACTTACATTAAACAGATTTGTATGCTTTTTCTTGTTAATCTTGTCTTTTGTTATGGCGGGGCGGGGGAGCTTGTGATGGATGAGGAAATCTTTTTGCCCTTGCAGGTGTCTGCCCTTTTGTTTACATATGTCCAGGAGATGACATGTCATGCAGGTCCCCTGGCTGGTAGTAATAATGAAATATAACATTCATGTATGTTAAACAACAAGGCTAGGCATGGTGGCTTATGCCTGTAGTCCCAGCACTTTGGGAGGCTGAGGAGGGTGGATCATGAGGTCAGGAGATTGGCGTTATCCTGGCTGACATGGTGGAATCCCATCTCTACTAAAATACAAAAAAATTAGCCAGGCATGGTGGTGTGCACCTGTAATCCCAGCTACTCGGGAGGCTGAGGCAGGGGACTTCCTTGAACCCAGGGGGCGGAGACTGCAGTGAGCTGAGATCACACCACTGCACTCTAGCCTGGTGAAAGAGTGAGACTCTGTCTCAAAAAAAAAAAAAAGTATCTTAGTTATAAGGAAATACTGTCATATTCACCCCCCCACTGATACTGATTGCCACACGCTTAGATTTCTCCATCCTACTGATTTTTCTTCCTCTCTTGCAAACTGACACAGCGCAGGTGGCATGATTCATTTTCTGTCACAATCATGCTTACCATAGAATTTATAAGTACTCCATGTGTACCTGTGATGTATTTTCCGATTTCTTTTAAAAGAAATCACCACCCACCTCCTTCTTACTGGCACATTCAATACTTACTGCGATTGCATATGTCAAACCCTATGGAGTTAATGGTGTTAAAGGAACTCATCTCAAGAACTTGGTACAAACAGAGCAAACATATGGTTGCTCAATGAAAAATGAGATGCTAAAATACATGGGCTGCACACAATTTGTAAAAACCTATTGGGTTTTAGAGGAAAACATTTCTGCTTGTTAGTCTATCATTTTGTGCACTCACAAAAGTTTATGTATATAGTCTTACATGCACACAAGTTTACACATGTATAGTCATCAAAATACTTTTAAAAATGTTATACTGTACCCCTTCCTGATACCTTATACAAAAATTAACTCAAGATAGGTTAAAGATTTAAACATACAACCTAAAACCATAAAAACCCTAAAAGAAAACCTAGGCAATACCATTCAGGACATAGGCATGGGCAAAGACTTCATGACCGAAACACCGAAAGTAATGGCAACAAAAGCCAAAATTGACAAATGGGATCTAATTAAACTAAAGAGCTTCTACACAGCAAAAGAAACTATCATCAGAGTGAACAGGCAACCTGCAGAATGTGAGAAAATTTTTGCAATCTACCCATCTGACAAAGGGCTAATAACCAGAATCTATAAGGAACTTAAACAAATTTACAAGAAAAAAACAATCCCATGAAAAAGTGTGCAACGATATGAACAGTTACTTCTCAAAAGAAGACATCTATGCAGCCAATAAGCATATGAAAAAAAAAAAGCTCATCATCACTGGTCATTAAAGAAATACAAATCAAAACCACAATGAGATACCATGTCACACCAGCTAGAATGGCGATCATTAAAAAGTCAGGAAACAACAGATGCTGGAGAGGATATGGAGAAATAGGAATGCTTTTACACTGTTGATGGGAGTGTAAATTAGTTCAACCATTGTGGAAGACAGCGTGGCAATTCCTCAAGGATCTAGAACTAGAAATACCATTTGACCCAGCCATTCTGTTACTGTGTATATACCCAAAGGATTATAAATCATTCTACTATAAGGACATATGCACATGTATGTTTATTGTGGCTCTGTTCACAATAGCTAAAACTTGGAACCAACCCAAATGCCCATCAATGATAGACTGGATAAAGAAAATGTGGCACACATACACCATGGAATACTATGCAGCCATAAGAAAGGATGAGTTCATGTCCTTTGCAGGGACATGGATGAAGCTGGAAACCATCATTCTCAGCAAACTAACACAGGAACAGAAAACCAAACACCACATGTTCTCTCATAAATGGGAATGGAAAAATGAGAACACATGGACACAGGGATGGGAACATCACACACTGGGGCCTTTTGGGGGTTGGGAGGCTAGGAGAGGGATAACATTAGGAGAAATATCTTTTTTTTTTTTTTTTTTTGAGACGGAGTTTCACTCATGTTACCCAGGCTGGCGTGCAATGGCGCGATCTCGGCTCACCGCAACCTCCGCCTCCTGGGTTCAGGCAATTCTCCTGCCTCAGCCTCCTGAGTAGCTAGGATTACAGGCACGCACCACCATGCCCAGCTCATTTTTTGTATTTTTAGTAGAGACGGGGTTTCACCATGTTGACCAGGATGGTCTCGATCTCTTGACCTCGTGATCCACCCGCCTCGGCCTCCCAAAGTGCTGGGATTACAGGCTTGAGCCACCGTGCCCGGCAGGAGAAATATCTAATGTAGATGACGGGTTGATGGGTGCAGCAAACCAGCATGGCACGTGTACACCTGTGTAACAAACCTGCACATTCTGCACATGTATCCAGAACTTAAAGGATATATAATACAACAAAAATAAACAAAAAAACCAAAAGCGCTATCTGAGGGGTTTCTTTTTAATGTACCCACAATCATGGATATTTCGACAATTGGACACAGATTACTTTCATTTGAAAAAGAAAAAAACTCTAAAAATTAGTTTTTTGAGAACTCAGTGTTTAAAGCAAGTTTGAAAAGATTGTTGAGAAGAGCATTACTGTTTCTTGTTCTAATAATTTTAGGGAAAGCTGAAATCCTGGAGAAGAGGCAACCAAGTCAGAGGTCTGGCTCCAACACAAGGATGTGGAAGCCACAGAATCCCATCAGGCTAGCAGAGATGTTTTGTCGGCAAAAGCAGAGTGGGCAAACAACTTGGGGATGTGGAAACTTCTTAGGGCCTGCCCAGAATACAGGTGACCATGACTGGCTAGAATTACTTCATTTGTACCGGCCTGTGCCTCTGGAAGGGTTGCTCAAGTCTGGAGTCCTGAGTCCTTAAAATGATTTCACTTTGAATTTACCATAAACAACAAGCCCAAACTCTGTTGGGACAGAAATTTGTTAGGCTGCTAATGATTTCCTGATTTTTTTTTTTTTAGATGGAGTTTTGCTCTTGTCACCCAAGCTGGAGTGCAATGGTGTGATCTCAGCTCACTGCAACCTCTGCCTCCTAGGTTCAAGTGATTCTCCTGCCTCAGCCTCCCGAGTAGCTGGGATTACAGGCATCCACACCACACCCAGCAAATTTTTATATTTTTGGTAGAGACGGGGTTTCACCATGTTGGCCAGGCTGGTCTCCAACTCCTGACTTCAGGTGATCCTCTCACCTTGGCCTCCCACAGTGCTGGGATTACAGGCGTGAGCCACCATGCCCAGCCTTAAAATGCAATTTAAAGTGTACCAGCCCATCCCGTGATTTAAAAAAAGAGGATCTCTTCTTATACCTCCATTTTAATCCTAAATTTTGAGGGCTTCCTTCAAAGAAACACAACAGAACTACTAAATGAGGGGAGAGTTGGGGATATATCCCAAGTGCTTGTGTGTGCCACAGATATCACCTGGGGGAAAAAGCCTGCTTACTTCTGCCCTAGCAAGACCAAAGGCAAGTCACCAAGACTCTTCGGGACTCTAAAGAGCACAGATTTGTTAAAAAGAGAATAGGACATATTCTCCTCACTTAGTGATCTCAGCAGCTAAAAAAAGGAAACTTACAAACAGGGTTCTATCTGGCCAGGAACAAGGACACCTCTCGGGAAAGGATGCTGGAATAACTGACCGTGTCAGGGCAGGACACCAGAGTTGGAATAGGGGAGCTGGATGTCTTTTTAAGGCCACTCTCCTCTCTAGTCCTGAGCAGAAACTGGTTTCAAAGGAAGAGAAGGGAGATGAGCACCGCGCTGTGGAAAAATACAACAACTCCATGCCAAAGAAAATCTCCCAGTACCCCGAGGGCTGGAGGCGTAACAGGAGGGAACAAGCCTGAAGAAGAGGCACCTTCCAGAATCTTCCAGTAAGCCTCTCACTAGGGAAGAGGGAGGCCAGAAGTCTAGAGTAGCTGAACAATCTGAATCCAAGGCAGTCTCACTCGGGAGCACATGGCCCTGAGCTCCACCTTCCTGGGCTCAGGGAGAGTCCTGAGCACCTTGGCAGGGCAAGGAGAAAAGGGAGCTGGAAGTAGGGAACTCAGACCCCACGGAGGGAAACTAGACCTGGTTATGGGAGGCATCTAGGGCCACCAGGGCTCCAGCGGAGGGCTGAGCACCAGCCTTCCAGTGGGCACGGAGATGGGGCTTTGCGGTTACTCAAAACAGCTTACTAGGGAATACAAAATTCTTCTTTATTTTCTTCCTCCTTTTGATAATTTTTTTTCCTGCTGCTTTGTGACCAGCTGGCCAGTGAGTAGTGTCAGCCAAGGAGGAGACTGTCCAAGGGCTTGGGGTAACCAGACAAAGGGACTCATGCAACTAACACATGCTAAGTACCAGGGGTTAGGCGTTGGGGCTCAAAGAGCACAAAAAGAGGCCCCTCTGCTCAGAGCTCACACATATGAGTGAGGGCGGCTGAGGAAGGCTTACAGGTGGAAACAGAGCCATTTGCAGGGACTAAGGAACAGAGTGGGGCACACACTGAAGAGGATCAGGGAGAATCTGCAAAGGAGCTTAAGAGTTGGTCAGGCAAGGGCTCTGGGGCAAGTGTAGCCACAGCAAAGGAAGGGAAGTGTGAGACAGCACAGTGCTTGGAGGTAGTCCTAGGAGAGAAGAGGGTGCAGCAGAGAGGAGGCAGGACTGCAGACATCGGCACCAAAGAGGGCCTTTCCTGCAAGGGGTAATGTGCAGGTAATTAAAGACACACAGAGTTAAAGAAAGCAAAACTACTGCAACTTTTTAGTGAATTATATGTGGTAAAGTGCTCTTCTCATATGCATACAAGCTGATGAAGCTTTACAAATTGAACACACCTGTGTAGCTGGCCTCCAGATCAAGAAACAACACTCCCAGCACCCTGGGACCAGCGCTCCATCATCAGGACCACATCCAATCACTGCCACTGCCCCAAAGGGGCACTATTCCAACTTCAAGACTGGCCCTGCCTGTTTCTGTGCTTCATCTGCAATCCTCTGGGATGCCCTCTCTGCGGGGTGTTAAGTCTGCGAGATTCATCCATGTTGTGTGTAACTACAACTTCCTCGTTCTCGGTGCTGTACGTTCACTCCATCCTGTGAACGCCGTTCTACTCTCCAAGGGCTTTCAGGGAGTTCCCATGGGGGCTATTACAAACAGTGCTGCTATGCACGCCCTGGTCTTTGGTGAACATGCGTACACATTCATGTTGGGTACACACCTAGGAGTAACACTGCTGGATCACAGTACTTTCAGCTTTGGGGAGACTGCCAAACTCTTTTCAAAGGAGTTGTTCCAATTTCAACCCCCATCAGCAGAATCTGGAAAATAAGAACACTCATGTGTCAAATGAGATGGCAGATTCCATGACGGGGAATATTTTGTCAAGTTCTCTGACTAAAAACTAGAATCCTCTACCTAAAACTTATACATCAATTAACTTTTTAAATGTTCAGACCTCGTAGCATTTGGGAGAAAGTTATCACAATGAGAATTTTCCATGTATAATACAATTTTTTTTTTTTAAATTGAGCAATCTCTCCTTTTTCTTGCCCTTAGAGGGGTAAAACCTCATCAGATTATACGACAAGAGGAATGGAAGCCTTATAGTTCAAGATGATTTATCAAGACAGAAAGTCTAAGGTCAAGAATGAAATGAAATGAGTAATGTCAGCCAAGCCACTGGTGATCACTGACGGTCACGCTAACAGTCAAATGGGACAATCTTCCAGAGCCAAGGCTGGCTGCCCGATTTACAGTGCAGGAAGAAAATATTTTGGTTTGGGTTAAAAAAAAAAAGAAGGAAAACTGTGAAACGGCCGAGACTCAAGTATGTATGGGTTGGATTCTTTCATAAAGAATTCTGGGTCTTAATTTGCTGTCAAAAATCTCAAAGTAACAAGAACTGAGCTTGTATGTGTAAGCTATTACAGAATTGAATACAAATACAATTCCGCCTGGTTTATGAGGATTTTCAGAGAAGTTCACATTTAAATTTCTACACGATCCTGGGAACCTATTGTAAATAGAAAAAAAAAAAAATGCCACAGTAGGTTTTAGCCTGCCATTTTATAATCAGAAAATATGAACCTCATATGCCGTTTGATGAAAGGGGGTTAAATGAGGAAGGAGGTGGGACTTGAGTGGACTTCTTTATGACTCAGACATTCTCCTAAGGAGCAAGGCAGAGAGATGGTGCAACTGTCTCTTTTTGACTAAAGCCAGGCTTGCTGGGTTCAGTCACCTGCTGTCAAGGTTAAGTGCGACGCCGGGTGCTGCACCTGTCATTCTGCCCCACCAGCACGCTTGAACCTCCCCAATTATAGCCTCCTGTCTTCAAAGCAGGTTCAGGCTTAAGGACTACTTTTCTGGAGATAACTCCTGAGCAGGAAAAATCCCAGAGAGCCCAGCAGCACCAGGGAAACTGCAGACAAACAGAACCTGGCAAGGTGCTGAGAGCTGGGGGTAGTTCCAAGGACACTGCAAGAAATCACCTCAGATAATGTTGCACTTGTGTTCATCAAATGTGCATTTGAAACCCACGTTCATCTCTTCTATACATTGCCCTTGATGACAAACAGCTGCAAACTTGGATTACTCTGCAAGGACAGAAGTACATTCGTTGAAGATATGATGACACCAGCACATCTTCATGTAATCAAACCAGAGTTTATAAATACGGTCTCGGCAGAATGGAGGGAAAACCGTCAGTCTCACACCTCAGGGCTATGGAGGTCTCCTGAGGGAGATCCATTTCTGGTAGTGACCTGAAACAAGCAGGGGTGATTTCCTTGAGGCCACAACATCAGAGCAGTAAAATCTGTTGTGAAATGTCCATCAACCCAGACCCGCTTCCTTCCTATCTGAGCCTTGACTCTACCAAAGCTTTCTGTCTAGCTTGGTGAAGCCCCTTAAATATTTTATTTCAATCACCCTGGAAACATTAAAAACAAAACCCAGCAACAGAAGAGCAAGGGTTAGTCATGACTGCAGGATCACCAGCTCTCCCTGGCACTGGGGCAGGAGTGCCTGTCCCTCGAACCCCTCACCACACACCTGCCACATTCTGTGTGAACACGTCAAACCCTCAAGCCTGCTCAATTAATCACCCGGCCTGAGAATCTATGAAACAAAGCTCACATTACCCAGAGAGCCGCACTGAAGGGCCCTCTGAGGTCAGAATGCAAGACCGAACAAAATGAATGTGCCTGCCACATCCATCATCTTGTAATCTGCTTCCGGTTCTATAATCCCTGAACGTCCAGACTGTGAATACCAAGAACACTGAACACTCCTCTTCAATGTAGATCAAAATGGTTCATGTAGAAAGGACTCTACCTCCTTCACCAGCAAGAAAATCATTAACCATTTCTACAAGTCAAACAGACCTGGGACTGCAGACATCTGCTCAAATCAGGTGGCTAGGGACCCAGGAGTTTTCATGCCTCTATCACAGATGTTTCTTCATATACCCTAAATATAAAATTTGATTTGACCTAAGAACAAGGAATACACTGTGAATTTTTCAGTGACTACTAACTGGTGAGGGCATGTAAGGAAGATGATACAACTATCATTGTACTAAACGATATCGCAAGCATTCAGGGAATAAATGTTTAAAAAAATGAATCAGTAGGATTACATGCATTTAAAATCGTAACACAGTATACTGTATTTTAAATTACCATGCGATTACTTTTCATTTTACTTTTTGAGCATATGATGAGTAGCTAAAAGGAGGTATTGCTGCCCATTTCATTCAGGAAGAAAGGAGATTCAGAGATACAGTGCAAGGGGAAGCTTGAGGTCATACACAACTCATGATTGGGCTGGGCTGGGAGAAATCCACAGCACATTCCTATTTTCCTCTCGTAGTTGATACTACTTTCCCTGCCTCTCCCCAAGATGGAGTCTTGTTGTCACCCAGGGTGGAGTGCAGTGGCATGATCTCGGCTCACTGCAACTTTCACCTCCCGGGTTCGAGCAATTCTCCTATCTCAGCCTCCCCAGTAGCTGGGATTACAGGTGCCCACCACCACACCCAACTAATTTTTTTGTATTTTTAATAGAGATGGGGTTTCACTATGTTAGCCAGGCAGGTCTCGAACTCCTGACCTTGTGATCCACCTACCTTGGCTTCTCAAAGTGCTAGGATTACAGGCGTGAGCCACCGTGCCTAGCCAACACTATTTTAAAGATTTTACACTATTAATCCCTAATTCCCTCAAATATTTTACCATAAAGATTTCACCATAAGATTATTCTATGCTATGAATATTCTAACTCAGAGTATTTTATGTTCTGATCATTTAAACTCCTGATGTCTGAGGAGAAATGTTTTTAGTTATAAAGTGAACTAGCCCATTTGACTTAGGAGTGAGGATTAAAAAGGATATGGATAGCGTTCTCACTTTTAAAAAATTCAGACATTAGGTTCAGTTCTCTGTACTAATAGTGTCCACACTGATTGTTCAAGAGTGACACCAAAATATGCATTTATCTTAGCAATGTTAGAAATGGCTGCTAAATAAGAAGAGAAAAACATTCCTCTGGTTTGTAGGCCAGTGGGATTTTTGCTACAGCCTGAATGTACCTCCCCAAAGCTCATGTTTTGAAGCCAAATCCCTAATGTGATGGTATGTAGATGTGGGGCCATTGGGAGGTGATTAGGTCATGACGGTAGAGCCCTCATAAACGGGCTTAGTGCCTTTAGAAAAGAGGCTCCGGAGAGCATCCTTGTCCCTTCTGCCACGTGAAGTTTAAAAATATATATATGGCCATCTATGAATCAGGAAGTAGCGCCCCTACCAGACCCTGACTCTACCAGCACCTTGATTTTAGACTTCCCAGCCTCCAGATCTGTGAGAAATAAATTCTGTTGTTTACAAACTACAGAGTTTCTGGTTATTTTGCTACAGCAGCCCAAACAGATGAAGACAGATTTATAGTGGTAAGACTTTAATTCCTCAAACAATAGCGAAATGAGTAGTACTGTGTGTCATAAAATAGTACCGCATGCATTACTTCATTTAGTCCTTACGTAGCCTTCTGAAGTTTTCTGTCCCATTACTGATGAAGAAACCAGGAACCACTGAAGCTCCCTGTGGAAATTACATACACTTACATCACAAAGCTGAGATCTGAAGCCACATGCATCGTATTTCAACCATCCTGAAAGATACCACTGACATTTGGGAATCTGAAAAATGTCAGCATTCCTAACCCTCCCCCAACCAAGTCAACCTCCAAAGTCCATTCTTGTAATGTGAAAATGATGAAATTATTTCAGAACAGAAAGTGCAGAAAGTTAACTTATTATTTATTGCCTCTCGTAGGAAAACCGAAACCTGAATAGGAAAGGGATTTCAGTAAAGAGCAGGAGGTGTGCTGGGCATGGTGGCTCATGCTTATGACCCCCAGCATTTTGGGAAGCTGAGGGGAGGAGACTGCCTGAGCCCAGGAGTTTAAGACCAGCCCTGGCAACACAGTGAGACTCTCCATCTCTACAAAAGAAAAAAAAATTCGCCAGACACGGTGGCGCACCTGTAGTCCTAGCTACTTGAGAGGCCGAGGTAGGAAGATTGCTTGGGCCTGGAGGGTGGAGGCCACAGATAGCCACGGCTGTGCTACTACTGCACTCTATACTGATGACAGAGTGAGACCCTGTCTCAAAACAGAAAACAAAACAAAAACAAAAACAAAAAACAGGAGGCGATGAGGATGGGGTACCACAGAGGCAAGGGAGGCAAGGGCTTCATGCCCTGCTGTGAAATGTGTGGGAGGCGGGCAGAAGAGAAAGGACTGTTTGGTAACGACCTAAAAGTTGACATGAATATTGTTTTTAATCTTTTTTTTTTTTAAGAGATAAGGTCTCACTTTGTCACCCAGGCTGCCCCAGGAGTGCAGTGGTGCAGTCTTGGTTCACCGCAACCTCTTCCTCCCGGGCTGAAACAACCCTCCCACTCCAGCTTCCTGAGTAGCTGGGACTACAGGCACACCACCATGCCAGGCTAATGGTTTTTTTTTTTTTTTTTTGGAGAGGCAGCATTTCGCCATGTTGCCCGGGCTGGTCTTGAACTCCTGGTTTCAAATGTTCCTCCTACTTCCGCCTTCCAAAGTGCTGGGATTATAGGCATGAGCTACCATGCCCAGCCTGTTTTTAATCTTCATTCAGTAAATACTGATTCTGCATCTCCTCTGTGCCAGGTGCTGTGTGCAACCCTAGCTGTATGAGGTGACTAAGTGGCCTGCCCTCCAGAGCTGAGTCTGGAGAGCAAGACAGAGACCTGAATGAGCAACACCATATGCTGAGCACCACCCTGCAGGGATCTGGACGTTGTGGTACAAGCACTGGGGACTGAATCTCTAGGAGGATTAGGGGACACTTTGCAGAAGAAGTGACATTTGTGCTGGGGTCTCAAAGAATGAAGAGGAGTTTTCCTGACAGAGAAGGGATAAAGGCCATCTAGGCAGACCATTATTTCCAAAGGCATGGGGGTGAGAGATCAAAGAAACCGTGACATGTTCTGGAAATGGAAAGTGGTTCTCTGGCTGGAGCACGGGATGCCTGGTGGCAGTGGTGGTGGCAACCATGAGACAGTGCAGGAGATGTGGGCAAGGGCCAGGATTCCAGGTCTGCCAAGAAGGGCAGTCTGCATTCTGTAAACTGTGGGGAGCCAAAGGCTTTTAGACAGGGGAGTGACAAGTGTGTGATAAGGTCACTTGGGTAGCCTTGTGGAATAGAGTGGAGAAAGCCAGGCAGGTGGCAGAGAGGCCAGCTGTAGTGAACTCTACTTGGAGGGACCCTTGCAGCTCAAAGGTCCTTGGTGACCCTAGCGTCTAGCTCTCCACTTCACGAGTGCTAAACGGAGGTCTGGAAAGTTTATGGAACTTGCACAAAACTGTCGGGCTGTTAACACAGCTGGGGCCAGAATGAAGATCTTCTGTTGGCTGCGGTGGGATCCTTTCCACCTGTCTAGACTACCAAAGAAAACGAAGAGGTCTGAAGCCTGGGTTCCCTAGTAGTCCTGGTAGTGGTTTTAAGTTTATCAGCTGAAGACACCACTGCAAAGGTTAGAAAGCAACAGTAGGTGAAAGACTGAAGCACTGTTTTTACCATCATCTTCGATTCCTCCTGTCTTATACATCAAGTAAGTAGTTAAAGCAACACAGTTTATAGAATAAAATGAACAAAAACACAGACAAGGGAACGGAGGGAAAGTGCACAGCTACCTTCTAAATCAACCAAATTAATTAAATCTTGATCACACATACTGAAATGCAGACACGCAAACAAAGACCTTTTAGAGTAGCCTGGATCAATTCTTTCTAAGAGCAGATGGTCACTACTTGAGCTATGCTGTGTACAAAGAAATCCAGTTGGCAAGAAAATATTTCATCCACAAAACTACGATTCACAGGGTTAGTCCCTAGAGTATCTGCTCCAAAGTAACCTGGGGTGATTACCACGGTCACTTCAAACTGAGATTCTGAGCCTAATGCCCTTGCCCCTGGAATCTGGACAGGGAAGTGAGTCTATTCTGTTTCCCAGAACACTAAGCCCTTTCATAATTTCATTCCAAAGAGAATAATCTACATAAAGAACTTATTTTCAGGATAGAAACAGATTTTCTGACACCTGCACCTTTCCCAAAGGGCCTGTAAGACTTCATATCTGAGCATGAAGTAGTGGCGTGTCAGTAGAGATCTTGGAGCTGCCATGTTGGCAAAGATTCTTCCTCCCAATGGGAATCAGACCAAGTTCTCTGTTTGAGTTCAAGTGAGGAGCGGGCCACGGAAGAAGGTATCTGTGTTTTTCCAAACGGCACATCACATTGTACATAAGAGTCATTAAAAACAAAACAAAACAAAACAACAGAGCATACCGTGTCTTCAATTGGTCACAGATGGGAGAAAATCAGCCACAATAATAAATTCGCGGAGGTGGCGTGTGTCGTCACACACGGAGCCAGGATGTGTGATCCAGAAGGTGTGTGTGGGGGAGTTAATACCATATGTCATTTGAATGTGGTGAGCCCGATCCCAAGTCAGTAGCAACATGTTCCTCCAGAACAGCTCTGATGCCACCCCTGATGCCGCTGCACTCTGCCAAGCCTACATGACTCTTACCAGGTACTGAAGTCGTTGGCGCTCCGTCTCAGGGGTAAATTCTGAAGACATGGGGATAATTTCTCCATTTCTGATGATTATGGCCCTGAAATGGTGAAAACGCATTGTCAGTAGCCAATCTCATAAATGCTCTGATTCTGTCACAACCCTTGCTTGGTTCAGATCACACATGAAATGCCAAGAGATGCTTTTGTTCTCCCACTTGCACGGCAGAGTTCACTGTTCCCAGCTCTGGATCCCTCACAACATGGGAGGCATCTCTCTTTTTAGTGTACCGCATTCCAGTTAGCTTATGTTTACTTTTTCTGCTAGGTGGAACTGTGCCTAAATGCTCCAGCACCAAGCATACTTCTTGGCACAAAACAAACGCTCAGTGAATAAACGGATGGATGGATGGATGAATGATGCAACAGTCTTGCTCGAGCCCAGGGTTATCCAGTGGAACCTTCTGTGATCATGGTCATGCTCTTGTCTGTGCAGTCCAATATGGCAGCCACTAGCCACATGTGGGTACTGAGCATTTAAATGGTGGTTAGTACAGCCAAGGAACTGCATTTTTAATTTTATTTCAGTTTAATTAACTTAGCTTTAAGTTTAAGCAGTCACATATGGCTAGTGTTTAATGTAACAGACAGTACAGTTCCAGATTCCCGTTACTCAAACAATCCTGTGGGCCAGCAGCATTGGCTTCACCTGGGAGCTTGTTAGAAATGTAGAATTTTAGGCTCCACCCCTGACTTACTGTATTAGAATCTGCATTGTGATCAGATCACCAGGTGATTCATAAGCATACTGAAATCTGAGAATGTGTGGCCTACACTGTTGAATTTCTAGGGTGATATCCTGGGTCCAGGGGAAAAAAAAACCCACTCATCTCAAGACTCAGGAAACTCATACACTCCAAAAAATGTGTATAAAGAGCTATTGCCCAGTCGAGGATTTTTGAGAGAACAGAGTTGCCTGAGGCAGATGTCTACAGGAGAGGCTGCAGGATCGATAACCATGAGCAACCTTTCCTCGGCCTATTCCCAGCGGTGCCTCCTGTTCTCAGACCTTCTGATTCCAAAGTGGTTCCTGACAGCCACTTTTCAGCTATCGATCGGTTGTGGCAGAATGTTGCCATTTCTACAACAAATGGAAGTGGCTTGGGGAATTGCATTCTGTATGAACCCAACAGCTCCCAGGCATCAGGGAGCTGGAGACCTGAGACCTGACAGGCTTCTCGGTGAGGAGCCACCAACCTGGGAAATGCCTTCGATCAGCTCACATCTGAGTGGATGCCTCCTTGATTCTAGGGAGGCTACATTCTTTGTGCCAAGAAGCCTCTAGGCATCTCTCCCTCCCAATGCAGAGGCAGTCCCTGACTTGGAAACAATCCCTATAAATGGCTGCAGCTGTCACGAGCCCACCCCCAACCCCTCACCACCTGTGCCCTAGTTGCTGCTGTCATAGAAACAGGAGTGGGGGAGTCCAGCCGAGGAAGGAGATGATGGCAAAAATCTTAGGGGCCTTAGAGAACTTATGACTCTAGGGAGAGAAAAAAAAAGCAGAGGAAGATGTGAGAAAATGGAAACGTTTAGGGGAACTGGCTGTGAGAAGATGAGGCCTCTTATAATACTCCTTGCCACTTTTATTATGCTGTCTGAAATATGCTAAGTGAAAGATGCCTTCTTATAAACTTGGCACTTGTGAAATGCAATCACTATCACCCCACCCCCATCAAGGTGTTATCCACCATTCACTAATCAGTGTGAATTAATTCCAATGGTCTTTGTCCTAATTATCAGGTGAGTATGACTATAATAAGGGAGTAGGAGTTTTGACAGGACTGAGAGAATTTGAAAGGGGGCAGGGTCAGGAAATTCTAGGTTTGGGCCTAATCTTACAGGATCTACAGGGCCCCTGAGAATCCCGGGGAGCTGCTGTGATAAATTCCAAAGGTAATCCCCTCTTTCAAGATTCTGCCTACAGCTACCTTTAGCCTTTTCCTTTTTTTCTGCACAGCCCCTGAATTGCAGTGGAGTTCCCAGGCATGGGCTAGGAAGAGCCAGTGATGCCTAATCAGGCCAAGGAAGCGTCTCCTCTAGGACCTGAGTGTCAGGAGCTCGGGGGCCTGGGAACTCCAAAGGCTCAGGTCATGTCTGTCACAGAGCAGGAGCCCAATGAATGTTTGTTGACTACGAGCAGATCAAAGAACTTAGAAGAAACTGTTCCTTGAATTTGAGGCAGGAAGAGAAAAGAACTAAAAGGCAGCAGATGTTCACTTAACCAAGTCACATGGGGTGGATTTTACAGAGGAAAGGGGCCTTCAGCTAGAAATTTGCTGCTCCTCAGCTCTCTTTTCCTCTTCTCTTCCTGACCGGAGCTAGCGTGTCTGTCACTTCCCACACCTCGAGGTTCTCCCGACGTCAGTTACTCCCACTCCTGTATTTCCGACCTCTCTTTCCATTGGATCTCTGCCCACAGAACAAAACCTTGCTAAAACACTCTTAAAATCACGGCAAGAGCAAAATCAAACAAATGATACTCTCCTACTCCAAACTCCACCTTTGAAATGTCCTTTTTTCTTTCCTGAGAACCTAAGCCTTATAAATTGACAATAATCTACATTCAGGAGCTACCTACTTCCTCACCTCCCATTGATCCCTCAGAGGTAAATTAACATCTTGTCTCCTTCTACACCCAGCTACTGTCACCAGAGTCAACAAACGGCCCTTTTATTGCTACAGCTACTGGTCATGTCATTGTTCTGATCTCCCTGGCACTGTCTGACTGCCTCCTAACCCTGCCACCAGGAATACGCCTTCTCCTGGTTTCCCTCCTAACTCCCAGGACATTCTCTCTCTGACTTCTCCCTCCATTCTTTGGTGTTGTGGACTGGGATTCTGTCTCACTATTCTCCCTGGGTGCTGTCACTCCCTAACTCCTCAGCCCCCAAGGTTAGGTTAGATTTCCATCCCCCCACATGTGTTCCCTTAGCCTGGTCCCTCTCCTCATACAGAACTCATCACATTTTATAATTGATTATTTAACTGTCTGCTTTCCATGCTAGCCTGTAAGCCGGACAAGAACCATGCCTGTCTTCATCAACACTGCACCCCTACTGTGGCACACCATGCCAGGCCATTGTAGGCAGGGCTATGTAATTTCAGGGTCCAGCGCAAAATAAAAACACAGGGCCCCTTGATGAAAAATGGAGAATTTCAAGGCGGCCACAGCAGAGCATTACAACAAATGTGAGGCTTCTGAGAGCAGGGCCTTGTGCGGCACACAGGTCACAGGCTCACAGAGAGAGCCCTGAGTGTACACCCTTCATACTTACCGAATGGATAAACAGCTTCAACGATGAATATGCTGGTGACTCCGGACAACCTTTCTAGCACACGCATCTCTGTGCTTGGCCCGAAACAGCCAACTGCCAACAAACAGATCCACTTGGATATATTCACTGGCAGCTCATACTTAATAAGCTTCAAAATTAATGATCCTGTCCCCAGCCCCCTTTCAAATCTGTCTTCTAGCATTCTCTATCACTGAGAACAACACAATTTTCCACCCAGTTACCCATCCCAGCAGACAGACAGCCATGCTAGACTCTTCACTTTTCTCACCCCACATGTCCAAACAGGCACCCAGGCATGTAGATTTCACCTCCTCAGCAGCACACAAATCCCTCTCTTTCCTTGATTCCTGTTAGGGCCTTGGTTCTGGTTTCTATCAGAGCTTATCTGCGTGACTCAGGAGCTCTCCACTGCTTCCTCAGCCCCCTGTTCTGCCCTCCACTGCCTCGTGTTCATAAGGTCACAAAGGTGACGTTAAAGCACCGTTCTCATCACGCCACACCCCCTACCTAAAGCCCTGTGATGGATCCCCAGCTTTTCCAGTTTCCCTCATTATCTGGTTCTTGCCTGTATTTTAGCTTTAGCCTCACTCTTGCTACTTCTTTCACATCTGCTTCTCCCTTCTCATGGCCAGCCCGTTTCTCTGAGTCAGCTCTGAACACCTTCTGTTATCCTCCTGGCCTACCCTCCGTGCCCCTGCTCTGTGACTTCATGACGTCGTATGCCTGTCCGTACCCTCCCCAGTCCTTGCTATGACTGTGGGCTTCCATGGATGTCTTGAACTACCCCGCGGATATTTTCCAGGCAGAGTCTATGCCGCCATCTCTGCATCTCCAGTGCTCAGTCCTTGGCACGTGGCAGACACGTAGCAACTGCTTGCTGATGGATAAGTGATTAAGTGAATGAAGACGGACCTGGACTTGAGTGGATGAACAGAAGAATCCAGAAATGAGGGCTCTAAGTAGGACTTTTCTTAGCAGCAACATCATATAACATATAGTCTGAGCCCTTAAAAATCCATACGCCTTTTTGTTGGTTTTGCAAAAAGACAGCAGGTCTAAGAGGACAATGATCTGGCTGAGTTGCCACCAAGAAGTGCCTTGAAATACAAGGGGAAACAAGGCAGAGCCTTTCCCCTTAAGGGAGGGAGAGGGCAGCGAAGACAGCAGCCCATCACATTTACTTTGTTTTCTAATTTCAAGTTCACACTCAGTGAGGTATCTGCGTTCTGTGACAATATGACTGCTGGGGCAAGCCTAGTTTACTACTTTCTTAAATAGATAATTATATCCAAATCCATCTATGCACAGAACATTTTTCACTTCTGTTTGAACTACCAAGCTCTTCCTTTAAGAGGCATCCATGGATTAAAGATGACAGCGTGTTTGACTGCCAACCTTCCCAGCGCCTACATCGCGATGCCTCTTCCTATGTGATCCTTGGCTTCCTTTTGATCTTTCTCTCTTTCATTCCTCTGATCTTGGGATCAATTTGTCAGAGTGCTGGTCTCCAATCTGGAGTGGGGCAATGAGAGGAAAGGGGTTTCAAAGCGAACGAAGTGCATGTGAAAGCTGACAAATCTCATACTCAACAATCAGTAAAGCAGAGAAATGCCTTTAAAGCTACAGTCTCTCATCACAGGACCCCTGTGCTTCCTAACTTGTATTTCATTATTTTATGAGATGCTTTTCTTAAAGAAAATTAAGAAAATACAAAAATGAAAAGCTGTGGCAGCGACGGTGCAGGAGAGCTACGGACACGCTCTGACCTTCCTTCTGGGGCCTCAGGCCTGGACTTGTGGATATTACTGTGGCCAGAATTTGAGTAACATTCCAGAGGTTAAATGAGACAGTTGCTGGGGTTGAGGTGATTTAATCCACTGGCAGTCACCTCCCACCCAGCACCCCTTCCCATACAGAGGGGAAGGGTCTTCAGCACACTATCCAATATTAAGCTTAGCCTTTCCTTTAAAGACTGCAGCTGAAATTTATAGGACATTAATTTAATTCCAAGTTCACATACATTGGAGGCTCACAAAGACAGCCCTGAGTGTATACATTACACTAGGGAGGCCGAGGCGGGCATTATTTCTGATACAATGAACGGTAAGGTTTAATGTGTTCTTACAAGTCAACTGCAAGAATGGGAGAAAGAGAGGTAAAGCAAAAACATTAATAGTTTTAAAAACTCAGTCCGGGCACCGTGCCCCATGTCTGTAATTCCAGCCCTTTGGGAGGCCAAGGGGGACAGATCACTTAAGATCAGGAGTTCGGGACCAGCTTGGCCAAGAGATGGGTGAAACCCCATCTCTACTAAAAAAAACAAAAATTAGCTGGGTGTGGTGGCGGGTGCCTGTAATCACAGCTACTTGGGAGGCTGAGGCAAGAGAATCACTTGAATCCGGGAGATGGAGGTTGCAGTGAGCCGAGATTATGCCACTGCATTCCAGCCTGGGCGACAGAGTGAGACTCTCAAAAACAAAAACAAAACAAAACACTCCCTCTGGTCCTTGCCCCAAATATTAGCTACATGACAGGATAAAGGTAATTTATTCCTAACCAATTAGAATTTTGAGTTAGAGAAAAATTCCTAGAAAATCCCACTACTTGTCTCTTCTAAGTCTATATTTTGGAGTTAAAAACACATGCCTTTATTTCCCTCGTCTAAATATTAAGTGACTAGTATTACTTAATATTAAGTGTTTGGTGTTGTAGCTAGGAGGGACTAGGAGAGTAAAACAGGGTGCTCACTTCACATAGTAACTTGCTTTTACAATTTCTCTTCAAGGGATCATATCAACTCTTGTTAAATCCCAACTCAGTGTGATGTTCTCAGAGCAGGACTGACATGTGCCAACAGGCATTTGACAAACAAGCAGAAGAAAAACAGCTGAGAAAAAAGATGGCAACTGACAGAGGAAAAATGCAAATGTTTAATAAAGATATGGAAAGATGCTCCATCTCACTAGTCCATGAAAAGGCACACTAAAGTAAAAGCAATACAGAATTTTGCTCATTAGGTTGGTAAACATTCAAAAATATATAGCAGTTTTCATAGAGTAAGAGGAAAAAGTAACTTTCATGATGGGAATGGGAATTGTCACAGCTTTTAAATTGATTACAATTATAATTGCATATCCAGTGGTTCAGTCACTCCATTTTTGGGAACACATTCTAAAGAAATGAAAGACTTAGTACACAGGATACACATACAATCCAGACTTTGACATTATTCACTGGAACAAAGATTGGAAACAGCCAGAATGTTTGTCCAAAGGGGAACTGTTGAATGGACTGGCATGTATTCTATAAGGCATTATACAGTCATTAAAAAAAAAAAAAACAGAGGCCAGGCGCTGTGGCTCACACCTGTAATCCCAATAGTTTGGGAGGCTGAGGCAGATGGATCACTTGAGGTCAGGAGTTTGAGACCAGCCTGGCCAACATGTTGAAATCCCATCTCTACTAAAAATACAAAAAGTAGCTGGGCATGGTGGCAGGCGCCTATAATCCCAGCTACTCGGGAGGCTGAGGCAGGAGAGTTGCTTAAGCCCAGGAGGCAGAGGTTGCAGGGAGCTGAGACTGAGCCACTGCTGCACTCCAGCCTGGGCAACAGAGTAAGACTCTATCTCAATAATAATAATAAAAGTCTCCTTTGTGACTGGAGTTATCCATGATACACTAAGTGAGAAAAGTAAACTGCAGAGTAATGTGTGGTAACCCCGCTTTTGTGAAAACAAAAACTATATATAGAAAGCCCATCTACACAAGGAGTCTGATTCCACACCCAAATCCTGTGTGCGACATTTCAGGCCTGACCACAGGCCATTACAAAGGCTCTCCCCAGCAGGCCTCTCGGGAGAAGCTTCCTTCTCCACACTGGACGTGGGGCACAGTCCCTGCACCGCAGCCTCTGGGAGAGCTGCCACCCGGGACTCAGACCCCCACACCCTCCTGCCTCCTAACCTAGGAGTCTCCACTGAGACACTTCTCCACTCTGACTCAAGTCCACTCCCCGTCTTTCCCCTTCTCCCCCTAGCCCTCCATCCCTCGGCCCACAAAATGGCAAAGCCTTCAGTTCAGAGCTCCAGGCACTGAGACTCCCTCCTGCCAGTGCTGCATGTCATCTCCCAGACCTTTACCTGGTGCCGTCCTATGGGGAAAGTGAACACTGGGGAGCCAGCACTTTCCTCGTTGCCTCTTGCCAGCACTACGGCAGTAAAAGAAAGGCTTGATTGTTACTTTCAGTTTGGTTCACTGCCTAACTGACCACCTCGACACCTGGCGGCCTGATAACATTTAATTATGTTTGAGTGAGCGGCAAGGAAAGTGGAAGTGGGAGAGAAAGTTAATTTTTCTTCTTAAAAATGTTTATTATAATTTTTAAAATTATTTTTTATTCTTTATAGAAACGAGGCCTCACTAGGTTGCCCAGGCTCGTTGCGAATGCCCCAACTGAAGCAATCTTCCCACCTCAGTCTCCCAGAGTGCTGGGATTACAGGCATGAGCCACTGCACCTGGTTCATTTTTCTTTCTATATTTTTGTAGTATTTGATTGTTACAGGAAGTGTGTGTTCCTTTTGTAAATTTGAAGAGGAACCGATTTGCCCAGATTTGGCTATGCAGTCACAGGAGACCTGGAGTCTTCCTGAATGCTGATTCATCTTTGTAATGCTGCCACTCTTCACGGACCCCATGCGCCTCAAGTTCTACCAGGTGGCCCACACACATCTCAGAGGCAGTTATTTGGAGCTCAGGCACAGCGGCAAAACTATCCTGCATCTGCTTCAGGAGCCACTAACTGAGACGCCAGTGACTGAATCTTCTTATAAAAATAAGAACTGGTTAAGCCTAAAAATGTCTGTACTTTTCTACACCACTTGTGCTTTAAGAAAAGGACCTAGAAAAACAGGCTCAGAACTGCCGACAGAAGTATAAGAAGAGCTTCCAAGTGACGGATTAAATGCATGACTAAAGAATTCATCAGCACTTCGACCAAAGGTTAGATCTTGTTAATCTTAGCCATATAAAGAAGTTTAGACCAGGCATGATGGCTCACACCTGTAATCCCAGCACTTGGCCAAGGCAGGAAGATCACTTGAGCCTGGGATTTGAGACCAGCCTAAGCAACATCGTGAGATCCTCATCTCTGCCAAAAATAGAAAAAAATTAGCCAGGTGTTGTGGTGCACGCCCATAGTCCCAGCTACTCAGAAAGCTGAGACGGGAGGATCACTGAAGCCCAGAAAGTCAAGGCTATGATGAGCTATGTCACATCACTGCACTCTAGCCTGGGCAACAGGGCAATATTCTGTCTCCAAAAAATAAATAAATAAATAAAGTTTAAATAGGTTCGATCTTCCCCTGTAGCCTGCGCATCATGTACCAGCCTGATACACATATTTCACTAGGCACCCAAGAACTGACTTGAAACTATGCCCACAGGCTCTGACAGTATACATCCATGTGTGATTTATTCAGTGGCCACAGGGAAACTGTCGATGTGTTCAATCTGTAACACTGATAAAGCAAAACCGAACTAAACCACCCCTCCCAAGTCAATTACTATATTCATTACCTATGGGCTACTTACCACCATGGGGCTGCCAAAGTTCAAGGCCCAGACAGCCACCCAGGAGTCTGGAGGTGGCAGCAGGACAGGAAAGCCACCTCCCCTTCATACATCACTACTAAGAGTAAATAGAGGAAGGATGTCCTTGCTGTGAGGCAGCCAACAGCCAATTACATTTTCTATTGCTTGGGAGATATCTCGCATGTTTAAGGACAAGCAAAACTCAACAGATACTGTTGTGTGGTGTGGTTTCACCCTGCAGAGTAAGGAACTTTCCCCTTCTAGGCTGCCTCAGAAGTGTTCTCCCTCCACCCCTAACACACAGGATGCTACTGGGTTTGAATAGTAGAATTCATTCACACCCCCTCATTTCTAACTTTCACTAAAATGAAATGACATGGCTTCAGTACACTACAGAGCTACTGTGTCATTGGCTACAGCTCTAAATAAAGCTTCAGATTCATGCAAATGAATAACAAATTCTTTCTTTCCTTCTTTCTTTTTGAGATAGGGTCTTGCTCTGTTGCCCAGCCTGGAGTGCAGTGGCTTGATCATGGCTCACTGCAGCCTTGGCCTCCTGGGTTCAAGTGATCCTCCCACCTCAGCCTCCTGAGTAGCTGGAACCACAGGCATGTGCCACCACGCCTGGTTAATTTTTAAAAATTTTTTGTAGAGACGGGTATAAGGTTTAAGTGATTCTCACACGTAAGCCTCCCAAAGTGTTGGGATGGCAGGCATGAGCCACCATGCCCAGCATAAATTCAGTTTTAAGAGGAAGATGAAGTTTGGAGAATCAGTAGGGCAAATGCAGGAACACACTGTCAGCATTTTCTTTGTGTAACCCTCGGAAAGCCTAAAAGCCCATGTTCTGCCAAGGTACATTCCAGAGCATACTTCAGCCCTTCTGCCCTGTCAAGGTAAAAATCTTTTGTCTTAAAACCATACAAAATCCCCAAATTCACAGTCAAATAATAAATAGGTGCTATGGAAACATGGCATGGAGACAATTAATAGCCATAGAGCTTTTCAGCCTCAGTAGAAAGCTTTGCCCATGTGGCAGAGCTACTTCTTCAAGTGCTCCTTCTGCCCTAGACACACAACAGTGACCTCTAACATACGAAGCGGAAGAGAGAAAGAGAAAACACACACACGTGTATATACACACATATATATAGTCAAGCTCAAAAATAAAGGTAGCATCTCTCTGTAGAATAGAAATGGAAAAGAAATCCAAAATCTCCAAGCTGCTGGACTTGAAAAGCAGGTAATTATGTCCAGGAGACCAGTTTCTATGGAGTAAAAGGTTTTAAAAATCCTCCAGGCAAGACAAAGGACAGCAATCAAGCTTATATCTGAAGTCCAAATCCAAGCCAGGTCATTTTACTTGGTTATACCTTGGTTTCTTCTCTCTGCAGCATGGGAACTTGCTGAACAGCAAAGTAAACTGCTTGGAGGCTCTAGTTTAAAAGAGTCTTGGGAGTGCAGAACTCCATTCCCATCTTTAATTCCTAAGCAATCAGCCAACCTTGTAGCATGGAATCTACCCACACATTTGTCAATTGCTTGCTCCATCTTAATTACAATGCATACTAGAGTTTTACCTAAGAAAAAAATATATTATAAAAATATTGACCACCTACCATACGTATTGCAGAGGAACCCAAAATAAAGTAGTCTAGTGTCACTGGCTACAGCTATAAAGAAAGCTTCAGATTCATGCAAACGAGTAACAAATTCTTTCCTCACACGCATATGCCTGAGGAAAGGCCTGCCGTCATTTACCCTTTCTGGGTTGTTAGGGTCTGAGAGTTTACCTGGAAGGCTATAATGTGACAGCCAAAGCCTGAAATGATAAAGACTGTGGGGCAAAGGCTAATTGTCAAGCCCTCCTCCAGCTAAGAAGGTTCATGGCTTTGGAGGAAATTCACATATATGTGAGTAATTGGTGGTAGAAGGCTGTGTGCTGTGGCAGAAACGGCACAGGCCTGGGAATCAGAATTTGTAGATGCCAGCTCCACAGTGGGCTTCTGTTAATGGTCTGTAACTCTGGGCGCTGGTATCCTTGCTGATAACAAAAAGGGGCCGAGTCAGGTGATTTGTTACGCAATTTTCGGGGTTAGAGTGAAATGCTTCTGAAAAGAAGCCTGATACACACTGGGGTAGGAAAATACTGACAAGGACTCCAGTTACTACTTTTCTTCTCAGGAGGTGATAATCACCACAATTTAGATTCTAAGAAATATAAACCAAACTCAGAAGCACCAGGATGGGAGAAGCCACCCTTAGTACCTCTCTTAAATCATCACGGACAAGGAACCTATTATTGAGCAAGGCCCCCAGTGTAATTTCACTGTTGTCATCAGTCCCCTTGGAACGCAGAGCTACAAACAAAAAGGCATTTCTGACACAGTTAACAGTATTCATGGGATGCCCTGATTCCATTACACACTCTTTCAGCTGAAACTGATTCGAAATGCAACATTAAACTGCACGTTTTCAGAATGGAGGAGAAAATCTGGTACAAGGTGACAAAGAGAAACCATTCGGAAAACTGTTTTTGACAGTGTATATCAATTTCAAGGCACAGGGAGGAAGCATCCACTTTGTTCAAAAGCATCAGACCTTGTGGATTGTGTTCAGATGCAGAAGCGTTGTTCTCTTTCAAAAGTATAAGAAACGCACTATTGGGAAAGAAAGCAGGGCAGCTGAGGGACAAGCCAGGGTTACCTTACCATCATCAGAGGATGGCTAGGCTGTAGATGCTAATTAATGGTGCCAAAAACTAGCTCGAGGGAAAAAAATAATCCTAACAGCCTGGAATTAGTTTGGGTGTATTTCTTGTCATTCAATTTTCAGAAGGAAAACTACGAAAGAAGTTTGCAAATATGATGATTCATTTAACAAGACCCCAACCATGCAATTAAGCTCCTAGGCAAAAACCTTCACAAATGATGGTCAGGGAAAAAGAAATTCAGATCTTTAAGTAGCAGTAAAAATAAGTGACCATTCATAGAGCCACAGCTGAGCCCAATGTTCCTTGCTTTCTTCACAGCCAGCCCAATCTGTATTCATACCACCTAGAGGAATTTCTCAATGTCATATTCAGCTACTTTCTGTAGAAACATCTTAGTCTACCATCTTGTATATCAGCAACATCCATGGAAGCCAGCGCACAACACAAAATTTTCCAGATCAGGTAAAAACCTCAGTCATTAATGAAAAGTTTTCAAGTGCATATTATTTCCTAAAAAAAAAAAAAGGGAGGGGGTCTATGTGTTTGTTTTCTGCTTTTGAATTATAGTCTGCATGCCATAAAATTCACCCTTTTAAAGTGATACAATTCAGTGTTTCTTCGTACACTCTCAGGGCTGTGCACCATCACCGTGATTCGACTCCAGGACATTTTCAAAATCTGAAGGAGGACTCCCTAACCCCTGTACTTTTTAGTAGATACTCCCCATCTCTCCTTCCTTCTAAGCCCTGGCAAATACTAATCTAGTTTGTGTGTATGGAGTAATCTATTCTGGACATTTAATATAAATGGCATCATACAACAGGTGGTCTTTATGACTGGTCTCATTTGTGAAACATGTTTTCAGGTTTCATCCATGTTACAGCATGCATCAGTACTTCATTCCTTCTTGTGGCTAAATAATATTCCATCACACGAACATATAACATTTTGTTTATCTATTTATTAGTTGGTAGACATGTGTGTTTTCATTTTTTAAATTATGTATAGTGCTGCTATGAACATTTGTGTACAAGATTTTGTGTAAATATATGTTTTCAGTTTTCTTAGGCATCTACCCAGGAGTGAAATTATTGAGCCATCTGGTAACTTTAACTTTCTGAAGAACCACCATTTAGTTTTCCAGAATGACTGTACAATTTTACATTCCCAATTGGTGGGTTTTCAAACTTTTTCTTAAAGGACTACAGAGCTCAAATTAGATTCAGATCTGAAAATATCAGTGATTTCTTATTCAGCACCCTTTTAAGGGCACCTTGCTAAAAAAAGTTTTGCCTGTATGTGTAGATTTCAATGTGTACATCAATACCTTATTTTTCATTTGCATCGGAGGATATGTATTCTGCTTCTCTCAAGCGCAGGGTCAATATCTAAAATTCACAATTCCGCATGGTCCCCCAGCACAAATGTGTACAACCATTTGTTAAGTGCCAAATCAAGCACATTTTCTTCCTCACGGCAAGTAGCCAGACTGGGCAAAGCCACCAACAGCATTTGTTTTTCTCTCTACCACAGTCTATTTATGAGTAGGATAAATTTTTCTTTTTAAAGATGGCTGTTGACTACAAAGGCTCACTGTTTGTGTGCCAAGACAGGTAGGACTCGCAGAGGCCAGGAAGCAATTTCTTTACTAATACCCTACATTGGTCACACCCTTGTTTGATCTGTGTCCAATTCGGACCTCTTTACTTGAAAAACAGCAATGTGACGGAACAACTGAGCAGGGTCCCAGGAATAGAAGTAAACACAGTTCAAGGGGTGGAAAATGGAAGCTTTGAAGAGGTTAAAGTAATAGTAGTATTTTAGCCTGAGGGAAAGAATGAGAAACAATCTCATCACACTCCCCTTCAAGCATTTAAAATGGATTTATTCAGAGAACAGTGGCTGACCAGTTGTTCATGCTCAGAATGAAACAAACAGGAGGAAATCACATCAAATCAGTAAAATTCTGTGGTTGGAAAAGGGAAAATAATTTCTTGATCTTCACATTATACATTTGACTAAAGCTCATGGATCTCCATCCCTGAAATTCTAAAAAAAAATAAAATAAAATAAAATAAAGGATGTTCCCATCTGTACTAAAAATACAAAAATTAGCTGGGCATGGTGGCGCATGCCTGTAGTCCCAGCTACTCAGGAGGCTGAGGCAAGAGAATTGCTTGAACCCAGGAGGCGGAGGTTGCGGTGAGCCGAGATCGAGCCATTGCACTACAGCACAGGTAACGAGAGCGAAACTGTCTAAAAAAAAAAAAAAAAAAAAAAGATGTAAAGGAGCTCTGCCTGTATTTGCCTGCCAAGAATCTTGAGGTGACCTTCACCGTAGTCTCTTTATGGTGCTATAAATAAGGAACTACATCTGCTGCATGAGGGCAAAACCAGACCCATAAACAATGAGATCTAGACTGTATAATGTACTGAGAACATCTTGCACTGTCCACTGTGGAAGTAAACAGGACCTCTTCTTTGCCACATGCTCCTGTTCAAAATAAATTACATTACTTCATCTGGCAGGGCAGGGAGGCTCATCTGTGGTTCATGGTTAGGTTATATGGGCTAGATGCTGTACACCAGTCCTACCTATAAGGCCTCTCTGGCTCTGCCTGGTAACAGTTAACCCTGTGTCAGCTCCTTACACAGTGAAGGCCTGGGAAGCCCACCTCTCATTCATTGAACGTAACCCATTAAGTTGGGTTTGGGAGCCGGCTATGGTGAAATGAAAAGTGATCAAACCTTGCAGTCCAAAGTCAATTTCAAGCTATGAGCCAAGTATACTGGGAAAGTGAGTTAGTCACTTTGAGAATCAATTTTCCCCACTTGATAAATACCACTTTTTTCAGACTAAATGAGTATATATATGAAGAGAATTTATAGAGTATTAGTGATATTGAATGAATAAATTAAAGAAAACTCACATATAAAAGTCAATAGAATAGTAATTTACTTGAAACTTTGTTATTTTTATATTAAGTGTTTACAGACGGGATCTTAAGAAATTGTACAAAAGAAATAAACAATTTTGTGAACTCCCTTAGACTTTACGAATAAAATGGTTATCCCACATTTTATCATTAAATAAAAATTTAACATTTTAGAGATTTCTCACTGCCATTTCCATTCCTGTGCTCAGATCCCTCCGACATTCCACTGAAAAGAAGGAAGGTTGACAGGGGAGGATTGGGGGCATTCCTGCTTCTCTTGCTCAATAGCTTTGAAGCCTCACTGTGTTCATTAATATTAATGTTAGAGTCTCCTTAACATTTTCCAAGCATGTCCATTATTTATAACTTTATTGTGACAAACAGATATACAGAGGATTCCCACGCCACATTCTCTTTTCCTGCAGAAGTTCTACTCAACTCATAATTTATCCAAGACTCTTACAATTGTCCAAGAAAAATATGAGTCTGAACTAAGTCTGTGGAAACAGATAATTCTTAGAGAGAAAATGTATAATTTTTAAAAAATTATGTGAAAAGTAAAGGAGAAGAAAATGCCTGCAAATCTGCCGAGGTTCCCAGCTTGGACAACGGAGGACAGTGATGCTATTAACACAGAAGCGCCAGGCAGAAGAGCGGGTCCGCAGAAGACACTCCATTTTGGGCGTGTTGAATTTGGGGCATATGCCTGATGTCAGGTGGAAGGGCTAGTGAACATACAGTTGGAAATGTGGGAGTGGTGCTCAGGAATGAGGTCAGGGCCAAAAAAGATTTGTGAACAGTCATGTCTACATGAGAGTTAAACTACAAAATCGAAACAAGTGTTCTAGGGAATGCATATGAAAAAAGGGAAGAGAAACAAAGCTGAGAACTGAGCTAACATATTGAGCGAGAACACAGAAAAATAGGTCTATTTTCTCATCTACCTTCTAACCTCAGCTACCCGGCAAACTCCTCTTCACAGAATAAATCAGTCAATTTAGGGTGGCCTCTAGAGCATTTCCCACGAAACCCACTTCTGAATGAAAACAGCAGACTGCCAAATGAAGATTCCTCATGCTCAAAAGAGTTCAGGAAACACTCTTTTTTGTCACAGGGCTTTTCTGAGTCTTTAATACACTAACGTGTATTGTTGTTCTCCAAAACCAGGTTCCTTTGTAACACTGCCCAGATCTAACTATGGGACAAGCATCTAACATCTTTCTGCCTTTCTACCACGTGTGGGTCAGATTCAGGGACAGATGCACTGGACTGAGCTATAGCTTAGGGATACAGTGGGCTTCATTCTTGGAGCCTTACCCGCTATTCTTGAAGCCTCTGATGTAAAATCAGAACTGTTCTGTTCCCTCTTGGAAAAAGGCCACGACAGGCCATCCCCCTCTGCTTCTACTTTCTTTTTTGAGCGGCACAGGCAGAGGTAAAGAGGGTGAGACAGTGGTGGGGGCTGCCTCAGAGAATGCCAGGTTCTCTCCCCTTCTCTGGCTTTCTCCACTCTGGTTCTTCTCTTAAATAGTTTTCTAGATAAGGGAGATCAGAGCGAGCTCTTCACTTCAACTAGTTCTGACTCAAAGGTTGGGCTTTCTTGTTCCAAATCTTGCTTGATTTTTGTATTAGCTGCCTCTCTGCAATGACCTTCCCTCATCACCAGGATTAGAAGTATTATTTTCCCTGTCACATTGAGAAGGTGGAGAAAAACCACAAGAAAAACTAAGGCTCCAAAACAGATAAAAATACCACAGAGGAGAATCTTGCTGCAATAAAAGTGATCAAATCCTCTGGCTTCAATAGATTATATCTTAGGGCCCCAAAAGTCCTCAAAAATGAGGCTGCTGCAGTATTGTTAGGGATGTGGAAGGAAGGGCAGTGAAGAAGAGATGTGGCTGGGGCCAAATAGCGGAGATAGGCAGATCAGGTCTAATTTTTAACACGGGAACAATGAATTCTGCAATGTGAGAAGGAGACAGGTGGTATCATGTCTTGATAAGATTCTAGAGTAGGCTGGGCACAGCCGCTCACACCTGTAATCCCAGCACTTTAGGAGGCCAAGACGGGAGGATCGCTTAAGTTCAGGAGTTCGTGACCAACCTGGACAACATGATGAGACCCCGTCTTTAGCAAAAATACAAAGTATTAACCAAGTTTGGTGGCATGTGCCTATAGTCCCAGCAACTTGGGAGGGTTGATCCTGAGAGGTAGAGGTTGCAGTGAGCCAAGATCAAGCCACCGGTGTACTTCAGCCTGAGTGACAGGGGCAGACCCTGTCCAAAAAAAAGAAGATTCTAGAGTAGATCATGAAAGAAAAGCTTGTGAGGGCTCCTGAAAGAAAGCAGCAGTCACTGGTGTCTACCTGGGTTCTCCGAGAGAATAAGTCACATCATTCCCAATGCTTCTCCCAAGCTCCTTCCTAAATGCTAAGCCTGCTAAGCCATAGTATTTACTTGGACTTTCGAAATCAACAGTCTTTCATGATCTTTTGGTTGACAGTGAAGAGGAAGGGTTAGTACAAGCAAAAGCAAGCAAATTAAAAACAGTTGAAATTTAACAAAACGAAAGCGTTTCTATCCATGAGGCACTCATTGTGATTCAGCTCTATGTCATGGCTGTCGTGAGTGTGAGGGGGGTTTAAGGATATTATCTTTACACAGTGGTGGCGGTTAGCTCTCTACTATGCAGGTCAATTCAGTTCTGAGAGGTGCCACGTGTGAGCAGGAAAATCATACAAGAACAGGCTAAGGAGAAAAAGGCTAATGCCAGTCATCGTCTTTGGATGGTGAGAATATCACATCTTTCTTTTATTAATCTTGTTGATTTGCATATTTAAATTGTACATAAGTAGCTGTCTGCTCCTCCCGTTAGACAGACAGCTGCATCTTCTCTCGCTTCGCCAGCACATCCCTGAGACACCACAGTGAAGGTGAAGACTGGAGTCTATGGATTTGGTCGTATTGGGCTCCTGGTCACTAGGGCTGCTTTTAACTCTGGCAAAGTGGATATTGTTGCCATCAGTGACCCCTTCACTGACCTCAACTACATGGTCTACACGTTCCAGTATGATTCCACCCATGGCAAATTCCATGGCACCATCAAGGCTGAGAATGGGAAGCCTGTCATCAATGGAAATCCCATCACCATCTTCCAGGAGTGAGATTCCTCTAAATGGGGCAAGGGGTGCTGAGTACATCATGGAGTCCACTGGTATCTTCACCACCATGGAGAAGGCTGGGACTCACAGTGGGGAGCCAAAAGGGTCATCATCTCTGCCCCCTCTGCTGACGCCCCTATGTTCATGATGGGCATGAACCATGAGAATTATGACAACAGCCTGAAGATCATCAGCAATGCCTCCTGCACCACCAACTGCTTAGCACCTCTGGCCAAGGTCAGACAACTTTGGTGTCGTGGAAAGAGGACTCATGACCACAGTCCATGCCATCACTGCCACCTAGAAGACTGTGGATGGCCCCTCTGGGAAACTGGTGTGATAGCCGTGGGGCACTCTAGAACATCATCCCTCCCTTTACTGGCACTGGCAAGGCTGTGGGCCAGGCCATCCTTGAGCTGAACGGGAAGCTCACTGGCATGGCCTTCCATGGCCCCACTGCTAATGTGTTAGTTGTGGACCTGATCTGCCATCTGGAAAACCTGCCAAATATGCTGACATCAAGAAGGTGTGAAGCAGGCACTGGACGCCCCCTCAAGGTAATCGTGCACTACTCTGAGCACAGGTGGTCTCCCGTGACTCCAACAGTGACACCCAGTCTTCAGCCTTCGATACTGGGGCTGGCATTGCCCTCAACAACCACTTTGTGAAGCTCACTTGCTGGTATGACAATGAATTTGGCTACACCAAAAGGGTGGTGGACCTCATGGCCCACATGGCCACCAAGGACTAAGATCACCGGACCACCAACCCTAGCGAGAGCACGAGAGGAAGGGAGAGGCCCTAGCTGCTGGGGAGTCCCTGCCACTCAGTCCTCCACCACGCTGAGAATCTCCCCTCAAGTTTCCATGCAGACTCCCTGAAAAGGGAGGGGCTTAGAGAGCCCCACTTTGTCACGTACCATCAATAAAGTCCCCTGCACTCAGCCAAAAAAAAAGTACATAACATATACTGCATATGTAATCATAGTTTTTAAACAAATGTTTCATGAAAGAAACATGTACATGTACATATTTTGTATATTTATAAATATACAAAATAGACTCCTGAGAGAGAAGAGTCATCACCAACAAAGAGGTAGTCCAGGCAAGGGAATACTGAGACTCAGGTGAGCTGGCAACATTTGGGTACGTGGTCTTGAAAAGGTGAAGAGTATTTATTGAGAAACACAAGGAAAAAGCAGGGGAGGGGGAAAAGAAGGAGGGCGCTGGATCTCGGAGAAGCCAATTGAACGGACTAGGGAAAAGATGATGGCACATGAAAGGCTAAAGAACTGTGGGAGCAGCCTCTAGAGCAAGTTGCAGAGATGAGGAGAGATAAAGCAGGATATCTAACTAGGAACTAGTTGGATCTAGGTAAGCTGACTTGAGAGGCACCTGTAATGTCAGAAAAGATTTAGCCAAAGGCAGCATCTCCAAGGGCTCAAGCGGGGAGCTCTCCTTCCAGAGTTCACAGGGGACACTCAATGCTATGACTGGTCCAGTTGGAAAATGGGGCTGGGGAAAGGGTGGATAACCAGAAAATGGCACCCCCAATGATGAGACTCTGCAGGCAGAGACCCACAGCCAAAAAGGTGCTGAGAGGCACTGTTAGGTCCTTGAGAGAAGCCTCAGTGGGGTGGCTTTTATCCCCGTCCTTCCTCGTGCTCTCGTAGGGTTGGGTTATGAATTTGAATTATCTGAGCGTAGACAGTAGGGAACAGGAAAGGAGGAAGAACATCATGGATAAAATCAGGAGTGTGATTTTTGATACATAAAACATTTCCTGTTTTTGCTGGGATTTGTTATGCCAAAAGTGGAAATTCAGCTTCCTGAAAGAATAGGGATACTTCTGATTTCTATACAAGAAATAGGAGAAATATTTATACTATGGGCTAGTAAGGCTGAAAAAATCTTCAGGTGCATAAAAATATCTTAAGTTCTAGATAAACTATTATAGTTACTTAGGGTTTAACTTCTTTCTCAAACTGTAAAATGAAAACAGAGCAGTTTGCCCTTAGATATTTCATAGGAATGAATAAAATCAATGAAGAGGTAAATTCATTGGAAGAAAATATAGTCTAGTAAATTCACCAGAAATTT
>NW_016107748.1:1085835-1087718 GCF_001604975.1 Cebus imitator
CAATGGCGCGATCTCGGCTCACCGCAACCTCCGCCTCCTGGGTTCAGGCAATTCTCCTGCCTCAACCTCCTGAGTAGCTGAGATTACAGGCATGCGCCACCATGCCCAGCTAATGTTTTGTATTTTTAGTAGAGACGGGGTTTCATCATGTTGACCAGGATGGTCTCGATCTCTTGACCTCGTGATCCACTCGCCTCGGCCTCCCACAGTGCTGGGATTACAGGCTTGAGCCACCGCGCCTGGCAATGATATACTATTTTCAAGTGTTTTTCTGGGGGCAAATTTCAAGCTGTAAGGCTGTCTTTACAATAGCATTACTGAGAGGCACTTCCTACCATAACACCACTCCAGAAAACACTCAGAAGCAGCACTAGCCTTTAAGATCCATGTTTCTGTGTCCCAATTTCTAAGGACTTATTCAAATGTACAATTTCAAATGTTTAGCGTCAGTCTGTAAGTCACACACTCCACAGAACAAGAGGCTGTTAGAACACAATGATTATCTTATTCCCATTGGCTGATCTCATTCTCAACCACCTCTCAAAGGAGAAAAGCAGATGGGGGCTTCCCACACGCAATCCTTTACGGCTCCAGCCTGGTACAATTTAAGAGTGAGGTTTAGAAGGAATTAGAGTGCATTAATAGAGATATTCATTGTGATTTGAAACATGAATTTGCTGTTCAAAAGGCTAAACTGGAGTGCTTAAAGCTAAGTGCTTAAAACTACCCCAGAATCCTAATGTATCATAATTACAATTACATTCCTTCAATAATAGATTTAAAAAGTAAACGCTTTCTTGTGTTTGGCTGGAATCGCTCAGTCATCCACTGTAGTTGTGAGATCTCTTTCTTGGAAATCAACATCTTCATTTGGTTTCCACATGAATAATTCCTGGAAGCTACAAAGTCTTTGAAGGGTATCTATTTTTGCCTTGAGGTCTGGTGGCCTCAAAGTTCACATGAACCTCACAGATGCAAACTATCTCAGCGTGATTCATCTATGTCTATAGTGTTCTCACCAAAGGGAGGTCCCTGCCTGTGTGGGGTTTCTGTATTTATACTGCTTGTGTGTTTATTTGTAGTTAAAATTGTTTTCACAAGGCAAAGAAATTTCAAGACAACTTACAACGCACATGCATGGGAAATTAAGCCAAAACTCAGATGCTTGACTGAATCACTATTTGTTTTACCTTGGTAGCGGGACATGTGCTTTGTCTAAACTTCAAACTTCTTATCTTTCTGTCTCCACAATTGCAATCATCTCACTCTCCACACTGGCTACATTTTATTTAAACCTTCAAGCTGTGGAGGAGAAAAAGAAGCATCTGATCCAAGAGAGATGTCACCTAGTCAGGAAAATATCTGACAGCTAAGAGGATTTCTCTTCTCCATGAAATGCTGTGGTGGTTAGGCCAATTCAGAGTGACTAAAGAAGAATAACTTTTCCTATAAAAGGTGAGAAAATGGCCAAATGACCTAGACCAGCTCTGAAGGGTAAGCGCTGAGTCCCAGGCTGAAGATTACATTCTAACCTCCCACCAGTCACTGTCTATGAAAACCTCAAGTACTTGTGATCCTCTGTCCCTAACTCAGATGTTGTTTACTTTCAGTTTATAGACAGTGCAAACACCAGGGCCTACATGATTTTCAAGGCAAAAAAGATGAGGACTAATACAGAAAGGAGAAGGAATTCTATTTCATGCAGGCTTATTGACAGCACCAAGAGATAAACCCACAACACAGGAGGCTTTAGAAAAAATACGAAATAAAAAGCCATAATCTCAAAGAAGATGATAGCCAACAATAAATATTAGTATTAGGCCAGGCGCGGTGGCTCAAGCCTGTAATCCCAGCACTTTGGGAGGCCGAGGCGGGTGGATCAC
>NW_016107748.1:1087800-1106022 GCF_001604975.1 Cebus imitator
CCTGAACCCGGGAGGCGGAGGTTGCGGTGAGCCGAGATCGCGCCATTGCACTCCAGCCTGGGTAACAAGAGCGAAACTCCGTCTCAAAAAAAAAAAATAAATAAATAAATAAATAAATAAATAAATATTAGTATTATAAATTAAGGTTCTAAGGACACCACAGTTACGGAGGAGCAAGGGATCTGAAGTTCACATCCACTATTTGGAGGCATTAAGAAATGTTTAGATTATTTTCCATATACTCTGTGTTTGAGGAGGAAAAGGAAAAGCAGTTTCAAAACTGCATGCAGAGTGTAATGTCCCCGGGGAAAAGGGGGATTATGTATGAAAAAAGGCTGGAAAGATACACCTCTAACTGGTACCAGTGGTTGGGGAGGGAAGGAGATTACAGGCAATTTCTCTTTTTTGCCTGTTTGTATTTTCTACGAGAAACATGACATTTATCTAAAGCAAAAACTATGTAACCAAATCCTTGACTTTTTCCTGCTAAAACTGGTCTATATTTTGTACTAAGATAGAGATATCTCCCACAAAACACCTGACAGACAGTGGCCTGTCTAGAACTTCTCACCGCCCCAGCCTTACAGTCCCTCATTTCCCCATAAAAAGGGATGGAGACAGAGTACTGAGAATCCCCATAAAAGGCAGCCCTGGCAGGAGTGTTTTGTGAGAGTTTAGGGAGTCCACACGCTGGAGAAGGCTGGCTTAGTGTAATAAATAGGCTGCGGTGAGAGTCATTCTAGGCCACAGCACTCATGGGCATGATCTGCCTGAATTTTTCCCGTGGGGAATGACACAGCAAAGAGCCGGAAGGCTTCGACGTGAAGACTGACCTCTGCAGACTGGTGTGAAGGAAATGGACGTGGCCTCCGGCAGCAGTTCTTCCCGCTCTCAGGACTTCCGTCTGTGGCCCAAGACCGGAGACCCGTACCCAGGCAAAGGGTCTCCCAGAATGGGCCCAGTCAGCGCCCCGTCTGTAGCTCCTCTCTGGGTAGCACTGCCCTGCTATGTGCCAACAGCTTGGGAGTCACCGTTTTAGAGAATCTGCCAAGCCCCAAGTTTGCCTTTGGATTAACCCCTAATTGGGTGGCTCATCTTAGGAGTTCCTTAGAGAGGTTTCTGTCTTGCACAGGTGGTCAGGTGAGTGTGCACAAAGCTCGTGATCAGACCCTGTGGTGCCCACACCTGATGTATGCTTGTCCAGAGGGGACTCACTGCCGTGGAGTGTGTAGCAGTGCCTGGCCAGATGAGTGTCAGAGGCCTCAGCAATGGCCTTTCTGACCTTCCTCTGGGAACTCTGGATAGTCAAGAAGCAGCCCCAAGTGCAGAAAGCCACAGAGCAGGAGAGGAAGCTTCAAAAGCTCGCCTTCCTCCAAGGCTTGGGTTTTCATTCAATTGCAGACTCTCTTAGAGGCTCAGAAGAGGTATGGTAGATGTGCCTGACCACAGTAACTTACACATACACTGAGAATGACCCTATAGCAGACACACCTGACAGCAGTTAACTCAAGAAATGAGGGCTGCCACGTGGAGGGTGCTGGGGGAGGGTACTAAGTGAAGATGCTATACAAATTGCATCCTTTTAATAAGCAGTTGCAGTTCTGTCCAGCCTGCCACCACTGGACTGTTCCTGTAAGTTCCCCATAATAAAACCGTATGTCTTGGTTGTCGGCTTTGGGTCTCTTCTTGAGCTTCTTAACCTCATGCCATCCCTACTGAAATTAACAGGGATCCAGCACAACAGAGAAACATGTGATGAAATAAGCTTAAAAACAGGGGCAATACTGGTTAAGAAATAAAGACCACCACATTGGTGACCGAGAAGGGAGGGGCTGGTGGGGAAACCTGGAGGAGGCTGAAATGAAATGCCTTTGGACCTGAAGAACTTTGCATGATTCAATTCTTCATTCTATTGAAGGGAAAGAAACTAATGTATTTGCTTTTTTTTTTTTTTTTTTTTTTTTTTTTTTTGCAAAGCACCTGCCAAGAAGCAGGTACTGTGTCTAATTTCTCTTCAACAACCCAAGGAGGCAGATATTACTCTTACTTTGCAAGAAGAGTTTTTAAGTGATAGTCATGAAGTCCCTCAGGCAGGGACTGAGTAGCAGATTTACCTGGCTCCCACTATGTGCCACCTCCCAGATCCAGCAAATGGTCAAGTCTGTGAGTCCATCCCAGGCCATCTCTTGCCTGTTTGGGTGGAATAACGCAGACCAGGGTTGAGTGCTGGCCTTTCCGCTTGTCCCCTGTAACCCTGGACTAGCTGTTCAGCCTCTCCAAGCCTCAGCTTCCTCCCCTCTATAAACCAAGGCCATCTACCGCACAGCACGCTATGAAGATCATCAGCCAGCACCTGTCAGGGCTGAGCACCAAATCCAGATAGGGTAAATGTGCACGAGTTGGGGCGGCCATCGGGAGCAGCGGTCCTGATTTCAGATAACCCGCTTTGCATGCAGCACTTGCTTTTCAGCTGTGAGTCTAATTGTTCACAACTTGACAAAGCAGGTCAAAGTACAACACAAATTGCTACAACCTCTTGCCAGTCCTCAGCTCATTTCTTCCTCAGCTCTTCCTCACTTGGAGGGTAATTGGAACACTTGTCAAATACAGTAAGTGGAAATCATTAATGCAACTCTAAAACTTATTGCAGGTCATTAAACATTTACTAGCGGTGCATGATGCAGGGATGTGGTAAATGACATTTCTTCACAAAAATTGTTGAGCTCAGAAATCATCAGCTGTTTCATTTTAGGGGTGAAACAACCAAAATCTGGAGAGGCTAGTGGTTCCGCCAATCTAACCCTAAGGGGTTCGTTATTCCATTTGCTGGGCTTGCTACCGTTCAGGGTGACTATTAATTCTCACCTCCACTCCTGGTTGCTTTTGAACATGTGGGATGACCTTTGAGAAAACCAACATCCTAAGACAGAGGAACACCTCCTAATGCCTTGTGCCCCCTCCAGCGAAGAAGGTCAGGGTTCTTCTCAGTCCTGGAATCCTGCCTCGATCCAGCGGCTACCTTTTCTTTGCTTGCACTGGTTTCTGCTCCATGCCGGGCGGACCATCCTCTCTCTCCTCTCCTTTGTAAGATCCAGTAATGCTAAAAATGTTGAACTCTGGTGAATTTCCGTCCAGACAATTGCCAGGGACAAAAATAGTGAAATGAGAACAAATGGGAGTGACCCAGAAGAGAGAGTGCACCCAGAGAGACCGCAGATTCTGCAGCCAGGATGTGGAGGCACCGTCTAGGGACACCAACGTCCCCTGGCTTCTGTCCTACATTGTCGAGAGGGGGAAATGTGCGCTGGAAATCTAGGTATGCCCTAAATTAGCAAGTGGAGATCATGGCTGCAAATGCTAGACAGAGCCAAACCACCAAACTGAAGCAAATCTGTCTCAAATGTTGGGTAACAGCTATACTGAATAAAAACACTGTGTGCATATGGAAGGCTTGGCCTCCAAAGGAGCTTGACATTTGTAACTATAAAAAAGTCTCAAATTAAATCCATGTGACCTTGAGTGTAACAGGAGCCCCAGTAACAACACACTTTTACCAATCAACTTGGAACTTCCGAGACCTTTCTTCCTCTTCCATTTTGTTTTTCGCTTTCGGCATTTAATCCTCGAGCACCTCCTACCTTGTGCCAGGCACTGTGCCAGGCATTGGGATTGGGGGGGGAAGCAGAGAGGCAGTTTCTGCTGCGTGGAGCTCACAGTACAGGGAGGAGCCGTGATCCGTCTGCGAAGGTGGGAGATGCCTCAGTCAGGGAGGTCCAGGAGGGGACAGCGAGGTGGAGCTGCAAGGACTGACGCAAGGAGCCATGGGGAAAGCTGGAAGGAGAGCGGTTCAGGTAGAAGCAACTGCATGTGTGAAGGCTGCGCGGTAGCGGATGCTCAGCTCGTGTGAAGAGCTGGACAAAGCCAAGCGTGCCGCTCAGTGAGGAAGAGGACAGGCTCAGAGAAGGCTCGAGGGATGGGCTGGGGCCAGTTGGAAGGACCATGCAGGTCGTAAAAAAAAGTTCAGACAAGCTCGACAGTCATTTCTGAAGGGCTTTAACCGAGGGTGTATCTTTTACAAAGGTTACCCCTGTTGCATGCAGAAACTGGGGTGGTAGAGGACAGAGCTGAAAGGGAACCAGGGTCTGTTGCTGAAGTTCAGTGAGGCGTGTGACAGTACATGACCAAGAGCAGTGCAGCGGTGAAAAAGAGAGCTGATGTCCACCAGGTGTAATCCGGAATCAGAACTGATGTGTAGGATGGACTGGGAGCTGGGCACAGTGGCGTGGAGGCCATGTTTGTCAGATGCCTCTGTGTGCTGGGCACAAGGAAAGTGTGTTTCCCCAAAAGAAGCCATCTCTGCCATTCGTATTGCAGGTTTCTGTGCACTCACTGTTAATGGCGTTCTCCCTCCAGACTGTACCTACTTGTCTTTAAAGACTACAGAAAAGCCTGCAATGGTATCGACACTGTGGTGGTCTTTTCAAGCAGCACTACTATATATAATCCATTTTGGAAGAGCCTAAGCAGAGTTGAGCCTGCTTCTAGAAAAGCTTTGAGGGAACACAAAGGTAAGATTTGATTCTTGCCACAAACAAACTCTGGCCTATTAGGGAAGAGAAATAGAGAGAGAACCAATTATGCTACAGTGTGCAAAGTGAAGCAAAAGCAATAGAGGGAAGACCCTTGGGCCCTGCTACGACCTCTCGCACACAGAAGTGCATTAGTGAATAGGTGTCTCCCCAAGTAGGGATGGAGGAGCCAGGGAAGACCTCAAGGTAGAAGTGATGCTGAAGCTGAAGCTTCTAGAAGACATTCCAGGGCTGTGCTTGACAGAGGAGGAGGGAGGCGTGTTGTCAAGACAAGGGGCAGGAACAGCTTAGTTCTGGGAGACGTGAGTGCCTGGTCTGGCGTTGCCAGAACTCAGGTTGTGAGGATAAGAAGTGACAGGTAAAGGGAGAAAGAGGCTAGAATCTGGACTTCAGTGTGAAGACACATCACTGAAGGGCTTTAAACAGGGCAGTGGTATGGCCACCCCACGTTGTAGTAATCTTGGGGACTGCCAGATGGGTGCCAATGCAGTGGCCAGCCCCGTGAGGGGCCCAGGTGAGGCTCCTATATGGAGTCTATAAAATATACAGCTGGTTATTAGTAGGGATTGATACCAGAGTGGTGGGAAGGGGGCTGGGGGTCCGGGTAAATCATCCTAGGTTTTTGGTTTGAGTGATGGGGCACTTAGGGGCCTGAGAACACAGGAGAAAGGGCTCTAGTGGGGAAAAGAAAACGGCGCTAGTTCTGGACATTTCAAGTATGAGATGTGCAGGACATCTTATTTATCCATACTTTACCTTTCCCCTGATTGAAAGGGTGATTACATACACACACACAAAATAAAAATATATGTGGGAAGTAAAACTAGGAAGATCAGAGGAAGCTAGGAATTTACTTAATACAAAAAACATGTACTGTAACGCCCTTGCACTTATTAGAAGTGGGTCACAAATGCTTCCTAACAGGCAACACGGATACAACCAGGATCAGTTTACACAACCTGGGGACTAAAATGAATTTTAAAAAGCCATAGAAACAAAAATGCCCCCAGTCCCCGGTCTTTTCCTAAACTGCATATGAGAGAAAAGGCCTCTGTGGGACTGAGAAAGGAGGACGCTGTGCGACAGAATGAGCAGGCTCTTCAGCAGGGTCCTCCGGTGCATTTCACACAGCTGTTAATTGCAGCTTTCTCCAACGGAGGCGCCTGGCATAAGCAAGCCGTTCAGGAAACCATCCGGCCGGGCCACAAGCGTGAGCTTCAGGCTTCATCCAGGGACAGATTTGAGAATTTATAGAAGGGTGCGAGGAGTGGAAATCCTCCCTGTATACCTTTTCTCTCAATAGAATCTTTCAGAAATACCAAAAAGCAGCAAGCTCATGGCCACCCTGTCCAACAAATACCTGAAAAGCGGTTACTCCACCAGCCAAGCAATAGGCTCGCTAGGTTGGTTAGGGCTGCGGGGAAAGTGGAACGACCAAGTGTGAGGAACGTTAACGCCAAACCCAACCGGCCGGGTGCGGTGGCTCACGCCTGTAATCCCAGCATGTTGGGAGGCCGAGGCAGGTGGATCACAAGGTCAGGAGATTGAGACCATCCTGGCTAACACGGTGAAACCCCATCTCTACTAAAAAATACAAAACATTAGCCAGGCGTAGTGGCACACGCCCCGTAGTCCCAGCTACTTGGGAGGCTGAAGCAGGAGAATCAGTTGAACCCAGGAGGCAGAGGTTGCAGTGAGCCAAGATCGTGCCATTGAACTCCAGCCTGGGCAACATAGCAAGATTCCGTCTCAAAAAAAAAAGTGGAACCAAACCATGTACCTCATGGAAAGCCTCCGATGCTCCGCAGAGAGGTGGGAGGCTGACACGAGGCGGGAGATGGCTTCAGGAAGGTGGTCACAGGGCCTGGAGTGTGGGAGGGAAGTTTGGCATGGGCTTCTATACTTGGGCAACATCCGGATGTAAGTGGATGCTTAAGATGGCTCAGGGCAGGATGTGGAGCAGCTGGCTGAAGACAAACCGTGGGGCAGCCTGCATTTCAGTGGCAGGTGTGAAGAGGTTCCACCAGTGCAGGGGAGGGACAGGGAGCGGAAATCCTGGAAGCTGAGCAGAGATTGTTTCAAGAAGAGTTGGGGTGTATCTGGAAGTGGGTGTTATTGATAAGGTAGTATCACTGCTATAACAGATACATCCTCAGTGTCTAAATGGCTTCATCCAGTGTGCGTTCATTTCACACAAGAAATATAAGGTCCAGTCGGCTTGCGCATAGTCGCAGGGGCACCCTGCCAGCTTCAGCATGTACTTCCAAAGCCATCCTGGTTTGTCAACTAGTCTGGAGAAGAGAGAAGACGGCGTGTGTGGCGGTCTCCTAGGATTCGTGTAACAGGAGTCACAGCACATTCGGTGGCTTAACACAATAGAAAATGGCTTCTGTCACAGTTCTGAGGCTAGAAGTCTGAAATGAAAATCGCAGGGCCATGCTCCTTCTGAAAGCTCTGCAGAATCCTTCCTGGCCTCTTCCCAGCTTCTGGTGATTCCAGGAAATCCTCGGTGCTCCCTGATTTGTGTCTGCTTACCCCAGTCTCTACCTCCATCTCCTCCATTTCCCTGGGTCATCTTCCCTGTGTCTGCCTACACATGCCCTTCTTAGTAACGACATTAGTCACTGGATTTAGGGTCCACCCTACTCCTGTTCAGCCTCATCTTAATATATATCTTAATTATATCTACAAAGGTCCAATTTCCAGGTAAGGTCCCGTTCACAGGTACTGGGGGTTAGGACTTGAACATAATTTTCTGAGGGACACAGTTCAAGACAACAGTGTGTATGAGGTTTTGTGGGTCATATATCACTCTGCCCACACCCCTGTGGTTGAAACTTAGCTATGTAGCTACACCTGCAATACACAGAAGGCCGAGGAACGTTGCCCCCTGTGCCCAGGAGAAAGAGGAAAGGCGGCAGGAGGGCAGCTAGTCGGCTCCACCATACCGCAGGGCAGAGGGGTAGGGGAGCAAGTCTGGAAGCAGCAGGGACAGAATCAGGCTGGCATGAGGGGCAAATGCAGCCAGGGAATGCATGCTCTGGGGGAGAATTCTGGATTTGAGGAGAAACCAAGTGAAGAGGAAGACGCAGGGGTAAGGGAAAGCTTGTGCAAAATGAGAGAACTTTGAGTACGTCTGCAAGCAGGTAAGAAGCCGGGGGAAGGAAGCAAATACAGATATGTGGGGGCAGAGAGGATGGGTGGAACAAAGAACACTAGCGGAAGAAATCAGCACATCCCTGAAGCTAAGTATGGAGAGGCACAAATCCTGTGAAATACCAAATGCTGAAAGACAAGACGGCCAGGGTTTGCTTGGCTTTTTAAGCCTGTTACCTGATTTCTTTTAGGCCTAACCTGAGGCATGTTTGTTTTGCACAGCTTAGTGTACATATTCATATACCTATCCTATACACATTGTACACAGATATGTTAGGAACTTCTCTCTTCCAACCACATTCCCAACGTGCTAATCCTGAGAGTTCTTGCAGAAATGTTGGGTCAACCAGAAGACTGCTTGCTGGCAATGCACTAAAACAGTAATTAATACTTTGGCATCATGTAATCACGTATCTGCCGCAGAAAGAACAGTGGGCAAGTCTGGCTCTTCCCAGCGTGGCACCACTAGCCCTAAGAGGCTGTGATCCACAAACCTGCACCACTTAGGGTGAGGAAGTTGTCTGCAGAGTCTACATTCAGTAAAGGTGGTGTCCCTAAACAGAACACCACTATACCCTTTTAAGTGGCAGAATCCTGATGGCTGTGACATGTAGAGGTGGCCTGTGTGTGAGCAACTGGTCCTCACGCGGAGGGAGAAAGGGCATAGTTGCCCAATCACTAACAAAACCAGCCTTGTGGCCTGAATGAAAGCCTGTGTGAGAGCCTACTCATAAGCTAAATAATTAAGTAACCATTCCAGAAAACAGTATGAAAGTTGTTTTTTTGGTCTTCTGACATTCATTCAATGTTTTCTATGGGCAAAAGCAATTTGTGAAAAGCATGGCATTCAAAGTACCATACTGAACAGCTGTTTTTAACGACTCCGTGGGAAACCCCGAGGGACTGCTGATGAGTGTAAAGCAGAAGGTATGCAAGACAAGTCTCAATTGATTCAAAAGTTCATTTTGCCAACTTCAAGGAATGCCTAGAGAAAAAAACATGGAATCACAGACACAGTCCGTAGTCTGTGCCTTTCTCCAAAGTTGAATTTGAGGGCTTCAACATTTAACGGGGAAAAGTGGGCTGGAGGGGAAAGAGGGAGGGTATGGTAACCCACATATTGCAAGAGAAAAGGAGCAGGTAGGGAAATAGTCAATTATCTGTTCTACATGGGGCTCAGTAAATCAGTACTTTCCATAAGAAAAGGTGAACCCAGAGTAGCTACCAGTGGAGATTTTTAACCATTCATCTGCGGCTATTTGCTTGGGAACAAAAGGAAAGGCAGTTTCTTGCATGACTCAAGTTTCAGCTTATTTTTTTTTCCTCTTCGGCTTAATAAATTGGGGTTCCTAATTTTAATTTTTTTTCCACAGGGGGGATAATATTACTAATGGTAATTACGGTTTTTGTTATAGTAATAAAATACTTATTGAGCATTTATTATATGCCAGGAACTGTGCTTAACATTTTACACACTTTAAAGCATTTAATCCTTCTACTCACCTTATCACAGATAATGCCTCTTACTATCCCTGTTTTACTGAGAAGGCAGGCACAGAGATGTTGGGTATTTTGTTCAAGGTCCCACAGCACTATAAGTCACAGAGGCCAAGACCTGAATCCAGCTTGTGCTTCTCCAGCATCTGTGCTATTAGCATATAACTTGCTCTAAGTCACAAGTGTTCTTATCTGTTTCACATACTGGGTCTCTGTTACAAGGTTTCATTTAAATAAATGGTCTGGAAAGTGCGTAATACAGCCTTTTTGTTTTGTTTTAGACGATCTTAATAGACCATGTGTCCTTGAAATGCCGGTGGCAATGATGGCCTGCCTGCTCAGAATCACAAAAAACATGACAAGGGTGTGGTGGGAGAACTACCACACAAAAACTTTGACACAGAAAAGCAAAACAGGAGTGAAAAGCAAGCAGAGAGATGAATCAGTGTGAAAACCGGCTGCATGTATCCGATTTTTGCAGGCAGGCCTGGTGGCCTGTAGTCGGGAAAGAGCTCCCGTTCTGTGATTTTAAAAGCCTCTTTATTATTGCCTGGGATACCGCTGAAAAAGAAAAGCAAGGGTCCAGGAGCTGGGTGGGAAAGCACAGTCCAGCACAGAGGGTCAGGGCAGGCTCCAGGCCCAGCAATGCAGTGCTAGGCTTCTTGTGCAGCTGAGCTCCCTGGGAAGCAGTGACCTTGACTTCACAGCTAAGACTTGCAAGAAAAAGAAAAAAAGAAGAAAAAAAAAAAACCACAACTGTGTTTTTTTGAATGCCTGAGAGCCTGGAGGCTTTTTAAAAGGCTTTGTTGAAAAAGGACTTTTTCTGTGTTACTTAGAGACAACCATTGCTTGCCAAAATACAATGTAAAAAAAAAAATCGCGAAATTTGAGAGCTGGAAAGAATAATATTACAGGCTGCCCAGTGTGCCCCAAAGCAACTAAATTATCACTGTAAACTATGTGAAGACACACACACACACACACACACACACACACACACACACACGGGCCTTTAGAGTGTGCTGACTTGAATTCAGCATATTGCCCACATTTAATCTGGTAAGAATACAGTTGTAGGGTTCAGAGCTAATATCTGGCAGCAATATTGGCTAAGATGAATTGTATTACACAGTGGAGTCTAAAGCAGCTCAGCAATACTATCAGAAAAGTTAATCACACACACTTTTATATCAGTCCAAAAGTTCATGTAGCCCTTTCATATGCAAGCCATCTACGCTCTAGTGCAAATTTTATTTTACCTTGCATCATGTGTTTATTATAAACTTAAATATATTTACTATCTCTAGTGGTAGCAGCAGCAGGAATAATAATATGTTGATAATTACTGTTGATAACTAGCATTTATTAGATGCTTTCCATAGGGCAGGCAAGTACACGTACAAACATTTCAAATGCACTCGATTCGCACACAATGTTCCATGCTTTTGCATGAATTATGTTTTACTTATAAATCATCATTCCTCCCCATAACACACTACAATGTGAATTCCATAATGACAGAGGTTCAGAGGTTTTTGTCTTCATTGCTAACTAAGCCTTCAGGTCCCAGAACATTGCCAGGCACACAGTAGGCATGCAAATATTTTTTGAGTTGAATTAATTCATTTAATCCTCACAATGACTATAAGGGACAGGGACTGTCAGAATTCCTAACTTACAGACAAGGTCACTGGGGCACAGAATGGTTAAGTAACTTGCTCGGGGTTACACAGGTAAGTACACAGGTTGCTCGAGGTAAGCCATAACACTGGGATTCAATCCTGGGCCATGTGACCCCAAACCCTGTATTTTTGGCTTATTCCTAGCATTTCTTTCTATTTTATTAATGACAATAGCTAATATGTACCAAGCGGTTACTATGTGGCAGGTACTACATTGAATGCCTTCTGTGCACCGTCTCATTAATGTAACAGTTCTACAAAGGAGGCTATTATTATTTTAATCACAGAGATGAGCAAACCACATTTTAGAAGGATCCTGTACTCGATCAAAGTCATTCTGTAAGTTGTGCGGCTGGAATTCAAACTCAGGCCCACATGAATTCCATGCGCATGCTCATAACCACTGCTCCATTCTGTGTCCTGAGCCCTCCTTCCCATAGAGGACTACTGTGCACTTTAGTTATGGGTCTCCCTTGGCTACTCTTAAAAATTTTTATTTTAGATTTGTATCTAATTTTAAAATGTTCCGACTATCTTTCTTTTTTCATAACCCATATAAAGTTTGGGTAAGTGAAAGGCAGTGCCCCCAGTCTGAAGGGTGAAGGTAAACTGAACCAGGGCCATCAAAACCATAGCCGGCTATGAAAGGAAGAAGCGGTACCACCTGTAACTTTAGATTTGTGATGCATAAAACCCTTACAAAGGAATTCTGGAAAACCACTTTCCTTTGGGAAGGTACCGGAGGGATGAGTCAAAAGGAACCTGCAGAGCTAGGGAGGGCTAGAGACATGAAACTGATCCCAGTCAGGTTGGTTGGCTCTGCCAGCTGACAGACAGGCAGACAGTAGTAATGGAAGGTGCCCAGGGTGGGCAGCATTTAAAAAAAAGGCACGGGCTGGGCGTGGTGGTTCATACCTGTAATCCTAGCACTTTGGGAGGCCAAGGCAGGTGGATTACAAGCTTAGGATATTGAGACCATCCCGGCCAACATGGTGAAACCCCATCTCTACTAAAAATACAAAAATTAGCTGGGCGTGGTGGTATGTGACTGTTAATCCCAGCTACTTGGGAGGTTGAGGCAGGAGGAGAATCGCTTGAGCCCAGGAGGCAGGGATTGCAGTGAGCTCAGATGGTACCACCGCACTCCAGCCTGGTGACAGAGCAAGACGCCATCTCAAAAAACCAGAACAAAACAAAAAACAAAACAAACACAAAGGCATGAAGCCTGAGTGCCATGGTTCACACCTGTAATTCCAGCACTTTAGAAGGCCAAGGTGGGAGGATCGCTTGAATCCAGCAGTAAATAACCAGCCTAGGTGACATAGGGAGACCCATCTCTATAAAAAATAAAAATACATTACCCAGGTGTGGTGGCACATGCCTATGATCCCAAGTACTTGGGAGGCTGAGGTGGAAGGATCACTTCAACTGGTCAAGGCTGCAGTGAGCCACGATCACGCCACTGCACTCCAGCCTGGGTGACAGATCCAGACCCTGTTTCTAAAAAAATTTTTTTTAATAAAAAAGCTTTCAAAAAATAAAAGGATGAAAGAATCCACTTTTCATCCCTTGAAGGGCAGGATGGCATACTAAGGGAAAGGTGCTGCTCACCACTCAGGCTCACATGCAGTCACTAACCTGTGAGCTGCTAGTTCAACTCAGTTCTTGATGAGATGGGTTTTGAAAAGTGATAGAAGCAGTCTTAACATCCAAGTGGCAGACACTGGGCCGCAGCCTGCTTGGAGAGCTAGAATAACTCAAAGGTCAGTGCTGTACAGTTCTTCTGCAGCTACAGAGAAGAACACATCAGGAGCAGGGTGGGGGCTTCCTGGGGAGCTTAGATTTGGGGAAATTGCTGAAACACAGTTCTCCTGGGGAACAAAGTCCCACTGGAGCTGGCAAATGAAAATGCTCTTTATGCTCTAGGTTTGGAGCATCTTATCTGTCTTCTGGCATCTATGGCTAACCTAACAAGACTGAAGGGAAGAAAACAGATCATAGCCTGCAGGGGTCCAGGAAGCTCCTGGATACTAATTCAGAATTTCTAATTCCTGAATTTCAGAGCTGGAAAATACCATTGAAAGTAATTAGTAAGATCTTGCTAACTCCACTGGTTCTTTAAAGCAGGAAACCGGCTCAGAGAGTGAAGTGAATTTCCAACTGTTACACAGTTTGCTACAGGACAAGATTGTGATTTATCTCTGGACCCCCAGCCCCGTTTTTTCCCATTGCTGTCTCACTGAGGCAGCCAAGGGCAAAGATCCACACCTGCTCTCTGGAAACCCTTCTTTCTTTCCTTTTTTTGTTTTTTTTAATTTTTGAAATATTTTTGCCCAGGCTGGAGTGCAGTGGCGTGATCAAAGCTCATAGCAGCCTCAATCACCTGGGTTCAAGCAATCCTCCCACCTCAGCCTCCTAAGTAGCTGGGACTACAGGTGTGTGGCACCACATCTGGCTCATTTAAAAATTTTTTTGTAGAGATGGGATCTCATCATGTTGACCAGGCTGGCTTCAAGCTCCTGAACTCAAACTATTCTCCCCTTTCAGCCTCCCAAAGTGTTGGGATTATGGATGTGAGCCACCATTCCTGGCCAGGAATGTGTTCCTATAGTTATACTTTTTTTCCCCAATAATGGTTGAAAGTTTCAACCAAGGAGAAAATTAGTTCCTAGCAATCCCCCAAGATAGTAGAGGCTCAGCAAAGTGTTCATGGATAAAGAGTGGGACCCGAGGATTATTTCATCCTAGAAAGAGCCGATGTTGCTAAGTAGATACAAAGCAAAATCTCAGAAAGGGAGGAGGTGGGTCCTCCAAAAGCAGGTGATGACCCAGGTTCTGGTGAGAGTCCTGCCCCCGGCTATCTGTGGGAACTTGAGAAAGACAATTTCTGTGAGCTTCACTTTCCTTATCAGTAAAAAAGGGAATCTGGACTAGATGGGTGGTTCCCACGGCAGCCCCAAGCTCAAGGATTCTGATGCAGTAAGCCTGAGAATAGGGGCCCTGCCATTATTATTATTATGTTTTTAAATCCCACAGGTGGATACATGAATGTCTGCCCTGGGTTGATAGAGGGATGGGAGGATGGATACATGTATTTGATGAAAATCGCTAATTGTAGGATCTAGGTCGTAGGTATACAAGAGGGACTCAACTATTACACACATTGGCAAAAGTCCCCCAGGTGATTCTGATGTACAGAAAAGTCTGGCATCCTCTGGACCAGATGCCAGCCTTAGACTGAGTTCAGGGGGTTCACAGTCCCTTGGAGCAGCCCCGGGTGCCACCTTGGGAAAACGGAGCTGGTGTGAACCTTAGCCTTGTTCCAGACTTTAGTCTGGGTAGCTCCACCTTATTTGTTTATGCACAGTCAGAATCTGTGTAAGATTCTACCAGAAAGTGTACCAACAATGGACCCACTGCTTAACGTATATAAATCACTTTACAAGATGGTTTTTAAGGCCTTACATAGATCCAACTGTTTATGAATTCACAAAATTACTTAAGGTTTGGTGTGCAAGATGGAATGCTTCAAAAATTATTATTCTATATAAACATTATGTGTGCGCGCGCACGCGCGCACACACACACACACACACACACACACACACACACACGACCTCTTGGTTACTTTAAGAGTCAGGCAAGACAGGAGAGTTCAAGCTCAGACCTCAGGGCCACTGCATGGTCCCTGCAGCACTAGCTGCCACTGAGCAGGCCGGGGCCCAGTCTGCACCTCCTCGGCCTCACCCTCACCCCTCTCTTTCTCTGGTCTATTTCTGTCTAGTCCTCAACTATAAAAGGTTCATTCCTGGTTCAAGGCTGTATTGTCTGTTCTCACGCTGCTGAACAGACATGCCCGAGACTGGGTAATTATTTATAAAGAAAAACAGGTTTAAGTGACACATGGTTCCACATGACTGGGGAGGCCTCACAATCATGGCAGCAGGTGAAGGAGGCGCAAAGGGATGTGCCTTCCATGTGGCAGGCAAGATTGCGTGTGAAGGGAACTGCCCTTTATAAAACCATCAGACCTCAAGAGACTTATTCGTTATCATGAGAACAGCATGGGAAAAATACTCCCTCATATTTCAAATACCTCCCACCTGGTCCCCTCCCATGACACGTGGGATTATGTTACAGGAACTACAGCTCAAGATGAGATTTGGGTGGGGACACAGCCAAATCGTATCAAAGGCCTTTGCTGTTTCATCTGCCAAACATCTTGCTTCGCCTCCTTTAGGCCTTACTCTAAGGCTCTCTCCCCTGTGACACCTTCCCTTGCTGCCGCATCTGAAACTGCAACCCACTCCTGACTACCAAGTCCTTTCCCTTGCCCTGTTTCTCTTTGGAAATCATCACCAATAGCATACTCAACATTTTACATATGTGCCTTGCTTGTTTTTTAATTTTTATTATTACTTTTTCTTCTTTTACTTCCTCTAACACGGATCATAGGAAACAATAAAGTGTTTTGTTTTTTTTTTTTAGACAGAGTCTCACCCTGTTGCCCAGGCTGGAGTGCAAGCTTGGCTTACTACAACCTCCGCCTCCTGGGTTCAAGCAATTCTCCTGCCTCAGTCTTCCAAGTAGCTGGGATTATAGGCACCTGCTACCATGCCCAGCTAATTTTTTTATCTTTAGTAGAGACGGGATTTCACCAAGTTGGCCAGGCTGGTCTTGAACTCCTGACCTTGTGATCCACCCGCCTTGACCTCCCAAAGTGCTGGGATTACAGGCATGAGCCACTGCGCCCGGCCCGGCTTGCTTATTCTATCTGTCTTTCCAGACTGGTCTGTAAGTTCCCTGAAGGGGTTGTTTTGTTCATGGCTATGTTCCCAGTGTCTTCGACAGTGCCTGGCATGAGACATATCTGGGGAAGGAATGAAGGGCTGAACCATGCTTGTGCTGTATGCACATCATCTGTAACCTCCATGGCAGTCCAGAAGAGTAGGAACCAGCCCTTTCCATAAATGGGAAAGCAAGGTATTTTCCGGACGCGTGAGGGCCAGCTTTTCCAGACCCTAGCACCTGGGGTCATCCCATTTCACCACTCTACCTCCCACAACCCTGGCTCACTTCCAAGGGCTGCCACGTTTCTCCCACCCTTCTTGTACTAACAGCTAAACCATATTTGGGCCAGAGAGTTTATTACCTTGCTTAAACAAGAGAGGCTGGAGTTGAAAATGAAATGCCCATGTTGTTTGGTTAACTCCTTGGAGCAAACAAATCATTTGATAACTGTACACCGCACACCAGTAAGGACTGCTTAGTGGATATCAACATCCCATCACGAAACAAGACCTCTGTAAAGCATTGTCTGTTGGTGGTGGCTCAATGAGGATTCTATTTCACAAAAACACGTATGATCCCATCCAACATTTGTATCACCAAATGATCCCCAGTGCCAAACATTCAAGCACTATTCACAACCACAATGACACTGCGAAATAATAAAGCAAAGCGCTTAGCGTGCAGAGCCCTGCTGCAATCGATTCTGACCTGTGAAGCAATCCTGTTGATGCAGTGTACCAGCATGGCCATTTCTGAGGCCAAAGAACAGGATTACAAATGTGTGCCTTTAACCCAAGGCAGGCTCCACTCAGTAAACCCCAGAGCTTCGTGTGTCTCCTGAAATGCCTGCCTTGCCTGTCACACTGCTTTGTAAATGGATGCCTGACTACCGCCTACCTGGGCTGACTGCGAGTGCAAGAGGACAGAGACCTTGTCTGCCTACTTCATGGTAGCTTTCCCAGCACAGTGCAAAGCAGATGCCCGGCTCACAGAAGGCAATAAGTGTCTGTTGAATCCTACTCCAACCATAACATTTTACTCAGCTTACACCTTATCTTCTGACTATATAATGTATGCACGATGAACTGTAAAAGCTTATCGCATATAAACGGAGGATGGATTGAGGTGTGTGTATAAGTAATCCATTCATAATAGTTATTTCAAATCCTACACTAAGGATGACATCCAAAGGAAGAAATGAACTCAAATAAAAAACATGCCGAAGAACTGCAGTTTGAGAGCAGATAAGAGACGAAACTATTAAACTGAACTGGTATATCATTTAAAAATATTTACAACCTAACTATGACAATTTTAAAATAGCTGCAGCAGAACAGAAGTTGTTAAAACATCCTGCATATAGTCACACCCTACCTGGTTAATGTAATCTTTCTCCTTTAGCAATGAAATAAGCCTTGCTTTCTATGATGAACTTTCCAAAGACAAATATTTGGTACGCTGTTTACTTGTAGGCTCTTTCATTATTCAAATGTGTTCCTCTCCAAGATGACAGTGATCTTAGCGAGTCAGCTCCTTCTTCACTATTTTTGACAGCTAAAGCTGAACTTCCTGCATCTCTCCTAAAGCTAAAGTGACAAAATTAAGGTAACAAAAGAGGTAATTGGTCTTTGGGCTTTAAAAATGATAGTGACATCCAAGTTGTAACTTCATCAGAACAAAAGGGAAATCAAAAATTGAATAAAGACACTATTACTAATTGAACCTAATATGAAGTCCCTTTTCAATGCCACTGGTGGCCCAAACTGTTAACCATCCGCCAAAATCAATTCCCTTGGGCCTGGGTACACAACTTAGACTACATTTCCCATCAGCCTTCTTTGCTTCTCAGTAAAGTCACATAACTGGGTTCTAGCCAATGGAATGCACCCAGAACTGATGTGTGCCTCTTCCAGGCCTCGCTCCTAACACCCTCTCCACACTCTTGTCCCCTTCTGTCTCTCTGGATGGAGATGCTTCAAGAGCCCTTGGAAGCCAAGAGTTAGAAATGACAGAGCCTCCTTCAGCCCAGGTCCTCGAGTGCCTGCAAAGGACAAACGCACTGCTTCTGTAGTCCACTGAACTTTGGGGTCTGTGGTTTCTACATTTAGCCCAACTGATGCACTGTCTCACAGCAAGAGGCATTTGTACCCTTCATTATGCAAACTGCAAAACCATTAAACTCTTAAAAGAAAGGCAAAAATGAAAATAGTGACGTTATTTCTTTAAGATCCTCAAAGTCAGAGGAACGATGTTTTGCTGGGTGTGATGGTTCATGCCTATAATCCTAGCACTTTGGGAGGCAAGGCAAGAGGAGGATGGCTTGAGTCCAGGTCCAGTAGAGTGAGATGCCAACTCTATAAAAAACAAAAATTAGCTTGGCATGGTGGCACATACCTGTAATCCTAGCTACTCAGGAGGCTGATATGGGAAGATGGCTTAAGCCAAGGAGTCTGAGGCTGCAGCGAGCTATGATTGTGCTACTGCACTCCAGCCTGAGTGACAGAGTA
>NW_016107748.1:1106142-1236803 GCF_001604975.1 Cebus imitator
GAAGGGAGAAGAAGAAAGAGAGAGAGAGAGAAAGAAGAGAGAGAGAGAGAGAGAATATTTCATTGGCACCTTGAAAAACTTAGAACAACATCCTTGCTAAGTGGAATGCACAACTATTTTCACTAAGAACCCACTACTTTCTTCAGAAGCTTGCTGCATCTACAAACAGTTTTCCTGATCCATATGACAACAATAGTAGCAGCTAACCCTTACTGAGCAGGTACCACACACCTGGCTCTGTGCTAGGGCCTTCCAGGCATCTGCTCCTCTCATCCCCACCTGAGGAGTACTATCATCACCTCCATTTACAGTTGACAACACTCAGTACAGAAAGCGTGAGACTGGCCCAAGGCCACACACAGTAGTGGCAGAGCCACAATTCAGCTCAGGCCATCTGAGTCAAGAAGTCCTGCTCTCAACCACCACCCTGCCTGCCTGTGGCTGTCACTTCTATCCCAGACTCATGGACAGCTAGCCTTACCACCCTACCTCTTATCTGCCAAATCCTGAAGATCTCTCTTATATCAACAAAAGTTATCTTTCCATGTGGCTGAAAATCTCTAGCTCTTTTGAGTTTTCCTCATCTTTTCCAGCACAGTTCCAAATCTCTTTACTCCAGTCTCTCCTTTGAAGGTTGCTGCTCATCTATGCACATGTTGAATCACCTAGAGAGGGACTTCATGGGTAAAATATCATTAATAATAGTACTTCCCCAAATGGGTTGATGTTAGGATTAATGAGGTTATTCATGTAAAACTCATGTAAAGCCCTAGATACTAGTAACAGTACTTACTATGGACAAAGCCAGCCAGCCAGTCAGAAGCATTAGCTATTATTTGCCTTACGTCTTGAATACTGTAGCCTATGATTAGATGAGGTTCTGGTGTCTGTATCACACTCCCGACCAGATTAAATTTACTGTCTAAATACACTTTTTAAAAAATGTGAGCCATTCATAAGCTGTCTCCCCAATGCTGCTAGTTTTCTTTCTTTCTTTCTGTTTTTTTTTTTTTTTTTTTTTTTTTTTTTTGGTGACAGAGTCTCACTCCGTCACCCAGGCTGGAGTGCATTTGTGCAATCATGGCGCACTGCAGCCCAACCTCCCAAGCTCAAGTGATCCTCCTGCCTCAGCCTCCTGAGTAGCTGGGACCATAGACATGTGCCACCATGCCCAACTAATTGAAAAAAAAATTTTTTTTGGAGAGACAAAATTTCTCACTTTGTTGCCCAGGTCGGTCTTTAAGTCCCGGGCTCAAGCGATCTTCCCGCCTTGGCCTCCTAAAGTGCTGGGATTACAGATGTGAGCCACCGTACCTCTCTGGCTGGTTTTTCTCTTTTCAACAGGTGTGACACTTTACCTTTACATCGGTTCAGCTTCACCTGGTATTTACCCACTTCCCCAGGCACCAAAGGACTTTTGGAATCTTACTAGTTCATCTTACTTGGTTTCACATCACCTGCAAATTTGATGGTTAGGCCTGGAAGTCTATCAAGCCAGCCAAACATAGGGCCTTGGCTTCTCTGCTAGAAAGCTCTGTTCTGACACTGATCGCTGTTCTACCCTAGCTCAGCAACCAGGCATAGAAAAGGTGACCATCTCGATCACAATAATCTCATGCCTGCATTTCTAGGTGCAAATATTCTTTTTCTATGAACCTCACGAGACTTCCCAGCTGAGCTTCTTAGTGGGCTAAGAGAAGCGGGACGTGTTTAAAGGCACAGCTTGGTTGGAATGGGAAACCACAGTAACTACACTTTTCCAGAGGCCCAAAAGTGAGAGACGGAAAGTCCGCACAGGGGCATGCCCGACCCATTCCCAGTAAGGGAATGGAGGGCCAGTACAGGGTGGGATGCTTCAGAACCACCCAGCAGGAAGAGGAGGCTGACATGTGGAGCTGGATCACACTAGAAATTCTCACCCCAACTTCTACTCTTCAGAGGAACAGGGCCTAAGTTCTAGAACGTCAGGCTGGCAGAAAGGAATCAGCAACCAGACGGCCCAGGTGTAAGCAGGCCCCGTCCCCACCCCCGCCCCACCACAGGTAGCAGGCTGCCGAGTGGAAGGGGAAACACGGGCTCCAGGAGCTTGCCCTGGGTGTGGTGTCTGACTGCAGCAGGACTGCTGAGACTGCCTCATAGTGCGGCTGCAGTCTGATGCTTCGCCCCTCAGGCCAGGAACAGCTAAAATGTTTAAATCCTGAGGACAAAATGGCTTTTTCCTGGCTCTCTCAGATGCCCAGGGATGGACTTTCGAGTGGTGATTCTTAAACTTGAGCATGTATAGGAGTCAACTGTAGGACTTGCTAAACACAGACTGCTGGGTCCACCCGCTGAGTTTCAGTGAGCAGTGATCGGTTCTCCTAACAAGTTCCCCGGTGATGCTGCTGCCAGTTTGGGGATCATACGTTGAAAACCACTAATTCAGAGCAAGAGGCATCAGGAATAGCTTCAGAAACACCCGAGAGAAGAAGTTCAGAGAGACAAGGGCCTCTCAGGTGCCCTCTGTGTGGACGGCAAGTGGCTTGATAGGAAAAGTAGAGATTGTTTTGCTTCATCACTTGGTTTCTGTCTCTGCCTGTATTTGCGATCATTTGGTAGCTTTATTATCTTTCTGCTAATCCCTTCTACAGGTTATGGGTATAGCTAAGGGATTACATGAAATACACACTAAAAAGATGGGGAGGAGGCTCTGCAGAAAAAAGGGTGAAATAGCAATTCAACTTCCACAGTGGAAAAGAGTGGTTGATTCTGGTGTTTCTCTGTTATTTTTCAAATACATGTCTCAAAGAAAGTGAGAGGAATAATGTATTTAATATAGTTAATGGCAGAAGATCAAATATATTTCTGAACTCACAGGAAGACAGGTATCAGAGTAAGAGCTCACTGGTATGTGTGGATAGATGAAGCACTTATTAGCAAAAAGGGGCTTCAGAAAGGATCTGTACCAGCCATTGGCGAAATCCATAAACGTAAAAAGAAATGAATAGTTCTTTGCATTCCCTTGGCTTGGAGTCAGTTCCATAATATTTCACTACTTTACCACCAGCAAAGGGAAGAAACCTGGAGAGAAGATGTCACAGATGTGTAATGATTTTGAATTTAGAAACGTTAAGTCCCGTTTAATACCTAACTCCTGTCTTAGGAGCATTCAGACTTGTCGAAGCCACCCACGTTTGAACTAACAGAGACAGCTTTAACTCTAATAGGGGGTAATTGTGGAAAACTAAAAAGGAGTGAAAGATAAGTGAAAGAAAACCATCCTGGCTGGACTTCATTGGCTTCATTGAGGCACAATTCATGAAACGGCATTCACTCCCGTCCTACAGAGCAAATTAATGAACACATTCTACTTTCCCTACCCTTTCCTAGGAAGACTGGCAAGCCTGAGAAGATGACCCTCTAATCCCAGGAGTCTGTGGACTCATTTTGAAAAAGTCAGTGAGGGCCGGGCGCGGTGGCTGACGCCTGTAATCCCAGCACTTTGGGAGGCCGAGGTGGGCAGATCATGAGGTCAAGAGATCGAGGCCATCCTGGCCAACATGGTGAAACCCCATCTCCACTAAAAATACAAAAATTAGCTGGGCGTGGTGGCGCATGCCTGTAGTCCCAGTTACTTGGGAGGCTGAGGCAGGAAAATTGCTTGAAACTGGGAGGCGGAGGTTGCAGTGAGCCGAGATCGTGCCACTGCACTCCAGCCTGGTGCCTGGTGATGGAGTGAGACTCTGTTTCAAAAAAAAAAAAAAAAAAGAAAGAAAGAAAAAAGTCAGTGAGACACTTGCTTCCAAAGAAGTTATAAACACAACAAAATGGAAGTCTGACTTTGTGGCAGCAATCATCTATAGAATCAGAAAATGCTTACATTCTTTTCAATAGACTATGATCAAAATGAAAACACAACATTTATTTTAATTTTCATTTTGTGAGACAGTCTCTCACTCTGTCACCCAGGCTGGAGTGCAGTGGCGTGATCATGGCTCACTGTGGCCTTGACATCCCTGGTCTCAGGTGTTCTGCCCACCTCAGCCTCCCAAGTAGCTGGGATTACAGGTGTGACTCACCATACCCAGCTAATTTACATATATATATTTGTAGAGGTGGAGTTTTGCCATGTTGCCCAGGCTGTTCTGCAGCTCCTGGGCTCAAGTAATTCTCCTACCTTGGCCTCTCAAAGTGCTAGGACTGCGGGCATGAGCCACTGCACACAGCCGAAAACACAACATTTAAAATAGTCTCAGAACTTTGGGATCCTTGGAAGGAGATGGCAGCTCTCACGTTGAGAAAAATCTTTTTCTCTATTACAAATGAGTAAACTGGACCACCCACAGCTTATCTTGTTGACAACTGCAGTACATTTAAAATAGCCTCTAAGGCCGCCTGCCACTCATTCCATAATCCATTTTAGGTGAAAACTAAGAGGCCATCGATTATAAGGTGTGCCATTACTTCATATAAAAACACTAAGAAAAATGTCAATTAGAACTTGATTTAGAGATGCTAAAATGAGAAAATCGAAGCCTCTGTGAGTCTTAGCATGGAAGACAAATCCCAGGGTATGGCGCAGAGACTGCGGAATAAACTGAACTCCCAGTCCTGGGCGGGTGGTGGCCCTGCTCCTCCATAGCTGGGGAAACCGCTTCGCCTCACTGTGCCTCAGTTTACTTATAGGTACACTGTGTTTAACTGGTATTAACAATGCCTACTTCCCACTCCATTATTGAGAGAATTAAATGTGATCCTCTGTTACAGTAGTTAATACGTGCCTTGCACTTATTATCTGTTTTAATGCCACTGTTACTATAAGTCTGGCAAGAGTGGAATTAAGAATTTAATAAATCTTAAATGGTTTTTAAAACTCTGAATGACTTCACCCAGTCTCAGTTGCTAAACCTTTAGACATTGTTTAAAATACGTGGTAATGGCTTTGCTTCCTCGGTGCCCTCAGTTCTCTGGAGATGAAATGAAATTATCTCTAAAATGGAGTCAAAGCACCTTCCTAAGCAGAAGAATCAGTCAGAGCCCTGAGGAGCTGATGACTCAAACACAATGGGTGATAGTTTGCATATTGCTTTGCATGACATTTGCATGCTACCGGTTCATTTTTGCTTGAAGTGAAAATCTGCCCACCATCTGCTTCTTTCCCGGTCCCTTATGATCCCCTAGGTGTTGAGTTGGCTGCCTCTGCCTGGGAAGAATAAAGCAATTGGCGTGCTTCAAGCAGTCACTGCATGTGCCTCTGTGGCTGGTTAGCCCAGCCAACTGGAAGGGCAAGTTCTATGAGGGCATGCACCACAGCACACGGATCAGGTACCTGTGTCGCTACGGAGTATCCCACATGGATGGTCCTACATCCTCTCTGTGGGATGGTCACTGACTCAAAAGCTCATTAAGCCACAAACAGCAGCGGGCAACTTTTCCTGAATACAACCCCTAAGTGTGCATATGTTTGATGGTGAACCAGATGACACACAGCTAAGTGGCTTAGAAATCAGCTCCTGACCATCAGCAGCCTCCAAATCAAACCAGGGCGGAACTTCTCTTTTCCTGACTGTGAATAATTATGGGGGCAGTGAACACCTAACAAAGATTTTTTACTCTCAAAATGTCGAGATGTAAAGAAAGCACATGACAGCTAATATCTGCGGCCAGAACCTTCTGTAGCTCTAACCATTTGTTTTAAACTGAGCCCTGGGATTCCCGACTGCTTGTCTCTCAGTGACAATGGACCTATATCATCTACTTGGTCTTACTCAATTGGGGCAGACCTGAGCAACTGCCTCCTTTGCTGCTCCTCTAGCTCCCAACCAGCTCAAGATCAGCGACTGAAGAAGAGGCCAGGGGCTGGCCCCTCAGTGTGTTTTTAAAGCCCCTGAAGACTGAAGATTCCTGTCTTGAAGGTGCTCAAACCCTGAAGCAGGAGAGAAAAGGAGGAGCAGCAGATGAGCTGGCTCTTTTCCCTCTGTCCCCATCCTGGAGGTACTGTCCTGGCTTGTGTCTGTGTCCTGGCAGGCTAACCTCCCCGCTGGGGTCAGCCGATGGGAAGGTCAGGCAAGAGATAGGAGGGTGGGCAGAGAGAAGTCAGTGTCTCTCCTCCCATTCCTTCCGATGGCTCCTGCCCATTGGCTCCCACTCTCCTTGGCTCCGCTACAGCGTTTCCTTCCCTGGTTCCTGAGGGTGGTCAGCTCCTTCCTGGGGACCTCCACACTCCTGGCTGGCTCTCTCTACCTCCTTCATTCACAGTTGACCCATCTGAGTTGGAGTCTGTCTCCTGCCAGAACCCTGACCTGACACAGGCGAACAGCAGCCATGGGGTAAGCATAGCGTATCTTACACATACTTCCATATACTGGGCAGACTTTTACAAGCAAACGCCACATGTATACTTTTGAAATCAACAGACCTTCAACAAACACCAATCTTCAAGCCCACAAAACCACTGCTGGGTCAGTTCGCTCCTTGTTCGCTGGGATCTTCCCTGGGAAAGGCCGAGAAGGACGCTTTACTAGGAGGAATGGAGGCTGCCTCAGCCTAAGTCTCCTGTTTTGTAAATGGAAGTAAAATTAAGGTGAATTTCTTGATTGCCTTAAGGGAATCGGTCTTCTGGGCTGCACCGGCAGCAGTAATAGCAAATTAAGCTGGAGACAGGAAGGGGAAGGGGCAGGATCAGACCTCATGAAGGGCACAGCAAGCAGCAGAGCCCACAAGAACCATGGGGCCTAGAGGAAGGGGAGAGGAGGGGACAGAGGAATGAGAGAGTCCTCACAGCCCTTCTGGGGAAATTGCTCGTAAGCCCTGTATTTTTACTACTTTCAGAATAAACAGTCAGTTCTTTGGAAAAGGTCCTACTCTCAGGCCAGCATATTTTGTTATGAAAGATGGAGAAGTGTATGATACATAGAATATTTTTTGTAAAGTCTGTAACTTAAAAATTCCCCACACCAAAAGTGAAGGTGCATCAGTTATTTAAAAGACACTCACAAGTTGCCAGGTGTGGTCGTGCAACCTGTAATCCCAGCTACGCAGGCTTCTGAGGTGGGAGGATTGTTTGAGCCCAGGAATTTGGGTCTAGCCTGGGCAACATAGCGAGACCCTGTCTCTAATTTTTAAAAAATCAATGAAATAAAAACACAAATGTTTCTTATTCCCTGGCAATGCTGGATAAAGGAAGAGTTAACAGTGATTTCTTGACCAACATTTCCTTTAGCTGAACCCAGACAAGAGGCGACCACAGCTTCTAAGGGCATGTGCAGAACAGAAGAAGCTTCTGGGAGAGAACAGTGCGAGGTCACTGAGTAAAAGTGGAGTCGACTGGGGAGTCCTCCCAGGCACCCTCCAGACACCCAAGGCACTCGAATCCCTTTCCTTCCTCCTCATCACTCTCACCTATTATGCTCCTGCTAAGTTTTCACTGAGAAACGGGTTCTGAAGTTAAAAAAAAAAAAGTTTGAATACTGCTGGTTTAGATTTATCACAGACATGAACATGAACTGCTATATGCACAAATAAGAGACTGCCTTTACCTTGTAATACCAACCTGATTGTTCTTAAATGCATTTTCATTCTGATGTAGAGGGCCTGTCTTTAATTATTTTTAATCATTTAATTTTTTGAGACAAAATAAAAATCATCAGAAGGCATGAGAAACCGGCAAGAATCACACAGCTCATTTGCTTACCTGCTATCCCCAGCATTTGCAACATACAGCTTCCCCAGAAGGCAAATCACAATGAGGGCCGTGCAGCCGCCAGATATATTATATGAACTCCTCTCTCGTTCTATCTGTAGGTCCTGGAGAAGAAAGCAAGGACAGTGTTGGATCGTGCAGGGACGTGTATCAAAGGCTTTCTCACCTTCACTCTCCTGACACAGTCCACAGAGTCTGACTGTGCTTCAAGAAGGGACTAGAAAAATCTTCAGTGCTTGCTTTCCTACCACCTAATGAGCATTTTGGAGAGGACACTGGCATAAAACTGCCACATATCAGACCATCTGTGAACCAGAGAGAGGAAACAATAGATAGCAAACAGAAACAATCAGACAAAAATGCAAATAAAGGTCAGGCGCAGTGGCTCATGCATGTAATCCCAGCACTTTGGGAGGCTGAGGTGGGCGGATCACCTGAGGTCAGGAGTTCGAGACCAGCCTGGCCAACATGGTGAAACCCCATCTCTACTAAAAATACAAAATTAGTTGGGTGTGGCGGCACGTGCCTGTAGTCCTAGCTACTCGGAAGACTGAGGCAGGAGAATCACTTGAACCAGGGAGGCGGAGGCTGCAGTGAGCCGAGATCATGCCACTGCACTCCAGCCTGGGCTACAGAGTAAGACTCTGTCAACAACAACAACAACAACAAAAAAAGGCAAATAAAGTGTAAGTTGTATTCAGTAAATATTACAGTTTATGGAAAATTTAGTCTTTGTGGATAACATGAGCTGCCATGTGAAACAGACACTAGAGAGGCTGAGAATGCCAAGGACTTGGACCTGATCAATGTCCTGTTTTGTTTGCTTCTTTTTTGAAGACAGGATCTGGCTCTTGTCACCCAGGCTGGAGTGCAGTGGCCCAATCTCAGCTTGCTACAACCTCGCACTTCCCATCTCAAGCAATCCTCCCGCCTCAGCCTTCTGAGGACCTGGGACCACAGGTGTGCACCACCATGCCTGGCTAATTTTTGTGTGTTTTGTAGAGATGGGGTCTTGCCACGTTGTCCAGGCTGGTCTCAAACTCCTGTGTTCAAACGATCTGACTGCCTCAGCCTCCCAAAGTGCTGGGATTACAGGCACAAACCACTGCACCCAGTCTTGTTTTTCTTAGAGAGAAGGTTTGCTCTGTCACCCAGGCTGGAGTGCAGTGGTGTGATCACAGCTCACTGCAGCTTTGACATCCTGGGCTCAAGCCTCCTGCCTTAGCCTCCTGAGTTGCTGGGACTGCAGGTGTGTGCAGCCACCACACCCAGCTAACTTTTCTATTTTTTGTGGGGACAGGGTCTCACTATGTTACCCAGGCTGGTCTCAAACTCTTGGCTTTAAACGATCCTGTCTCAACCTCCCAAAGCACTGGGCCACCATGCCCAGTTCAGACTTGATCAGTGTTTTAAACTCTAAAGTCTTGGATAAACAGTCTCTTTTACAGAAAGATGTCTTCTATTCAACCCAGGCAGGAGTCAACCCATGACTTAGAGAGCAAAGATAGATGCTTCTGAACTCTGACCTGACATTTCCTCTTCCCACAGCCACCAATTTACAATGGTAACACGTTCATAATAATTACCAACATTCACTGAGAACTTTCTCTACAACAGACAGCATGCTGAGGACTCGATACCCAGACTCCCATGTCATCCTCACAACCATCACTATGAACCTCACTGTTTAGTTGCAGAGAAGTGGGGTAGCCTGCCTATATTCACCTGGCTAGGGTTTGGATTCCAACCTGGTTCTCTTCCAAAGCTTGTGTTATTACCTGCCACCTGATGAGGCCTCCCCGAGAAATTAAAATTAAAAATAGACCAGCGCTTGCATCATCAAGGCATATCCGTGAAATTCTGTGTCAGTGACAGAAGCAAAGGTTCTGTTACCTCAGAAAAATGTCAGTTAGTAAGATACACTGAGTGGCCAGCTAGAGTGCCAAACCCTCCAGTGGTAATCTACCACTTTTGGTGCAGAGGAAGGAAAACAAGGGTTGGCTAAAAATTACAGGAAGAGAAAGAAATGGTGACGTTGATGGTGGTGGTGGCAGATCTAGGGTCAGGTCACTTTTATAATCCTGAGACTTCCAGAGTTAGAGCTCAGCTGCTGCAGCCAGCCTCCTCATGCAAAAGGGGGAGACAAGTCAAGAATCCAGCATTTACCAGCAAATGCCTTGCTCTAGGGGCCAGAGGGTAACAGAAAGAGGACAAATAACCCGTGGGAAACTGGAAACAGAAGAGCTTAAGCTTAGGGATATCCCACTGGTTAAAGAGTATGTGGAAGCCACGCATGGTAGCTAACACCTATAATTCCAGTACTTTGGGAGGCCAAGACAGGAGGACCACTTGAGGCCAGGAGTTCAAGACCAGCCTGGGCAACATAGTGATATCCCCATCTCTATAAAACATAATTAGCTGGGTGTGGTGGTGCATGCCTGTAGTCTTAGCTACTTGGGAGACTGAGGATAGAGGCTCTCTTGAGCCCAGGAGTTTGAGGCTGCAGTGAGCCATGATCATGTCACTGCACTTTAGCCAGGGTGACAGAGCAAGACCCTATCTCAAAAACAAAAACAAAAACAACCCAAATCAGTAAATAGAGAAAGAACACAAAGCCAGGACTTGGGAGAGACCAACACACAGAGTGAGCTGGGTAAGAGTTGGGGGAGGGGTAGGAAAGTGTGTTGGGGGATGCCTGAGTTTATAAACAGGTGAAGAAACACTTCAATATGGGAGTGAACGGTAGCAGCAAAAGCTGCAGAAGCATCAAGCACGGAGCAACCTTCAAAGGACTACATGGGATTTTTAAGGTTTACTTCAACTGTGTATAAACCAGCTTTCTTAATGGATTGTCATGAGGCTAAATTAGCTGGCATGTGTGAGGGACTGAGCAGGATAGCCAGGCCCTTCCCACAGCTCTAAAGCTCCAGCAATGAGAGCGGCAGCCTTTCTTGCTCACCTTAGACCCTCAACTCCTAGGCTAGGTCGGGTAAATGGTAGTTTAATAGATGTCTATTCAATGGACAAGTGAAGAAATAAATTAAAAATTTTAAATCTCCCTATCCCCTTACCTCTGCCTTAATATGAGAAATGGATTCCACAATTCACAAATGAAAAGCTTACAATGCCAATGCTCACTGAGGTAATTAAGCAGGAACCCATGCTTCGCTTGAAATGCTCAATCGACAGGAATGGTTATCAGAACCTATGCAAGAATGGTAGACGCTGGAGAATGAAGAGAAGGAGGGGCTGAGGATCAGGTGGGAAGAATTCTCTCAAGGAAGTACAAGAGGACAAAGAAGACATCAAGATGTGTTTAACCTCCAAGAAAATCCATAAAAACAGAACCCAAAACTCTACCAACAAAGGAGTTTGTGGATGGAATTGCTATTTTTTTTGCATTTAAAGAACTCGTATAAAGTTGATACTGTGATACATATTTTACTAATACATAAATTGATAAATAGAGCCTGCATCCAATACATCAAAAAGAATCGCTCAGCTACGGAGACTATTTTTTCACCTTCAAAATCAATATTTGCTTGGATACCTAAAAGGCTGAAAGACAATATTTATTAAAAATTATTTGAACACGCCGGGTGTGGTGGCCCATGCTTGTAATCCCAGCACTCTGGGAGGCTGAGGTGAGTGTATCACCTGAGGTCAGGATTTTGAGAACAGCCTGACCAACATGGTGAAACCCTGTCTCTGCTAAAAATACAAAAAAATAATTAGCCAGGCGTGGTGGCACGCGCCTATAGTTCCAGCTACTCGGGAGGCCGAGACAGGAGAACTGCTTGAACCCGAGAGGTGGAGGTTGCAGTGAGCCAAGATTGCGCCACACCACCGCACTCCGGCCTGGGCAACAGAGCAAGACTCCACCTCAAAAAAAAAAAAAATTATTTGAACACCTACTGCTTCTATGCTGTGTATAGATTAGAATGTGAATGATGTTTGTTTGATAGACTCGATCATATCACTGGTGCCATCCAAGAGGTAGAAACGCTGTGGTGCACAAAGTCCACGTAACAGAGCCATCCACAGCAGCAAACTCCTCTGGGACACAGTTAAGCACGTTTGGGCTATACCACAGGTAGGTACATTTTTAGTCATGGTTTCTATCACAAGACATTCTGCTTAGAAAATTATGTAATCCTTAGAAAAAAATCAAGGTGAAGAGCTCAGCACTAAAACTTTTCTGCTTTAACTTTGGGGGAATCATTCCAGTTAGCTCACCCATTTAGCTCCTGGCTATTCTATTAATAGTGAGACTCAATTTTTTTTTCCTAATTGATTTCATTATTTCATTCACCTTTTTCTATGTTCAGCTACATTCTCTCTGTAGCTCCTTCAAATAAGGAATGCTAAATTTGGTAGCACTTTCTCATAAAGAGTGAACTTAACTACTTTTTAATCCAAGAAATTTTGCTAACATGTGCACTCGTTTGCCAGTTCCCTCCCCCACATTCGTGTGGAAACATAAGTGCATACACACACATGTGCACACACACACCTTCATCACAAGTGTCCTCTCTGGGATCATGGTGGCAAGGATTTGAAAGATGTGTTTCCACAGACTTTGTCCCCCTGAAGAATTCACTGTCGTTAAAACACACTCTATTTCTTCTAAAACCGCGTGCAACTAGAACATATTCTAAAAATAATTGCTTCCCTCCCCCTCCTCCCTAGAAGCCAAAATAGCACATTTATTTTTTTCCTGCATACACCACCTACTCCTCTTTAAAAGATGTTTCACAAAACCTTAGTACTGAAAGGAACATTAAAGGACCATCTGGGTGGTTCTTTTACTATGAGAGCAAACATGATAAATGAAGTCAATAAAGATATATTTACCATTCATTGCATTAGCTACCTTTTTTCTTCAAATCCTCACCTTTCAGATTAGATTAAGTTTTTGAGATTCTAAATAATAAATAAAAACATAGAACTACCTTTTAAAAAACCTCCAGTTTTTGTTATTTTTACAATAATCAATGAAATCATGGGAAAGACTGCTTACTGCTTTGTGCTAAGAAAGGGCTGATTTAGAATGCCTCCCCATTTTAGCTGTCAATGAACCCTGAGCCATAAGTCTAGAATAACTGACTAGCAAAACACATACACATACTATCTTTCAAGTATGGTCTGAAGGATCACATAAATGACTCTTAAGGTTCAGTTAACAAGATAATTGAGTTATCTGCTTAATCAATAGTCCTGAAGACCTTCTAGGGTAACTTTGAAGGTAGCAGGACTGAGTTATCTTCTGTTGTGTCTGCTTGAATACTACATTTAAGCGATGCTAATCTTTAAACCAAACAATAGATCCAGTTTTTAAGATGTGGGATTTTATTTTGCTCTATGTTACAAGGAGAAATGGGAACACAGAAAGCAAACAGAGATGCGTGTGCAATGAGACTAATTCAGCAGGAAAGAATTGCAAGAGAAATATATCATCTGGGTTGGAAATCATTTCGTTTGAACGTCCTGAAGATGATGCAACTCCAAGGTCATTCTTTGTTTCCTACCAATTTCAGGTTGCAAAAGGAAAGCAATATCCGGTAGCAGAAAGGAGCAAGTGCTAGGTAGTTTCAATAGGACCTGGCAGCTCCCCCTAGCTGAGTTAAAACACGGCTCTGAGCACATTGCTAATAGTGTCAGTCACAAATAATAAGATTCTGCATGGTTTTAGTATCCAAGTCTGATCCCGGTTTATTCTGAGAACAAGGCCATCTGCCAGCCAGGCAATGGGGAAGAAAAAACAAGCACTCTACTGCCTACTATTGCCACCTGCTGGCTGTTAGTGGAATCACATGCTCATTCCTTCCTAGAGGGACTTCCGTTCTAACAAAACAGACAGAACCAAACTAACTTAAATGAAGACAGCTATGTGGGTTCCCAATTTACCATTAATATGATAATTTTGGAAAACACTAATTTATTTATTATAATTAATCTTACTATAAATAAACTTTGCCCCCTTTTGTCACAGTGCCACCATGTATTTATATGGATTTTACCGACAAAGCCAGCTGCTTGGTGTTTCCAGTAATTTACTGTGATAGAAAGACATACGGTTATTCCATAAGTTAAAATATTTCCAGTTTCCTCCCTTCCTAATAACCGACTGTGGCGGGGAATCTAGACCTACGCTTAAAAGGAAACAGGATAGAACTCTGAGATCCTCCCGGCTCTGTCCAGAACTCAAGCCCCGTCGTTAGCAGGTTAAAAGGGTAATCACTGCTAACTTGGTTCTGATCCCTAGGAGGGCAAAGTCTTCCTTTAACTAACCCTGCAGTGGAATCGACTTCCTCCATGAGTCTGAAATGTTGATTATTCAACCGTGTTTCGGGAGGGTGGCGAAGTAGGGAAGAGGTTGGAAATCAGGACTTAGAAGACACTTGTCTTACAGCTATTGTCCTAGGCTAAGCAACAATATAAACATCACAGGTGACAAATGGAGCTAGGCCAGGCCTTGCTGTGAAGCAGAACTGAAGTCAGTCAGAAAATTCCTGAATTCTGGTCCTTTAGGAAGCCAGGGCTCACTTTTCAGAGTGGACGCAGGAGGGATTCCCGACATAGCCTTCGCGCTACGAAGGAAGATCTGAGATACAATCGGGGTTTGTAGGGGCACACCTACCTCCGACAGCGTGCACAGCAAGTATCAAAAACCAGTGGTCAGAGGTCACCTTCACCACAAGCCCCACACTGTGCCAGGCAACCTGAGGACCAAAGATGAAAAGCGCTGCTCTGAAAGAAGCTTACAGTATTTGATGAAACTGTTACCACTCCCCTCACTGGAAGCATTTTTTTTCTTCTGTTCGTCTGTATTTTGTGACTAGTACCTACTTTTTCCCTAGAAATAGGAACTATTTATTCTGACTTGGTGTCTCTGAACATTTTTAACAGAGCTTCCCTTTTGGAAAGGTATCAACATTTCCCTTCCTCCTTCAATGTCATTTAGAATATCAAAATAAATAAGATATCGCATATTTCTATATTCAGATAATGTGTGACTACAAATGCCCCCAATAAAGGGTCTTTTGTTTTGTTTTTGAGACAGAGTCTCGCTCTGTCGCCCAGGCTAGAGTGCAGTGTTGTGATCTCGGCTCACTGCAGCCTCTGCCTCCAGGGTTCCATTGGTTCTCGTGCCTCAGTCTCCCAAGTAGCTGGGATTACAGGTGTGCTCCACCACACCTGGCTAAATTTTCTGTAATTTTAGTAGAGACGGGGTTTTGCCATGTTGGCCAGGTTACTCTCAAATTCCTGGCCTCAAGTGATCCGCCCGCCTGGGCCTCCCAAAGTGCTGGGATTACAGGCGTGAGTCAACGCGCCGGATCCTAAGATCTTATCTTTTACTTCTTTCCTCAGTGATGTCTAAAAGAATACTGATTTTAAGATGTAAGCTCAATAAATACTAGTGACAAAGAAGAACTGTTCTTAGTAGAACAAACACAAACTGCTTTTCCTCTGCTCTCACCACACAACAACCGATACAGAAGATTCCTGTGACCAAGTGTGAGAGATTCCCCCCATGTACCCAGCAAGCGATCAGTTCTGCAGAAGACCCCAGATGGTGTCCTCCAGTTCAATTCCATGCTGCTGTGCATGCAGAGATAGCAACAGATTCCACAGCTCGAGGGCTCAGTCCCCAAAACTGACCCCCCACTTCTGATGCCAGTCTCACGCCCCAGGCTGTTTTACCTGTGCTTCTGACCAACCAGCTATAAATCTGGGTTCCCAAGAACCCCCTCTCCTGGGGGTCGATTAATTTGTCAGAGTGCCTCACAGAAACCAGGAAAACATTTACTGACATTTGCTGGTTCATGATAAAGGATATTACAAAGGGTACAGATGAAGAGCTGCATAGGGCAAGGTATGGGGAAGAATACGGAGCTTCCATGCCCTCTCCTGGCATGTGACCCTTCCAGGAACCTCCATGGGTTCAGCTACCCAGGAGCTCTCTGAGCTCTATCCTCTTGGGCCTTTATAGAGACCTCATTACATAGGCACAAATGATTAAACCATCAACTGTTGGTGATCAGCTCAACATTCAGCTCTTCTCCCCTCCCACGAGGTTGGGGATGCCGCTCAAAGGCTCAGCCCTCTAATCCTGCCTTGGTCTTTTTGATGAACAGAAGACCCCATCCTGAAGCTAGCCAGGGACTGCCAGCCACCAGCCATCTCATTAGGATACAAAAAGATACTTATCACTTTGAAGATTTCAAGGGTTTTAGGAGCTGTATGTCAGGACATGGAGTCGAAGACAGAGTATCATAGTATCACAGCATTTCATTAAGGGAAAAGACAAACAGATGGAGACAGACAGGCAGGTAGACAGAAACAGAAAGAGAATCCAAAGAATTCTGATTCCACATTGTTGGACTACTATAAATAAAGCAAAAGCCCCCAGTGAAAGAGAAGCTCTGCTTTTAAGGATATTGTAAGTGACACTCGGAATCTCTAGAGGGACAGCTGCATAGATGGCATCAGTGAGGCAATTTAGAGGCTTAGGTGCAAGGATTGGGGAACTTTACTTTTAGGGATTAAAAGTGGAAGAGAAGTCGAGAGAGCCACAAAGCTGAAGTGTCTCTATGACAATCTTACTTAGTATTGAATTTCCTATTATAGAATATCAGAATGGCACAAAACCTGCAATACCTAAAGAACATCTAGGAACAGGAAAATTAGAGAGCGGCTGGCTACTGTGGGGGGAAAAAAGTTTAGGAGTGATCTGGAAAATCCAAAGTGTCCTGCTGCAGATAGCTGTCCAAGCCGTCCTTGGGTTGCCTGGCACAGCATGGGGCTTGTGGGCATTTAAAGAACCCGAAGGTTTACATGACGAGACAATGACTCTCAAAAAACTAATATTGAGAGGGGGAGGAAAGAAAAAGAAGTTGGCAATGGCCTTCCAGCCATTATTTTGAAACTGATATAATTTCTGTGTTGTGGATTCTGAAACTCACCTTAAGCAATTTAATAAGGTTAAGACAGGCACTGTTTCTATGAAACTGGACTGTTGGTTTTCCTGAAATCTCTGATGAAGCAAAGAAAAAAACAAGAGCATCTGTGATTAAACAGAAGACTTATCATCCAAACAGGGTCACATCTGAGAGTGAAAGGGGAGAGTATTAACCATTACCCTGCGACAGCCGGCACCCACTGGCTCGGTCCCCAGCAAAGCACAAGGTTTGGCCACCCTTCCAGTGCCATGAGGACCACAGAATGGGTGAGCTTCTCACTTAATAAGGCCAACCAGTAAGGTGCTGTAATCCAAAAGTATCTGAGACCAATCTCAATCCATTCAGTTTATTTTGCCAAGGGTAAAGACATGCCCAGAAAAAAAAAAAAAAAAAACGCACATCACAGAGACAGTCCGTGGTCTGTACCCTTCTCCAAAGATGAATTTGAGAGCTTCAGTATTTAAAGGGGAAAAGTGGGCAGGAGGGGAAAGAGGGAAGGTATATGGTCATCCACATATTCTAAGAGAAAAGAAGCAGGTAGGGGATAGCCTGGGGCCCCAGAAATCAGCAAATCTCTGGAAGGTAAGGAGCTACTTGTGGAGATACTCAACCATTCATCTGTAGCTATCTGCTTAGGAACAGAAGGAAAGGCAGTTTCTTGCATGACTCAGCTTTCAGCTTCATTTTTTTCCCTAGTAATTTCCAATTTCCATAGTGGATTGGGGTCCCAGTTTTTATCTTCCTTCCACGGTGCAAAGCCCTGGTAGGCTGTAGGGAGGTTGGGGATCTAGACAGATAATCGGGGGGAAAAAGCGTGAAGAGGACGCAGGGCACGGGGGTAAATCTGAGAGGAACAAATAGAGAAGAGACGCGGCTTAAAGCTAAAAGTTCATGACACAACACAACGGGGCCTCCACAGGGGGGTCCAGCCTGCCTCCCCATTCACCTGGGATTGCTACATTTAACATCTAGCTTCCCACAATGGCAACATTAGCTTGCTGCCTTTGGCCCACCCGGGTTTTTTTCTCAGACTCGGTTCATTTCACAGGTTTCCTGAGCCCAGGGCATTCTCCCGACCCTGCCCAGCTCATGTCTGCTCTGCTCCTGCGCCCCCACACCCCAGGATCACCTCCTCAGCGAACCTTTCCCTTCATCTCTTTTCCAGACTCCTGCATCACCCTGTATTTCCCCTCTCAAGGCTCCTCCCATTGATATTTTACTTGTTTAACGCTCATCTTTGCCTAATTGGCTCAATGCTCTTTTCCCAGTGAGGCCTGGCATCTAGTTGGTTCTCAACAAATACTGATCGAATGAATTACACATGAAAATGACCCAAAAAACTTTCGTTTTTGCTTTTGCAGGCAACTAAGTTTCCAAGAAAAATTTGAGGAAATGAATTGATTCATTAAAAGTTGAACTATTTTAAGAATGAGGCTCTTCAGTTAAGTATTTTTCTGAATGAACCTCTCTTTGCCAGTAAGGTTGTTAAGAGCAAACCTGAGCCATTAATGAGCCTCAGGAACAGCCTGAGACCCCTGTGGAGCCCTGAGTCAATGTGACATTGGCCTCTAGTGGACAAAATTGAGAATGCAGCAGCTCCAAGTAAAAGATGTCCTGTAGCACCAGGCACAGCTGAAGGAAACACAAATCCCAACGTCTCCTTCCTTTTTCACTACTATTACGCAAACTGACTTTCTCTCCCATTTCCAGGAGAGCCCATTGTCAAATTTTTGCCTAATAAAAAAAATTCAACACTTAGCATTCTGAGTATCAGTGTCTAGAAACATTTACTGACATCAGAGCTTCTATGAATGGCAGAGAGAGATTTTACACCACAACTGAGTAGAAGTCAATTTTCCTACTGTAATTCCTTCTTGCTTAATCTTTTCCAGCCTCCTGGCATTTTAAATTGGGATGCAGTTTGCAGGCTATCAGTCTTGAGACAGAGGTGCATTTTATTTTTACGTTTTTATTCTTAATTCTACTTTTTAAGAGATGGGGTTTTGCTATGTTGCACAGGCTGGAATACAGGTATTGACTGACTTACCACCTATGCAACTTACGACCATTCAACTTTACAACCACAATCGCTAGCCACGACTGCTCCGCGTCTGGCAGTGTAAACGTTGCCCAGCTGGGCGTACGACAGTGCAGACCAGCTTCCGGCAGCACTACCATCTCCGCGTGCACCATTTCAACTGTACATATAGCCTACTGAACTTACAACCAAATCGTGTTACGACTGGTCCGTGGTCCCGATCGTGGTCGTAAGTCGAGCACTAGCTGTACAGTAGTCATTCACTGGCACACAAAAAGCACCGGAGCTCTAACCCGCTGGGTGTCTGACCTGGGCTGGTTCACTCCCCCTGAGGCATCCTGGGGGTGCTCTGCTCCAAGGAGGTCACTGCATTGACACTGAACCCATATGACAACCCAGAACTCCTGGGCTCAAACAATCCTCCAGCCTGAGCCTCTGGGTAGCTGGAACTATAGGCATGCACCACCACCATGCCCAGAATGGTACTTTTTAAACCACTTGATAGTCAAAGGGTAAATGTTATCTCTGTAACAAGGAGAGAAAAAGTTGATCCCAAGGAAAGGATAGGTTTAAATAGAAAGAGGATGCAATTTGAGGGGCGAATAGATGAACTATTTTTGCCTTACAAAGGCATCAGATGACAATATGTATTGTCATTATTTACTTTCCTTCTTAGCATACAACCTGATGTCGTGAGGTCCTGGAATGGGCACCACGTGACTACTCAGTTCTGGCGAGATGCTTCTAGCTGCTTTGGCTTCACTTAACAGCTTCTCATTACTTTGTAATCTCCAGGTTTTAAGGCCATGACCGCCCACTTGCCTCACTCAAGCCCTTATAAATACCCTTAAACATCTCTCGTTCGTTATCTGTATGCAGGCTGCCGAGCAAGAAAGAAAGTCTTTAAAACCAAAATAATTGGCTCAGGATAAACCAAGCTCAGAGAGGGAAGGAGCTGGCATCGAACAAAGCAGAGGAGGCTTTTCTGTGCACTCCTGCCAGGCAGAGGGGCAGCAAGAGACAGCGAGAGCTGTGGCACTCTCCCGAGGACATGCTCAGGAGTGAGGCCACCAGGGAAGGATGATGAACTCCTGAGCAGACCCAGTGAGACTGAAATGTACAGACAAATCCACGTGTCTGTGTAAGACTACGGCTTCTTGGATATTGGCCCCTGGCTCTGTTCTCCTCCAGCACTTCCTCTGCAGTATGAACCACATCCCCAGTTGTGGTAAAACAGCCATTCTTACATCAGATCTGTATAGGAAGGGACTTTTGAGCACTTTCCTAAACCTCGTTTCTCCCAACACTGGACTCTATACACATCTGTAAAACAAACGGTGATCAGAATCACATCTCAGTTTAGTGCAATCGTACCAGCTGGCATCCATATTAGTACAGGAAATAAAAGTGACAAGGCCTGTATTTAATAAGCCTGTGACCTTATGCACTGTCTCCCGCTTTCATCTTTATTTATTTATTTGACGGAGTCTCGCTCTGTCACCCAGGCTGGAGTGCAGTGGCTGTGATCTTGGCTCACTGTAACCTCCGCCTCCTGGGTTCAATTGATTCTGCTGCCTCAGCCTCCCGAGTAACTGGGATTACAGGCACCTGCCATCATTTCCGGCTAAATTTTGTATTTTTGTGGAGAGGGGTTTCACCCTGGTAGCCAGGCTGGTCTTCAACTCCTGACCTCCCAGAGTGCTGGGATTACAAGTGTGAGCCACCAAGCCCAGCCTTCTTTTACATTTTTGCCAGCACTTGATGCCAGGAGCTCTGTCTGCCACCAACTTCTACTGGGAATGGAAGCCCCGTTATCACAGGGGACTGTCCGGGTGGAGCCAGCGGCAAAACCGTGTGCGTTCGGGGAGCCCTCCAGCAAGGATGGACAGACCTGGCACAGGTGCCCGCCTGGCCCTCCTGCCCTGGACTCCCAGGGTTACCTACCATTTCCTTGAATGCACTTTCAAGCGCCCCGATGACCAGGCACTCGTGGGGAATCTTCTTCTCGGTAAAGAAGCGTGTGGGGGGCGTGCTGGGGGAGCCCGGGGCCCCCACCCCTCCACGCAGGGAGGCCGCCCGGGTCAGAGTCCGGCTGTTGGCGGGCGTGTTCTCGGGCTCCTCCCCCAGGCAGGTGGGGGGCAGGACGGCAGAGTTCTTCAGGATGTCCACGATGTCCTGCAGCTGCTCCGTGACGTGGTGCTGCAGCAGGCGCGACGCCACCACCGCAGCCCCGGACCCCGCGTGCCCGTCAAACAGCGACCAGTAGTGGCAGGAAACACCCTCGGATTCCTGAGGAGAGGGCGACAGGGAGGAGTGAGAACAGCGGTGGCCTTTGCCCCAGGGTCATACAGACTGTGCCAGACCATTCACTCGTCTGTCTGTAGTCTGCAAACAATGCAGTCAAAACATTGAAAAGAAGCGCTCAGGGAAGGGTCCCCAGGTGAGTCATTGTCGCTACCGGCACCCGAAGGATGGAGTGGTCCCTGCTTCCCCACCTAGCAAGGGAGTCCGAATGATCACATACTAAGTTACTACTTGGAGGGTGAGAGCTACTCTAATTTGAGGTGTAGCTGTTTGCATAAAACTCTCCTACAAACAGAGGAGTCTGCAGGAGTCCAGCTTCAACATCTAACTCCTTACCTCCCACGATTTTTTTTGAGACAGTCTTGCTGTGTCACCCAGGCTGGAGTGCAGTGGTGCAATCTCGGCCCGAGGTTCAAGTGATTCTCATGCCTCAGCTTCTGGAGTAGCTGGGACTACAGGCACATGCCACCACACCCAGCTAATTTTTTTGGTAGTTTTAGTAGAGACAGGGTTTTCACCATGTTGGCCAGGCTGGTCTCAAACTTCTGGCCTCAAGTGACTGGCCAGTGTTGGCCTCCCAAAGTGCTGGGATTATCCCAAAGTGCTGGGATTACAAGCCTGCACCACTGCACCTGGCACCTCCCTTCTATTTCAACCCCAGAGTAGGTTTGGCCTGGGGCCTTGGAAAAAGGCCCCTTTTCTCAGATTTTCCAATGTGAAATAAGTAGACCCATTTACCCCATTTAGAGCCCTTAAATGCTGGGATAATTGTCCCATCTTTCTTGGTCTACATCCTGAATTTTTAGAACATGTTTTCACCCTAGACACCCAGTCTAGTCCAGGCCTCACAAGATGCAGCCAATTCAAATCTCCTTTTTATATTTCCCACCTCTGTCTCTTCATTTCCTCTTCTTGCCTTACAGCTGCATGCAGCCCGTGTTCCCTCATCTACCTTGGGTTTGGTGGCTGCTGGTGGATTTCATAACTACTTCAAGATGAGTACTTCTGAACCCATGTTTGAATTACACGTGCATTAGATCTTAGAGAAAAGGAGCTCAATTATGATATGGCTGATAGAGAGCTCAGAAATAAACCCATATGTTTTCCACTAATCTTTGACAAGGGTACCAAGAACACACACTAGGGAAAGAAGAGTCTCTTCAGTAAATGGTATTAGGAAAAGAGAATATCCTCATGCAAAAGAATGGAATTGGGCCCTCTTCTTACATCATGTACAGAAACCAACTTGACATGGCCTAAAGACTTCGATGTAAGGCCTGAAATCATAAAACTCCCAGAAAAAAATATGGGCGAAAAAAACCTCCTTGATATTGGTCTTAGCAATGATTATTTAGACATGATACCCAAAGCACAGGCAACAAAGCAAAAAGAAACAAGTGGGACTACATTAAACTATAATGTTTCTGCACAGCCAAGGAAGTCATCCACAAAAGCAAGAGGTAGGTAGCCTATGGCAGGAGAGAAAACAGTTGCAAAGCATGTGTGTCATAAGGGGTTAATTTTCAACATAAACAAGAAACTCCTAAAATTCCACTGCAAACAAAACAAAACAAGCAAGTCGATTAAAAAATGGGCAAAGGGCTTGAAGAGACATTTCTGCAAAGATGACATAAAATAAATGGCCAGCAGGTTTGTGAAAAGACGCTCAACATCTATACCTTTCATAAAACTCAGTGAACTGAAATTAAGGACCTTCCCCAACCAGATAAGGGGCATCTAGGGAAAACCTATAATTCATACCGTATTTCATGATGAAATACTGAATGCTTTCCCGTAACATTGGGCAAAGTGCAAAAATTTACGCTCTCACTCCTTCTATTCAACACTGTATTGGAGGGTTCTAGATAGGCAAGAAAAAAGAAAAGGCCTAAAGGTTGTATAAGAAAACAGCTGGGCACAGTGGCTCAAGCCTGTAATCCCAGCTACTCAGAGGTTGAGGTGGGATAATTCCTTGAATCCAGGAGGAGGAGGTTGCAAGAGGCCAAGATCGTGCCACTGCATTCCAGCCTGAGGCGACAGAAAGACTATCTAAGAAAATAAAGTTTCGTTTATCCTGGCTTTGAGCAATTTGAGCATGATGTGCCTTAGTGTCATTTTCTTCATGTTTTATATGCTTGGAGTTTGTCTTTCTCGATCTGTGGACATAGTTATTTCATCCAATTTAGAAAAATTTTACCCATTATTTCTTAAAAAAATTTTTTTTGGTATCCTTCTCTTTTCTCCTTGCAAGAATCTAATTACACATGTAGTGGTCCCTAGAGGTTGTCCCAGAGCTCATTAAGGATGCTTTCATTTTTTTTAATGCTTCATTTTGGTTAACTTCTAACACAATGTATTAAACTTGCTAATGTTTGCTTTTCTTTTTGATTAAAAAATGGACAAAGGATCTGAATAGACATTTCTCAAATTAAGACATGCAAGTGGCTAACAGGTATATGAAAGAGTGCTAAAAAATCAATCATCAGAAAAATGCAAATCAAAACCACAGCGAGATAGCACCTCATACCTGTTAGGATCACTATTATTTAAGAAAGGAGGCAAGTGTTAGTGAGGGCATGGAGAAAAAGGAAACTTCTACACTGTTGGCGGGAATGTAAATTAGCACAGCCATGACAGAAAACAGTATGGAGGTTCCTCAAAAAATTAAAAATAGAACCATCATATGAAGCAATTTTACTGCTGGTTATGTAACAAAAGGAAATGAAATCAGTCTCTATAGCCCCATGTTCACTGCAGCATGATTCACAACAGCCAAGACACTGAAACCACCTCAGCATCAGATGAATGGTAAAGAAGATGTGTATACTGTCTATATACAGTAAGATATCATTCAGCCATAAAAAGAAGGAAATCCTGCCATTTGCAGCAACATGAATGAGCCTGGAGGGCATTAAATGAAATAGGCCAGACACAGAAAGACAAATACCATTTGATCTCACTTATATGTGGAATCTAAAAAATAGTCAAACTCGTGGAAGCAGAGAGTTGAATGGTGGTTGCCAGGGGCTGGGGTTAAGGAAAACGGGGAGGTAATGGTCAAAGGGTACAAAGCTTCAGTTATAAAATGAGTAAGTTCTGGGGATCTAATGTATAGCATGGTGACTACAGTTAGTAACACTGTACTTGACAGTACCTAAGAGAGTAAATTTTAAGTGTCCTCACCACAGACACACAAAAACTGGTAACTATGTAAGGGAATGGATGTATTAACTTGATTGTGGTGGTCATTTCACAATGTACACATAGATCAAACCATGCACACCTTAAATACATGATTTTTGTCAATCATACCTCAATAAAGCTGGGAAAAATAAATCATTACATTTGAAAAAAACGTAACTAGAGGGGTAGAATATAAAACACTAAGAAAAATAAATATTTGGGATCTCTATTTTCAGAAATGGATGGACAAAGGGGTAAGGTATGCATTTAACAATTACCTCTGACTAGTAGGCTTATCCACCCCACAGCAATAAATATTTAAGGCTTTTTTTTAAAGCTGAAATCATTAAGTAAAATTCTTAATGCTAGAAGACAGTGAGTAGGTATGGTGACATGAGCCATTACTCTGTGCTCTTTTAAACTTGATTTCCATTCAATTGTGTGCTAGGTGCTGAGAATAAAATCACTGATTTTTAATTCAACCAATAGGTGATTTGAGCACTTTCTATGCAACAGGCTCCACAGTAGGCAGCAGAGATAAAAGACTGGCTGGGCCGGGCGCGGTGGCTCAAGCCTGTAATCCCAGCACTTTGGGAGGCCGAGGCGGGTGGATCACGAGGTCAAGAGATCGAGACCATCCTGGTCAACATGGTGAAACCCCGTNCAAAGACTTGGAACCAACCCAAATGCCCATCAATGATAGACTGGATAAAGAAAATGTGGCACATATACACCATGGAATACTATGCAGCCATATAAAAAGCATGAGTTAGTGCCCTTTGCAGGGACATATATGAATCTGGAAACCATCATTCTCAGCAAACTGACACAAGAACAGAAAACCAAACACCGTATGTTCTCAATGATAAGTGGGTATTGAATTGTGAGAATACATGGACACAGGGAGGGGAACATCACACACTGGGGCCTGGGGTTGTGGTGGGTTAGGGGAGGAATAGCAGGGGGTGGGGGGATTTGAGAGGGATAGCATTAGGAGAAATACCTCATGTAGATGACAGGCAATGCATGCAGAAAACCACCACCAGGGGATGTGTATACCTATGTAACAAACCTGCACGATGTGCACATGTACCCCAGAACTTAAAGTATAATAAACAAATTCAAAAAAAGAAAGATTGGCATGTGAAAGCAATCTGACTGAACATCTGTCAACTTACTGATCACCAGGGTTGATTTGGCAGATTGCTAACTAGACAGAGATCTCATTCCTTTTTCAGTGCTTCACATGCTTTCTTCCTGAAGCTGAGCACTTCGTTGATGAGGATGATATTCCCCAATAAAGGAGGATCATTCTTCAATCAAGGGTATACAAGTAGCTCGACTTCCCTCTTGGAACCTCCAAACGTGATCTCAAGAAGTAGCAAGATTATTTTGTTCCTGATCTTACAGAATAGATCATCCACAAAAAAGAATCAAGAAAACAGTGGACTTGAAAAACACTACAGATCAAATGAAGATTGGCTGAAGGAAGTATCAGACATGGCCTGATCTTAACAGTGCAGTGGGGAAGACAGACAGTGATTGATATGGTTTGGATTTGTGTCCCCTCCCCAACAAATCTCAGGTCGAATTGTGATCCCCAATGTTGGAGGAGGGGCGTGGTGGGAGGGGACTACATCTTAGGGGTGAATTTCCCCTTGCTGTTCTTGTGACAGTGAGTTCTCACGAGATCTGGTTGTTTAAAACTGTGTAGCCTCCCCCTTCACTCTCTTCCTTGTAAGAAGTGCCTTTTTCCCCTTCCCCTTCCACCATGACTGAACGTTTCCCTAAAGCCTCCCTTGCTATGCTTCCTGTATAGCCTGTGGACCAGTGAGCCAATTAAACCTGCTCTTCATAAATTACCCAGTTTCAGGTATTTCTTTATAGAAGGGAGAGAACATACTAACATACTGATCAAATAATCACACACATAAACATCCCATCTCAAAAAAAAAAAAATCACAAGTCTGATCACAGAGAGGACAAAAAGAAATTCTTAGTACCACACGGCCAGGCTACAGAGGGACAGGACACATTGGAGAAGGCTTCCGGAGGACATGAGGACTAGGCTGAGGGATGCATGGAAGTTCATGAGATCAGGAGGGGAGGGGAGAGAATGCCAAGCAGTAGCAACAGCAGGTGCAACGCCCCTGCGGTAGAATGGTGCCTGACGCCCGAGCACAGACTAAACCACACTGTGTGGTTGAATGGGAGAGGGAGGAGCAAGGGGACGGTGGAGAGAGAGGCAGCAGCTGGACCACTCATTTTTTACAGGACACATGAAGGATCCTGGCTTTAGCTTAAGAGTAACAAAAAACAACAACAACAACAACAACAAAAAACCATTCACTGAAATGAGAATGACAAAATCAATTTATGTTTTTAAAAGATCATTCAAGCTATTCTGTGAGGATTAGAAGGGAAGTGAGGGTGAAAATGAGGATGCTAGGCAGGAGGTAAATCCTGCTCTGAAAAACAGTCATATTCAGGCCATAAGAAACACACATGAACAATGAAAGGCATCAAAAGACAGAGGCATAAACAGTAAGAGCGCTAACTCATAGGCAAGCAGAAAGAACAATGATTACAGATGAGAAGATCTGGATTTGAATCTGTCTTCAGCACCAATCGGCTGAGTGGAGGCAGAACCCCGTTAGGGAGGCAGGACAGGTGTTGGGCCACTCGCTGGCTGTCCCTTTTGCTCAACATTTTCACGCCATGATTTGCTACTGTTTTTTAATCCCCTGAACTAGATAAAACCAAGTTCATCATGAGATTTTTAAGTCTTCAATGTCCTCCTACGCTAGGGGGATGTAAAGTGAGGGACTATTCCGGTAAATACCACCACAGTGTGGCTCTGCTACGCGCGTAAGAGTTCAGCTCAGCCGTTAAAGGTGTGAGAGACCCTAAGGTCAGAGAAACACATCCAGTTACAGGACCACAAATACCTTCCCATCATCGATTTATTTTTTGAGACAGGGTCTTGCTCTGCCACCCAGCCTGGAGCGCATTGGCACAATCACGACTTACTGAAGCCTCAACCTGCCAGGCTCCAGCGATCCTCCAGCATCGGCCTCTCGAGCGGCTGCCGTTCCAGGCATGCACCACCACATCCAGCTGATTTTTTGTATTTTTCATAGAGATGAGGTTTTGCTATGTTGCCAGGCTAATGAACTCCTGGGCTCAAGCTGTCCTCCTGCCTTGGCCTCCAAAAGTGCTGGGATTACAGGCATGAGCCACCACGTCTGGCCACCCATCCCACCATGTAATGAACCTTATATAGCAGGCAATACTCTCAATGCTTTACAAATATGACCTCATTTAATCCTTACTCCAGTCCTCTGTGAGAGGTGTGCTAATTGTCTGCATTTTATACCGCAGGAAAATGACAGACAGAGAGTACAACCCTTGCTCTAGGTCACCACCTATTCAGTTATGCGGTGGGGACCAGAGTCCATGCTTTCAGCCCTCAGCCTCTATGCTAAGGTGACCACTCCTACCCCGTCCCAGGAGGGAAAGGTTGCCTTAATTTAGTGCCATCGGCCATTTTTCTACTCTACAACCTGAGCTGCAACCAGAGTGATTTTTCCTAAAACACAACATTTGGTCATTTTCTCTTGTGAGTCTAACAGCCTGCTCTGTGGGCTGGCTCCTGTCCGTCAGCCTCCAGTTTGCAATCTCTGTTTGAATCTCTGGTGAGCTCCTCACATTCTAGCCCTTACTCCAGTCCCACCCACACCCAACTACAGAACATGTAGCTCATCACAAACCACGAACCATCACCACCTCCTTTACGTAACTCCTGCCTGGCTTTGAGTACTCAGCTTCAACATCATCTTCTTCCAGAAGCTCCCACTGTACCCTGAGCACTATCAGGACAGTGGCCTTGAGGACTAGGGTGAGATACCAGTCTGGCAGGGCAGTCTAAGAAGCCTCAATTTACCACCTTGGGGGTACTCGTGAGATGAAATGCCTCTGCCCCCAGGGGTGCCACGAAAGCTGTGTGGCAAGAAAGTAGCACTAGAGTTTAAAAGGCTCATGAAGGACTGCCAGAGGTGTTTCAAAGAACAATATGAGGCCAGAAAGGGCTATATCGTGTTTGAAATGTGGCCAAAATATTACAGAGAATAAAAATTTATATTCGAAGGTGGCATGATCGAACAGGTTTTGCTACACACTTATTTTATTTTTTTGAGACAGGGTCTGTCACCCAGGCCGTAGTGCAGTGGCGCGATCTCAGCTCACTGCAGCCCCTGCCTCCCGGGCTCAAGTGATTATCCCACCTCACCCTCCTAAGTAGCTGGGACTGTAGGCATGCACCACCACGCCAGGCTGATTTTTGTACTTTTAGTAGGGATAGGGTTTCACCATGTTGGCCAGTCTGGTCTCGAACTCCTGGCTTCAAGCGATCCACTCACCTTGGCCTCCCAAAGTGCTGGGATTATAAATGTGAGCCACCGTGCCCAGCCTGTACACTCATTTTAAAAAGGATATGAGGATGCTCCTCTTTCTTTCCTACCCAGTTCTCCTCAAAATGATGCCATCAACTGCTGTAAGGTAAGCAGGATGGTTTGATGCATAAAGTCAGATCTGGGAACACGAAGGAATGAATGTCTCCTTCATGTCACATGAATAGTGAGGGGTCTTCACCAACATTAGGGGGCTAAGCAGCCTGGGTGATGCAACTGTGAATCCAAGAGAAAGGCCTGGGGAATCAGAAGTGGCATGATGCTTTTAAAGCGTCTGAAACCCGTGATTTCACTGCAAATATACATGTATTGCTTCACTGCTTAGAATCTTCAGTGACTCACTACTGCACTTAAAATACCATTGTCTTTCTCTTAGAAGCTGACAGGTCTTACAGACACTGAATGCTGTAGTTACTAGTCACTCTTCAGCACATCTCTTGCTTCTTTCAGCGGCCCTGAACTTCTCTCATTTCCTCTCTTCTAACTCTCAGTGACCTCTGGAACTATGACCATCATGTTTTTCTTCTGCCTGAAATACTGATCCCTGTCTCTCTGCTTGGAGAATCCTTCAGTTTTGGATGGAAGCATGACCTATCCCATCAAGTCTGCTTGGACCACCTCAGTCCCTGGCCATCCCATTTTCTGTACCAGTATGCATCAGCGCTGCTCACGGAGACTTATGTGTCTCTCACTGGCTCTGGTTTTCCCAGTGAGTGCCTGGTCCAGAATAGATGTTCAATAAATACTTACTAAATATACAAAGAAAGAAAAGGAGAGAATGCTTTTTATTTTTTCAAAGCAATATAGCAGCTCGGCTAATAAGGACTTCATAGAAGACACTTCACATCAGTAAAACCAACAGAATATCATAACCCTAACCTACTCCAGGATTGGGGATGACTTGATCTTGCTTTATTTATCCAGGACTGCGTCCTTTCAGCTCCCTGAGGCCAAGTGTGCCAAGCAAATAAGAAGCCTGGATCTAGGACCCTGGGAATCTCAAAGGGGATCCAAAGAAACTAAAGAGACATTGCCATCTCTGGCTGTACTTGATTTGCTGAGCCTTGTGGTCCTACGTAACCAGTATGAAACTCCCTCTCTCCCTCTCTCTCTCGATCCGATTTCTTCTGAGCTAGGACACGTCCACCCCTCATACCTTTGGTGAAGGAGGAACATCTCCTCAGATAGTATTAACTCTGAGCATAAGATTTTCCATTTATATGGTCAATAAACAAGATTTCAGCTTATACATTATTTAACACAATGCTGGGTATTGACTTACACATTTTCAAATGAATTAAAACAAATTCTATCTGCCATGATATGCCTTAAGAGAGAAAGACCACATGCTTTGTATCAAGATAAATCTGGGTTCTGGAATGTATTACTATGTGACCTTGGGGAAGTTACTTAACTTCTCTCAACTCCACTTCCTTATTAGAAGAAGAAGATAAAGGACAAGGTAAGATGGAGGCACAGACAGTAAGACTGCTTCATGTAATGACACATGTCTTGGAGTCTCCTTTCCTATGTGCCTATAGCAGGAAATGAAAATGTCATGGTTTCCAAGCTCTTGAAGCTAACAATCTAGAATATGATCAGGTAATTACAAGTGCGATGAGTGTTAGAAAAACAAAGTGTATGGTATCATGCAAGTGGATAACATGTATTAAATGTGCAGCTTACCATGGGGTCTGGGGGGCATGCAGGAAGGGGTATGGCTATGAAGGGATAGCACGAAGGAGTTCTCGGTGGTGATGAAACTGCTCTGAATCCTGGTTGCAGCAGTGATGATGTGTTATGCATGTGTTAAAATTAATAAAACTGTCTACCAAAAAGTTAACTGTATGGTATATTTTAAAAATAATAAATAGTATAGCACTGTGTTCAGCACATCGGAGAGGTAAAAACATGAGAAGTAATGGTAATTACTTATGCTATTAAACAGCCTGGGGGGACACTGAGCAGGTGGGGAGACTAAGCTGCACATCTGTGCTCCTGACCTTCAATTCTGCCAAATGGGGTACTCATCTTGCTCTACTCTGCAACTCCTGTTGCTTCTGTTCACCTTTTTAAAGTTATTTCCCCCACAGGAAATCTTAGTTCAAAGGACATCTGATATTGTTTGCCTGTGTCCCTACCCAAATCTCATCTTGAACTGTAGTTATCATAATCCCCACATGTTGTGGGAGGGACCCTGTGGGAGGTAACTGAATCATGGGGGTGCTTACCTCCATGCTGTTCTCGTGATAGTGAGATCTGATGGTTTTATTAGGGGCTTTCCCTTCCCTTTGCTCTGCACTTCTCCTTCCTGCTGCCAAGTGAAGGAGGATGTGTTTGCATCCCCCTCCACCATGATTGTAAGTTTCCTGAGGCCTCCCCAGCCATGCTGAACTGTGAGTCAATTAAACCTCTTTCCTTTATAAATTACCCAGTCTCTGGTATGTCTTTATTAGCAGCATGAGAAGAGACTAATACAACATCAGGCACCCATGTTTAATCCCCCTAGCTCGTATCTGATGGGCGTCACCTCATTTTGCCAACAGTGAAACTGGGGTACAGATAGTTTAAGTGACTCTACTGGTATGTGGCAGAGATAGGATTTGAACCTAATTCTTCAGACTCCAAGTTAAGGGATCTTTCCACCTTCCCAGTATCACACAACTTTGTGTAATTAATCTCCTTGGCTTCTGTTACCCTGTGGCCTTTGCACTTCAGTGTTGCTTGCGTTGTTTTAATTTGTTTGTCCCTTACTAGTAGTAACTGCATACATAACTTGATTGCTAAAATGTTTCGGCAATGGCTCTGCACTACTCTTCTGGAAGTATCAGAAAATGTTGATGGGGCAACAAGCACAGGATGCAAATCAGACCCTTTACAATGACAGTGACTTAACTCTTGACATAATTACGCTTCAAAATTATTCATATTCATTTTCACAAATGCTTAACCTTATTTTTGCTCCAAATAAACATGAGTTAAACGTGTACTCTATTTTAAGAAAAACAGTATCAAGCCCTTTCCTGACTTACCATACCATTGAATTTGGCAGAAATCACTTATGACTCGCAAAGCAGTAACTCTGAGGCAGTCTTCCAGGTGCACTCTAAATTATTTCATTTACAAAGAATCAGTCTTATATGCAATTTATAACACACAAATGCCTACCTACCACTATTCGGGAATACATATGCAGCCTGATGAAGGAAGATTCCAGAAGGTGAAGAAGAGCTTAAAAATTCAGTTTCTCTTTTAGGTTTTCTCTACAGTAGGCTCACTATTACACCCTCTTCTTGTAAAGCAAACTGCTTTTTAATAATTTTATTTTCTTTTTCCCATTTTTCAAAAAAAAAAAAACTAGTATGCCAGAACTTAATGAGTTCTAACTGGGAAAGACTCCTTGGGTCTCTCAACAAGTCTAAGATTGCTCCAAACAGAAATCTTATCTACTAAACAAGGAGCTGATGTCATTTCAGATACGAGCAGGTGGTGCCCACTCAGCTTCAGGTGTACTGATCACAGGGCCAGCCAAGGACGTGAAGAATCAGCAGCTTAAATTTTAGCCCTATTCACACAGGAGCCACACCACGTGCACCTGAACTCCCGGGAATCCACAGACTAAAACAGCCGGCGTCAGCCATCTGGGTGGTTTGAGGTACCCATCCCCTCTTACGGAGAGCCAACGGAGGAGGAGAGATTCTAGACATAACCTCAGGCGGTTCCTGGGGAACCACAGGTGTAGGGCAGGAAATACACAAAGCCAAGGAAGGAGTGGGGTGTGACGCATTTGTTCCAGCTTAAGGAAATGACGGCTTTGCCTGCTTTTACTCACTGCACAGCGCTCCAGAGGTTCGCAAACCTCTTCATCCTCTTCCCCGAGAGGAGTGCTCGCCACACCAAGCACACGAATGTGAGGGGGAACTGAAAAGCAATCGCTCAGCGTGTCAGAGACGCGTTAGAAATGCTTTCCTAGTTTTCACGGAGATGACACTGGCGCCCTCGCGTGGTAGGTCAGCCGATCCTCGGCGCGCCTGGGACTCCGGTGCTCTCCCGTGCCTGCTACTTTTGGTATATGGCAACCCACTGCGGGGGACCTGTTCCCCCAAGTGGTGATTGTACTACTAAATTTTAAACTAAAATTATTCCTCACAGAGTAGACGGCAGGTTAAAAAAATTCTGCAAAGACATTGCTTCTCGGCCTTTTGGCTAAGATCAAGTGTAAAAAAATTCTGCAAAGAAACTGCAGATAGAAAACATGAGCAAATAAGAACATGTCAGAGCAGGCACTTGGTATTCCCAGGAATGACAATCCAGTCGTTATCTGACAATCATCGTCATCATATCTAGCACTCCGAAATGCTCAAGGGGACAGTTGAAATGTGGAATTATACTCGCTAGTGTTAATGATGAATTTTGCCTTGAGACATTAGCTAATGATAGCATGAGGTCTTTGCTCTCAGCAAGACAGTAAATGAGTTACTGTGTGAAAAACACTTAAATCAATGCCTGGCATACAATTAACACTGTATCACTGTTAGTTGTTGTTATTTTAAAACATTGCCTTTTCATCTTTATTGCTTTAAATTATTAAACATTTTAAACATTTTAAATGTATCTTTATAATTTTAAAATAATTATATACTAGATGGATATAAAGTAGTATGGTTATATATCAATAAATCATCAATAACAAACACACTGGGGGTGCATTGCTTTTTCTTTTTTTTTTTTTTTAAGACAAGGTCTTACTCTGTCACCCAAGCTGAAGTGCAGTGGCATGATCATAATTCACTGCAGCCTCAAACTCCTGGGTTCAAGCCATCCTCCCACCTCAGCCTCCTGAGTAGCTGGGACCATGGGTCCATCATCACACCTGGCTAATTTATTTATTTAATTTTATTTTATTTTTGTAGAGATGAGGTCTCCCTATTTTGCCCAGGCTAGTCTTGAACTCCTTGCCTCAAGCTATCCTCCCGCCTTGGCCCCCCCAAGAAGCTAGGACTACAGGCATGAGCCACCACATCTGGCTCATTTTAAAATTTTTTGTAGAGAGGGTCTTGCTATGTTGTCCGGGCTGGGTCTCAAACTCCTGGCCTCAAGTGACCCTCCTGCCTTGGTCTCCCAAAGCTGTGGAATTACAGGCACGAGCCATGGCACCCTGCCAAAAAACCCCGTTTTTAACTTATGATTTGGAGACTGTTAATCTGGAAATAGTTGTCTGAAGGGGAAAAGTGGTATCCTCCTGGTAGTGTTCACAAGTCCTTAGCTTATTTAATATTCTTCTTCCTTTTGCTACCCTAACTATTCAGGTATTTATATAACCGGTGGAGGGGCCGTATCAACAGCATGAAAGGCTGATTGCAGATATAGAAATCCCACTTTGAGTGACATCTCAGGTTTGATTTTACAAAACACCTTGTATGAGCAAAGAATGCACTTTCCACCCCTCCTCTCCCACTGCCAAAGAAAAGGGATTGATCACTTCCCCTTGGGGAAACAGAGTTGCCATATTCTTCTGATTCCCCACTATATATGTGACTATATGGTTTGATTTCCACAAAGTTTCTGGCCAGTTTTCCAGGAATCACAGTGAAGATGATAATACACAGTCCAGAGTATCTGTTACAGGCATTCCATCCACAGGGCTTTCAATGCCCAGTTTTTCATCTGATCCTCACAGCACCACAGTGAAAGGGAGAAGAATAAGCCAATGAAGAGGCAGACATGAGAGAACATTTGAGTGACTTCATGAAAGACCTTCCTAGGGCCCATGTTCCGTTGCTGTCCACATGGAGCCATGATCCTCCAGTGTAGTTTGCTTTTCACCATACCTCTCTTTTTGACTAAATTGTTCAGATACTCTGCTTTCCAGTGGAGGAAAAGAAAATCCCTTAATTTCATATACTTTAATGATTATGCTGCTTTCTTCTCAGGATAGGACAATATGAATTGCAGGTTACTTTGGTTCAATTCCTCCAATAAAATGAGGCAGTAAGATATAAGATAGGTTTAGTAAGTTTGGCTTTATTTTATTTTATTTTATTTATTTATTTTTTTTTGAGACGGAGTTTCGCTCTTGTTACCCAGGCTGGAATGCAATGGCGCGATCTCGGCTCACCGCAACCTCCGCCTCCTGGGTTCAGGCAATTCTCCTGCCTCAGCCTCCTGAGTAGCTGGGATTACAGGCACGCACCACCATGCCCAGCTAATTTTTTTTTTTGTATTTTCAGTAGAGACGGGGTTTCACCATGTTGACCAGGATGGTCTCGATCTCTTGACCTCGTGATCCACCCGCCTTGGCCTCCCAAAGTGCTGGGATTACAGGCTTGAGCCACCGCGCCCGGCCAGTTTGGCTTTATTTTTAAATGGCAATTTCAACATGTCTTAAAATATTAACTTATAAAAGGAAGTACAAAGTTTCTAACAGTTTTGGCTAAACTGCATTGTGATTTATTCTAGAATCAACTGGGGAATATTCTTAAACTATTAGTTTACACATCAACAATTTCTCCCTAAATTAGTTTATGGAAAAAAAACGTAAGTACTGTGAGATAACACTGAAATGCAGCTGCAAATCCAGTATTAGAAACAACAACAATAGATCATATTTATGGCGCACTTACCCCATGCCGGGCCCTATTCTAAGAACTTTTCATATTTTAACTCACTTAGCTCTACTAAGCCTATGAAACAGCACCTATTTTCACCAACTTACAGATGAGAAAATTGAGGTATGGAGAAGCCAACTCACTTGCACAAGATAACACATCTAGTAAGGGGCAGAGATGGGATTCAAACTCAGGTATTCATGCTTGTCCATTCAGAAGGCTTTTTTTCCCCCACGGCTTATGCAAATAATGGTCTTCCTGTAATTCAGCAAGAAAATGGACTACAAGGAGAAGATAATTTCATTTTAGCGCTGTTTTTCATCTCAGTAAGAGCTACTATGGTTTCTGAGTTGACAGGGGACACTGCTAACTCACTCCTGTATCAAAACAGAAATCATAATGAAAATGAGAAGATATTTAGTATCAAAATTTATTGAAATTATACATATCAACATTAGGAGTTATTCTTCCTTTATGTCTGACTTTGCCAAAGAGATTTTCCTGCTACATGTCTCAACTGCTAATGGATACAGAAGCAGCATGGTATGAGTCTAGATGCTGAGGCCAGACTACCTGGGTTGAAGCAAGATCTACACTTTCTAGCTCTGTGCCTCAGTTTCCTCATCAGTTAAAAAAGGCAATACTAATACATATTTATGTATATATTACAGTTTGAGCACTCCTAATCCAAAAGTCTGGCATCTGTGCTCTGACATCTAAAACTTTTGAGCACTGACATCGCAAGCGGACATGACATCACAAGAGGACATGACATCACAAGCGGACATGACATCACAAGTGGACATGACATCTCAAGTGGAGAATTCTACCCCTGATCTCAGTGGGTCACAGTAGAAACACAGGCACGTTACATCTGGTTTATTTAGCTACCCCAAGGAAAACTAAAACTACCTTCAGGCTATGTATATAAGTTGTATACAAAACATTAATGAATTTTGTGTTTAAACTTGGATCTCATTCCCAAGATACCTCATTATGGATATGCAATATTCCAAAATCTGAAAAAACCTGAAATCCGAAACACTTCTGGTGTCAAGCATTTTGGATACGGGACATTCAGCCTATATGAGGTTAAATGAGTATTGGCAAGGCATTAAAATCAGTGTCTGGTACACAAGTGCTGAGTGTTATTTATGTTTTCTTTTTTAAAGAAGAAATGAAAGAAGAAAATAAAGTTTATTGCCCTTGACAATGTTCTTCCCACTTAAAGCTGTGGGAAGTCAGATTATAAGTGAAGCAAGAAGAAATTCCCATCTCAACATGATTTATTTTCCTTGCACCTTACATTTTGCCACAGTGGGAAACTATAGTGGAACCATGTTGTGTTCTCAGCTACTATGTACATCTTGGTCCAAACTGGTCTTCAGAGTAACCCAACACCCCCCAAGAAGGAACCTTTTTTTTTTTTTTTGGAGACGGAGTTTCGCTCTTCTTACCCAGGCTGGAGTGCAATGGCGCGATCTCGGCTCACCGCAACCTCCGCCTCCTGGGTTCAGGCAATTCTCCTGCCTCAGCCTCCTGAGTAGCTGGGACTACAGGCACNTCTCCTGCCTCAGCCTCCTGAGTAGCTGGGACTACAGGCACACGCCACCATGCCCAGCTAATTTTTTGTAGTTTTAATAGAGACGGGGTTTCACCATATTGACCAGGATGGTCTCGATCTCTTGACCTCGTGATCCACCCGCCTCGGCCTCCCAAAGTGCTGGGATTACAGGCTTGAGCCACCGCACCCAGCCAGGAAGGAACCTTTAAAGGTACTCTAGCTGACAGCAGCCTCTTCAATTCCTGGTTGTAAAAGCACCCATCTTAATCACTGGCAAGAGTTCTATGTCCCTAGAACTAAAAGATAACAGTTTTGAAAGAAACCAGTGCATTCCTGCTTTAAAAAATCTGGCCAGGCGTGGTGGTTCATGCCTATAATCCCAGCACTTTGGGAGGCCAGGGCAGGTAGATCACTTGAGGTCAGAAGTTCAAGACTGGCCTGGCCAACATGGTAAAAGCCTGTCTTTACTAAAAATACAAAATTAGTTGGGCATGGTGGCGTGTGACTGTTGTCCCAGCTACTCGGGGGGCAGAGGCAGGTGAACTGTTTGAACCTGGGAGGTGAAGGCTGTAATGAGCTCAGATTATGCCACTGCACTCCGGCCTGGGTGACAGAGTGAGACTCTGGCTCGAAAAAAACCTAAGAAGAGAAGAAAATAAGTTCTTATTTTCTTCACATGTGCAGAACAAAGAACACAATCTTAGTATAATAAAATGACGTGAATGAAAGACGGCTCCTATTGCATTGTGACAGCTGACGTCATTGCAGGGAGCCAACTGCCTGAGGAGGGCCGAATATTCCAAAAGCCTGCTGTTGTAGAGCCAGAAGCAACCTTCATTTCATGTTTTGGGGGTGAAAGAGTTCTAAAAAACAAACAAACAAAAAAAACCCCAGAAGAATAGAATGGCAAAATCTCAGTACAGAAAGTTGAAATAGTCCCTGTCTCATTTTCCTCTTGGCTCTTCCCGCCCCATTTTGATCCTATTTGCTTAGAGTTCCCACAGTGCTGCCCCATCCTCTGCTGAGAAAGATAATCAGCTTTCCTCTCCCCTGCTGATGGTCTTGGCCGAGATGCTGACACAGCCATCTCCTGTTATTGTAATTAGACACTGAACTAGCAGATACTGAAACCGCACACTTTGATGTGTTTTGACTAAATTAAACAACACAAGGGTGCTCCTAAGGAAGCAGACTTGGAATGCATGTGTTCAGAAGTCCAGTCTCAAGCCAAAAACAGTCTGTTCTAAATAGGGAGTCAGATGTGGGTAAAAAAACATGTCCTGGTTATGGCCGCAATACCCTAAATATTTCCCACCCAAGCAACTTATGTAAGTACACGTACTTCTTATCTGAATACTAGATTATGACATACCTTTAAGAGTGATCTCTTTCTCTTTCTACAGAGAAGTCACCTGGTACCCTCCTCATCTCATTCCTGGAATGACTCAATATTTGAGAACTAAAAAGCAAAAACTCTTGGAAAAGCTGTGTTTTCACCTGGGCTGGCAATCAGTATGATAAATAAAGACTCTTTATAACCTTCCAAGTCAAAAGAAAGAAGACCTAGCAATGCTGATTCATGTTCTCAAATCTTGAGCTGGTGAATTAAAAAGCCTTCTGTGGGAGTCAGGAGGCCACCGAGAATAAGGTATTGTCCTCAACAAGCTTACACCAGCTTTCCTAAGAGACAGTCTTATGAAAGTGTCTTGGAAGTGCTAGAATTTTAGATTTCCTTTCTTCCTGGCCACCCATCCTATGTCGCCAAATCAGTACTCAGAGGTTAGGCATGTAAGAGGCTTACACATTACCACCGAGTACCTATTTGCTGTCTGCCAGACTGTGAGCTTATAGCTGTTCACACTAAGTTAATCAAAAATGATCCAGGCACAGGAAGAGTTCCACCTTCACTGGTCACTGAGAACATCATTCTCTACCATAGTACATACCCGCTTCATCAAATATCTCAAAATGTTGCTTTTTTTTTTGAGATGGAGCATTGCTCCACCCAGGCTGGAGTGTACTGGCAAGTGATCTCAGCTCACTGCAATGTCACCTCCCAGATTCAAGCAATTCTCCTGCCTCAGCCTCCCAAGTAGGCTACAGGTGCCTACCACCATGCCGGGCTTTTTTTTTTTTTTTCTATTTTAGTAGAGACGAGGTTTCACCATGTTGCGAAATCCTGAGGCTGGTCACCAACTCCTGAGCTCAGGCAAAAAAAAAAAAAAGAAAAAGAAAAGGTCGTCTTATTGTCTCATTGCTACCCAGCTACCATACTGCCACTCAATGTAAGCTTTGTCATCAAACATAAAGTCACACTTGTACTGAAATCCTCTGTACATCACTGATGTTCCTAACAAATAAAAAAATCCTGTAGCTTTTTCATTGTAAATTTCATGTTATTTTATTAAAACTTTTAGGTTTTCTTTAATCTCCAAGGAAGGTGAAGGTATATTATACATGAAAGAAGTCTTTTGAAAACACATATTCTGACTTTACTAAATTTACAGGGACAAAAGAGGTCAAGAAACGAGGGAGAAATTAAGCAGATGTATTCCAGAGGGAGTTCATGCATTTTCGGCGTGCCAAACTTCACGCCTGTCAACTCTGTTTGCAGATAAAATCGTGATGTCATTATTTATCCTGTTGTTCCATTTTTTGCTTATAACATTGTATGTCTGCTTTTTCCATCCTTATCTTTCTCGATCACTCTGTGGCCCATGGCATAGATACCTTTCCTCTTCACAATACCTCTCTCTTCTTGGAGTTTCCAGAACCCCACCGTCATCAGGTTTCTATTATGCGTTTTTATACTTTCTGTGTGACCTAAGCCACATCTGTGGCTTCAACTATAATCTTAGATCTTGTAACTCCTTAAATCTAAGCCTCCTGAGGCTTGCTCACGAGCTCCAAACCTTTATTTCTAATTTCCTACAAAACACTTCCACCTGGAAAGGTAGACTCAGAATACTCAAAACTCAAGTCATCATCTCTGCCCATCCCCTTACCACCCAGTGGTCCACTTTTCAATGACCACAACCTAGTGGCTGAAGCCTGGCATCCTCATCTTCTCCCTGCTCCATGCGGTTGGTCATCTGGTCACTTCAACTGTATCTCTCACTTAATCTCTTCTGAGCCTGTCCCTTGCACTGATCAGTGTCTTATTTTAAGCCCTTGTCATTTCTCCCCCATATTTCTATAAGAGCCTCGTCACTAGCATCCCAGCCTCCAGGTTTGGACCCCTGGCCTTCCCAAGTCAGCCTTCCCACTGCCATCACTGTCTTGAGTCATCGTGCCCTTGTCTAAAATCATTTGGTTAAAATCCCAGCTTATTATGGTGTGTGATGACCTTGTGATGCCTGCTTGCTCTTCCTGTCTTGCCCACCCTCCAAAAGGCCACATATTTTCCAAAACACGGGAAGACATGCCTCATGTACTCTTATGCCAACCTGTCTTTGCCTATACATGTTCCTTCTCTCAGAAACCCTCATTTCTCTTATTTGCTTGGTTCACTCCTATTCACCTTCCAGGACCTCAGCTCAAATGTCGATTTCCCAAGGAAGTCTTTCCTAACTTCGCTTATCCCCTTCTCCTTGGGTGTTCCCCAAATTGCCAGTGACCAATCTGTCAGACTTCTCTACAACCTGAGCTTTTTCATCTGGCTCTGAAAACTCACTTCATTTTAATACGACTGCCAATGACTCTCCCCCTTGGACTCTGCACTAGGAGGATGGGAACTATATCGTGTTTTGTCTCCTTATCCCCAAAACTCAGCGTGCAGACTCAGGGTTCAATACAGTCGGTGGGTGAAGGAATAGATTCATGGGGATGGGGGAGGTTACAATCTGCTTTATCTGTCTCTGCAGATGTTTTCTTGCCCTAAGCGGTGTACTCTCACCATCCTTTCCTAAGTGCTACCATAATTGAGTTTTACCACGAAGGGAATGCCTTCTAGATGGGAAAAATCAGTGGCCTCTTCTAACCAGTGTCCAGTGTTCTCTGCTAGTAAATCACAGAAGTGGAAGCTAAAGTCTTGACGGTGACCTTCAATGTCCTTCCAGACTGGTTCACTCCACTCCTATGACTTTTCTGACAACATTTCCTGCAATCTAGGCTTTACTACATTTCCGCTCCAACCACACAGACTTCCTTCCTAAACTCTGAGAACACAGGGCTGGCTCCCACCTTAGGGTCTTTGCAATTGTCCAGAATGGTAAAATCTTCTTCCTCCAAAAGCTACAATTTCAGGTCTTTGCCCAAACATCACCTTCTCAGCGATGCCTTCTTTAACTACCCCTGGTCCCCTCAGATTTCCAATATTCTGGGTTCTCCACTTTGTTTTTTCATCTCCATGGTGTCTATCGTCTGGCACACTATATATTTTAATTGTCTCTATGAACGGAAACTCCCTCTAAGAAGGGATTCTGTCTGTTTCATTCCCTGCCAAATCTCCAGCATCCAGTTTCTCAGTACACAGCAGGTGCTCAGTGATTTATCTTCCACACTAGGTAATGGTTTTCAAGTTGTTACAAAGCAGCACAAACAAAAAAACAACAAAACAGACAACCCAATTTTTAAAATGGGCAAAGGACTTGAATAGACATTTCTCTGAAGAACATATACAAAGGGCCAATACACAATGAAAAAATGCTCAGCATTACTAATTATTTGGGAAATGCAAACCGAAACTACAGTGAAATACTACCTCACACCCATTAGAATGATTACTGTATTAATGAAAAAACAGAAAACAACAAGGGCTGGTGAAGACGTGGAGAAACAGGAACCTCTCTCCGTTGTTGGTAGGAATGTAAAATGGTGCAGCCACTGTGGAAAACTATGGCAGTCCCTCAAAAAATCAGGCAGAATTATCATCAAACAGATTCATCAAATCCTCCCTCTAGGTATACATACAGCCCAAAGAATTGAAAGCAGGAACTCAAAGAGGTATTTGTTCACCTATGTTCAGAACGGCATTATTCAGAATAGCTGAAAGGTAGAAAAATTCTGTTTCACATTACAACATGGGCAAAACCTTGAGAACGTTATGCTAAGTGAAATAAGCCAGGAACAAAAAGGCAGATATGGTATCATTCTACTTATGTGATGTGTCTGCAGTGGTCAACTCAGGGAGACAGGAAACAGACTGTCACCAGGGCATGAAGGGAGAAAAAGGGAGAGTTCGTGTTGAATGAATACAGAGTTTCAGTTTGAGAACCTGAGAAAGTTCTAGAGATGATGATGGTGATGGTTGTACAAACGTGAATATACTTAATGATACCGAACTATATGCCTAAAATTGGCAAATTTGTCTTAAACTCAGTAAGAAGCCTAATAGGTAAGACAGAAGTGAAGTTCCCGCGGCTGGAGCCGGAATGGAGCCCCAGGGTTCTCCACTCTGCTGGCTTCTCGCTCTTGGAAAACGGACCCCACCACGATTGGGAACCACCACAGAAGAAGGTCAAAGCTTCATCCCAAAGTGCTTATGCACTGGTTTCACTGTTTTTAAGGGCAAGAAGTTAAAATGTCACCCCGACTCCATCTCTATAGGGAACTTAGTAAAAAGGAAAAATGCCATCACCAACTGGCCTTGGGCCAAATGTCAACACGGACTGATTTGTAGAGAGACGGCTTTACTAAACCCCAGCAGCAGGGGGAAAGCAGCAGGGGGAACAGCAGCACTAGGTCACCGGCGCTCATATCCCGTGATTGTGGACACCTCACACTTTCCGAGCCCCTTCCCAAAGTAACACTCGTCAAGCCAATCCTGTCAAGTAGGTATGAAAAGAATTGTGTAATCTCCAGTTCACAAGTGAAGAAACATAAAGTTCAGTCACAGAGAATAGCCGAAATGGGACTGACCTCAGGATAATAGTCACTAACACTTATTACGGATTTATTAAGACACTTGCTCGACATTTTTCCATGGACTGTTGGAGTTCATATTTCCAATCAGCCTCCTTCTACCATTGGGTACTCTGCTGTTATTCCTTTGCAGAGTCGGCAAACTAGGCTCAAAGAACAACCATCCCAATATTAAGTAGCTAAAGTGGTAGACTGCACAGTCACCTCACTCCAGGGCCTCTGCACCTAACCATCACCATTCTACACTGTCCATCTGGGCCCTCAGCTCTGGCTCTTTGGAAAAGACCTTCCTTCAAACTAGAAAACACATATGACTGATAAAGTCCCCTAAGTCAACTCTAAATTAAACTAGTACTAACAAAATAATAATTATTATTCCCTGAGCATAGTTGCAATGAGACACTATTGCTAAAAGTAAGAATAGATTCCTAGATTTTTTAAAATCCTATGAAAATTTTTACACAAAAGTGTCCTCAAGATGATCAGAATGAATAGTCACATTTGGGTCTGTCCATTCTGTGTCTCCTGATTTTCCCAGGAAACATCTCTCTATAAATCAAATCATCTCCTGGCAGACAGAGTGTTGATGACTCCTCGACCTTTGCTGAGAGCTTCTTCAGAGGTTTCTGAGGAAATGTCTGTTTTATTTTCCCGAAACTGGAGATAGGAGAAATATTTTGTGGTTTTTCAAGAGTGTTCAGTCTGCAAGGCCACCCCATGGGCTGCAAGAGTTTTGGGCCAACTGGAATAGGTATTAATTTGGAAGAACGTCAGGCACAGGCTGCAAATGGGTGACTATCATGGGCAGGCAAGGAAGAGAAAAGGGCGAGTCACGCCAGGGCTTGAAACAACAGCTGGAGTTACTTCCACCCCTCATGAGATGCTTTCAGACTATTTCCTTACAAAGACCTAGAAGTGGCTCCTTTGAAACCATCAAACATTGTATGAATATGTCAATGATTACCACAAGAGCTAGATACATACGGTGTGGGTGTTTCATTTACTTTATGTTAAAAACCTAATCACAAGCTCATCATACATGTGTCACCTCCAGCTTGGAATGTGTGATTCCCCAATAATAGGCCCGCCACCCAACTAACTCAGGGGACACTGCTTTCTCACTTCCATTCCAGACTCAGGGGAAGCCCTAATGTCTTCCAGTGGGACCACAGTGTGTGCCATTCCTCTCACCTGAAACCCAAGGATCAAGAAGGGTCTTACCGAGTTCTCCTTCAGCTGCAGCCCTTCCCCATTGGGAAGGGAGGACCGTCTCTTGGAGGAGTTCCTGTTTGGGGTTGAGGTCATGGCCCCTGCCTTCTTCTTCACTGTGAGCACTTCACAGCTGGCTTGGTCTTCATTGTGTGTGCTCTTCCCAGCATTGATAACCCTGGAGAAGAAGCCAGAAAAGCTGGTCAGACAGAATGATAAAGCTGAGAGCACAGTCCCTTGTCAAGGGTCAGCCAAGACAGTCTCTACAACTGGCCCAGAACTACAGCCCAGCTGAATGCAAAGAACATTATGGTCTTCATATTTTATGTTCCCAAATTAATGAATTTTTCAAAAAATGGAACTATGTTAGCACTCATTAAAATATATACTGAGGCCGGGTGCGGTGGCTCAAGCCTGTAATCCCAGCACTTTGGGAGGCCGAGGCGGGTGGATCACAAGGTCAAGAGATCGAGACCATCCTGGTCAACATGGTGAAACCCCGTCTCTACTAAAAATACAAAAAATTAGCTGGGCATGGTGGTGCGTGCCTGTAATCCCAGCTACTCAGGAGGCTGAGGCAGGAGAATTGCCTGAACCCAGGAGGTGGAGGTTGTGGTGAGCTGAGATCGTGCCATTGCACTCCAGCCTGGGTAACAAGAGTGAAACTCTGCCTCAAAAATAAATAAATAAATAAATAAAATAAAATAAAATATATACTGAGGAAGTTGTTTTGAGACTGTTCACCTTCACAGGTGTCTGACAGATGTGATCAACTCCGCTGACCCATTCTAGTCAAAACTCACAAGGCAATCACTCTTGCAGGTTAAGGATGGCGAATTTTTTGGCAATTGCAATGAAGACAGATAATCTGGCTCAGGGAATTCTGTTTCACTTCTCCAAGTGATAAAGAACAAAACCTTCATCAATCTTATCAAAGTACATGGTAGTCATTTACAGCATGTCATAAAAATTCAAGGTAACAGAGAACCGTATTTCACTACTGTCACACCCATTTTTGCTTTATACAAAGGCAAGCGAATGGATCAAAGGTTTACTCTTTTAAAACTATTTTTAACCTCTTATCTTTTTTCCTGTGGAATAACACTTATCACACTGGGCTATAGGCGCTCTGATTTGGACACCAAGACATATAATAATAGTAACATGGCATGTTGACACTGCTTTGCTCTAATGACTAAATGTTTTAAGCACAGAAACGCTTCAGGAACACATGCTCCATCATTCCTGCACCTTTTTCTCTATCAGATGACTATAGCATCAACTCGTGCTTCTGCACCAGTTTCTTCTTGAGTCATTAAGCAGCAGCTAAAACAGATTTCCTTAAAGAGATTTCTCCTTGATCTGCCACTGCCTGTGTTTCCTTCCTAAAACTTCAATAATGTCGCAGTACTGACAGAATGAGTGTGGAGTTTATAGAACTCAGTAGTGAGGAAAGAAAAGGGTTTCTCTTTTTAAGGTAAGCTAAATAAAAATTCGCTTTATAAGTGTGGGTGTGTACACTGCTCTATTAATTGAGTTTCACAGCCTCCTCATAGTTAAAATTATTTGCAAATGACTTTTTAAAAAACCTTTTCATTCTACAATAATTATAGCCTCACAGTAAACTGCAAAAATAGTACACAGTCCCATGTATCTTTTGACCAACTCCCCAAACGGTAACATTTTATGTAAGACAGTACAATATCAAAACCGAGAAAATGACATTAATACAATACTCTCACCCAGACTCTTGACCTTATTCAAATTTCACCAGTTCTTACATCAAATAGCTTTTAGTACTAAAAACGGTATCAATCTCCGTAAGCCAACACCCACATGGCACAACCAAATAGGAAATGGAAAGCAAATTGAGACTTGAGTGCCGTAAGATCTAAGCAAGCGTGTTTCAAGCACGCTTCTGTCAAACTCTGGGATTCTACTGAGGCATTTCAGACATTTTCACATTTTGCTTTTTAAATGTATACGGATTTTTAAAAATGCACTAATTTAAAAATTCATTCCCATCTGTACATGTGAACAAATACATGCTGGTTAATACACTTTGGGCGGCTTTAGCATAGTAAGAAATCCAGCTTTTCTCTTCAACCAACCATATCATTGATTGGAAGGAGAATTATTTTTTAATTACTATTTGCAATTACTTATCTGCAAGTTCTAACAAAAAGATCTTATTAGTCATCTATTTGCTCAATTTCAAATTTCTGTATTAATCAAAATTGCTTCACTGGTCTTACTGGGTTTACTATGAATTTCAACTTGAGAGCACACGCGCGCACACACACACACACACACACACACAAATATATATATATATATATATATATATATTTTTTTTTTTTTTTTCCTTTTCTTTTCTTTTTTGAGACAGAGTCTCACTCTGTCACCCCGGCTAGAGTGGAGTGGTACAATCTTATTGCAACCTCCACCTCCCGGGTTCAAGTGATTATCCTGTCTCAGCCTCCCAAGTAGCTGGGACTACAGGAACGCATCATCACATCTGGCTAAATTTTTGTATTTTTAGTAGAGACGGGGTTTCACCATGTTGGCTGGGCTGGTCTCAAACTCCTGCCTCAGGTGATTCACCCACCTCGGCCTCCCAAAGTGCTGGGACTACAGGTGTGAGCCACAGCACCTGGCCAACTTAAGCATATTTTTATAAACAAAGCCTACGTTTAGTCATTTCACATATTACAGTATTTCCCAAGATTTGTCTTTAAATAGACTTTGCTTACAAAGTTTGACAATGATTGTCCCGAGGCCTGCGTAAGGATTTGGGCATCCTTGCTGATCGAGGTCAGACTGGCCTGGAGTGCTTATCACACCCTCTCAGGGGCTGAGGGCTAGGGAGAGGGATGATTCTATGTCTGTTTTCTTGCCCCATCTCCACCGTCTCTCCTCTAAGGAAAGACATTTTCATATGGCTTAAGGATAAAATGTAAATACTGACGACACAATGAGGCTACCTGCATGATAATGATTAATTCTACCACATTTACTGCCGGTGCTAAGTAAGTTACCCCAGGCTCCACAGCCGGGAAGTGGCACAGCTGGGATTCAGAATGAGCCTACCTTGACCCCTAACCCAACCTCTTCCAACCTTGTGGACATCAGTCTGTGACACGCTGAGCTGGACTGTGGGGTAGCACAGAATAAGCAAATCAAGCAAGGTCTGGGCCAGGCCTGAGAGGAAGGGGAGTGATTTCTTTGCATCTCTGTCTATTGGAGGAGTCTGGGCAAAGGCCCAGGAAGGGGGAAAGAACAGGTGGCTCAGATCTGCCTGTCCTTAGACAAGCTCAAGCTATCCAGGCCAAGTCACTAGGGGGCTTGCTGCTGAAGCTCACAGTACAGAACATGCATTCGTCTGGAGCATCCCTTTCACATCTCTCCTCAGAGAAGCAAGCCAGGCAGGAGAGGGAGGTACGAAAGACCACCTGCCTCCTCCCAGTCACTGGGGACAGCGAATTCCCAAGCAACATGTTTGGGTGCATTGTGTACTGGATGATGTTGGACCACCCCGGTGTCTCAAATGAGTGCCTTCCCTGGGGAAAGCTCGATCAGAGGTTCAGCTGGGAAAACTTGTTCACGACGACCATCCCTCCACACTGTCTTCCGTGCAAGATCCCTGGCTGCTATTTCCAGAACTTGGCATCACTCTGACCACTGGCACCTAATCCTGGGTTGTAGAAAGGTGTTTTTTCCTTTGGGCTTTGTTTTTTGAACCAAGAAAGCATCACTGATCTCCAATAGCTACATGCCAGGCTGACTCATCCACCACTGCTTCCCGCAGACAACAAAGCTGCTATAATTACATAAATCACGAATCCCAGTCCCCTTAATGTGCTTCGTCTCCTGTCTTTCTCCCAGTGGTTATCAAACACCAAAGATGACCTAACTTCAGCAAGAGGTCTTAGAAACTTCCCTGTACGCATATGAGAAACCGGTGACCCGCAGGACGGTGACTGGCACGAGGTCACACAGCTAAATGTGAACACACTTTCGAGTTCTGAGAGCTTTCTGCTTCAGCTCTCAGGTTGTTTTATTTTCCTATTGTGCGTCTATTCTTGTCAGTGCTTGGTTCAGAGGTCTGTCCTGCAATGACTCAAACCCAGAGAATTGTGAAAGAACAATGACCGGAGCCCTGACTTTGCTGTTTCATGTTGAATACAGCTTACGAATACCACTCATGAAGTATCAGACAGTCGGAAATGTCAATCTAATGGGAAGATGGCGGTCCCACCTCTGCAAGCCTGTTTTGTCAGAAACAATGACCATTCAGATGATAAAATATTAATTTAAATATATAAATTTTAAATATCAATTTAGAATCCGTTTAAAAAACCAACACAGCTCTTATCCCTTATATTATCTGAACTTCCCTACTCCACACAGCTTTAGTAGAAAAGCCTCCTCTTCTCAATCTTCTTTGGCTTTAACAAGTTTGACCGGTATCAAGTTGAACATTTTATTTTGCACTTCAAAGGTAAAATTCTTTATTTACTAAATATAAACAAAATCTTTAATTTTATAAAAAGTAATTGAAAAAAACTTTGCTTCCCAAGCTGAGAAGCAGCACGCTGTTGCAGATTCAACAGCTTCCTCAAAGGCAGGCAGGTGTGGCAAAGACACCACTCCCTTGCTGTACACTCCAGCATCACGTCAGTACCACGTGGAGCCAACCAGAAGGAAGACTGTACTATCTACATTCTTGGCCTAAACAATACTTACACATGATGCTTATTTTGAAGGCTTTAAAAAAAAATGCTGGCGGACCATGGATCATCATACCTTCGGTCACATTATTTTTCAATTTACAAAGAGGGAATTTTTCTTGAAATTAAACTGGAGGTAATAAGTCATGGTAGTTTTTAACAAAAACTATCTCCCTAGAATATAGCACATAGCAGATGCTCAACAAATATTTACTGAATGAATTTGACAGAATCAACTCTGCTACTTCCTAGATGTAGATAATAGTATCTCACATTTTTTGAGAACTATGTATGTGTCAGAGACCCCTGTTAGTATTTTATAGAAAGTAATTAACTCATTTCATCCTCCTGTCAACTCTATGAGGTAGCTGCCACTGTTATTCCCTTTGTAAATGAAGTCACAGCCAGTGACTGGCAGAGTAGGCTGGTCAAGTTACCTGACTTTGTAAATCTCAGTTCCCTAGCTGTACTTAATGGATTAAATTCTATGACTTACTAAAATTGTGTGTGTGTGCCTGTGTGTGTGTGTGCATATGTGTGTGTGCACGCGTGTGTGTGTTTCTGTGTGTGTGTTGGGGAGGGGGTCTTTAGTCATCACAATTAAAGACATGAGTAATTTTGAAGTTTGGATTAAATTCAAGTAGGAAAAATGTTAGAGGTTGAAGGGGAAGCATAGCTACTGTCTCCTCAATATGTAAAGTTTATACCCAGTTTATTCAACTCTTAGACAACAACAAGACACATCTTTGCCATTTAATGTGGCAAAGTTAAATTTATTTATGCACTGCTTTAACCTACCAGCCTACCTTCAATTGAACCAAAACACCTAAGATTTTCCCCCTTGTAAACATATGCAAACACAGGCCTTTAAAAACTTGAAAGTAAAAAATCTTGTATTTGTATCAGATATAGCTTGAAATTATAACCTAAATCTCAGCCATAAACATGGAATGAGATCATAGCAATAGCAGAATCTACTTTAAAAAAGCCAACAACTCATTCTGTGTTACCATGATACATACACTTGGAAAACTCATTTTTTTTCTATTTGTAAAATACTCTATTTTTTTTTTTGGTGTAATCAATGCCACCTCAATTTCAGCAGAAAAGTCTTGCTTTTAGACGGAACTGTTAAATTGTCAAGTTATCTGCTCATCTGATGACATGGCACTTAGAAAGCATCCCTATCACCAAACACAAAGTATCTCAAATATTCTCACGTAGTGAGTCCTGACACAAAGTCCCTGGGCACCAGAACAGTTTTCAGCAGATTTACAGAAGACAGCCAATCAACAAAGGGCAGATTAGACATTTTTTTGAAGGTTTCCCATGTGCCACATACGGTGCTGAATACTTCACAGGTGGCAATGTCACTCAACACCAACGCCCTCTCCCTCCCCAGCATGAGGCACTCAGCATAGTGCAGAAGGCAGGAACATGGACAATGGTCAGAGAGACGTGGTTCAAACTTGGTCTCTGTTCATTACTAGCTCCAGCTGTGTGTTCTTAGGCAAATTACTTTCTTCCCCTAAAATACGATTAATAGTTACTTCCCATCAGAAAAAGAGTTGTGAGAACTAAATGCTCTAGCATGAAAAGTATTTGATGAGTGTCTGGTACATAGTGAGCACTCAAAATATGTTATTTAATAATACACCAAACGCAAAGCTAGTTGCCTCTTCTGTCAGGACCCGGGGACGTTATCCAGCCATGCCAGTTAGAGGAGAATCTCCTCCTTCCTCTCCGTTTCCATCAGCATCCCACTGCCTTCCTCAGGAACACACGGCCAGACATCCAGAGCCTTCAGAGACGTGACACTTCCCAGAACAGGGACCTGCTCTGAGCCCTCTTCTCAAGCCACATATGTGACCGTGGTCTGTACACAGGAGAACACCTGCATGGTTCTGAACATGCTGCTTCCAGATTCCCACCCAGATCTGCCCTCTCACACCTGCTCTGGGCCCCCAGGCTCCTGCACTCAGAAGCACAGGTGTCAGAAGCACAGAAAAAGGCAAAATAGAGAATATTGCTTTGTGGTTATTGTTGTCTTGCTTTGTTTTCAAGGAAATATAAAGGCCTTGACGGTTTAGGCTACAGAGTTTACACTAAGTGTTCATGCTGGTTAGCAGACAGTATTCACAAATGTTTAAGGAGAGGTGCCTCATGAGGGCCATCAGGTGAATGTGAGATTCCTATATAACTAGGAGGTAGACAGTAAAATAGTGCAGGGGGCGGGGGATAAATAACTTACTGAAGACCAAGTAAAGCTATCAATTATAAAAATTCACTTTTCCGACCGGGCACGGTGGCTCACGCCTGTAATCCCAGCACTTTGGTAAGCTGAGGCAGGCAGATCACCTGAAGTCTGGAGTTTGAGACCAGCCTGATCAACATGGAGAAACCCCATCTCTACTAAAAATAAAAAATTAGCTGGGTGTGTTGACACGTCGGTAATCCCAGCTGTTCAGGAGGCTAAGGCAGAAGAATCGCTTGGACCTGGGAGGCGGAGGTTGCGGTGAGCCAAGGTCGTGCCATTGCATTCCAGCCTGGGCAACAGGAGCAAAACTCCATCTCAAAAAAAAGAAAATTCTCTTTTCCAGGTAACCTCTTGGGCAACGTCTCATGTGGTTCTCTCATGTGGTTACCGGCCATGCAGATGGGCTGAAACATAAGGACAACTTAATTCCTAGCTGCAATAATAACCTTTCATTCTTGGGGTGCTGAAAAACCACAGCTCTGACCAGGAACCTAAGCCTTTGATAATAGCCATCAGGATGGCCAGTCAGAACATCCATCAAGAACAGCTTCTCCCAGAGGGTTTCAGCTGGCTCCGGGTGGCAGGGGACAAGCGGCCATCCCAGCCTGTTCACAATCCGTGACTAGGGAGGAGAAAGGATGGTAAACAATGAATTTGCTTTGGTGTTTGGCTTTCACATTTTGGAAGGTGGCTAAGTAACATCTCATGACTTGTGTGGTCACGTGGCCAGGCAGTCTAAGTGCCATCTTGTGGAGGAAGTCGTGTGGTAAAGGCAAATTAAACACAGGCTAGGAAGAGGTCCTTCAGTCACCCCCCAACCTTACACCCTCTGGCTCCCAGGCTCTGTCTGTGGCTAAGAGCATTGACCAACAAGGGGTTGCAAACTGCGGTCTCAAGAGCCACATTCTGCCCACAATCAGATTAGTATTTTAAACATTTTTGTCCACAAAGTGTTCATTAAAAAGTAAATTAGTTGCCAATATTTTAAAATTGGGATATTTACATTAAAAATCTTAATTTTTCAGTTTCTTTTGAAAATTAATACATCCAGCTGCACACGTCACACTCTTGAGTGACGACAATCAGCTGGCCCTGAGGGGAGGCTGGCCCCTATGAGAAAGAACATGTCCTTGCTAGTTTACCCCAGATCTTACTCCATCTACTTTTGTCACTGAAGTGACCAGCCTGGCCTCAGGGGCATTTAAATCTGTAACCTTGCAGTTAGATCTCTGTGACTTTATGAGTAAATCCAAAAAGTAGATACATAGTATATGTTGATTAAAATAATTATTTAGAAAATATTTATTGTATAACCATAGGGATAAGTCAAGATGACAAGGACATGGTTTCTACTCTCAAGGAGCCTATAGTCATCTATTTTAGTTTTAGTCCTTCTGAGTTTCAGACACAAAATACCACTCATGGCTGTAATCCCAGCACTCTGGGAGGCCAAGGCAGGAGGATCATTTGAGGCCAGGAGTTCGAGACCAGCCTGGTCAATATGGTAGGACCCCGTTTCTACAAAAACAAACAAAACAAACTAAAACAAAAACAAAAACAAAAAAACACCCAGTGTGGTGGTGTGTGCCTGTAGCCTCAGCTACTTGAAAGGCTGAAGTGAAACAACTGCTTGAGCCCAGGAGAAGTTGGAGGCTGCAGTGAGCTATGACCGTGCCACTGTACTCTAGTCTAGGTAACAGAGTGAGACCCTGCCTCTTTAAAAAAAAAAAAAAAGAGCGAGAGACAGAAATTTAAAAAACAAAAAGCAAAAAACACCATAAACTGGTGGCTTACAAGCAATAGAAATTTATTTCTCACAGTTTTGAAGGCTGGGAAGTCCAAGTTCAAGACATTGGCCAATTTTTATGTCTGGTGAGGGCCCTCTTTCTGCACTCTCACTGTGACCTCACACGGCAGAAGGAACAAAGCAGCTCTCTGGGGCCTCTTTTCTAAGAGCACTAAATCCCATTCATGAGGGCTCCGTCCTCAAAACCCAATCAATTTCCAAAGGCCCCCCCTCCAAAAACCGTCACACTGGGGTAGAGGATTTCAACATATGCACTGGGAGTGGAGGATGCACACATTTAGTCTATTGGCCCTTCTCATAGAAACTACAATTTGCTTGGATTGATGCCATACTCAACGCTGATGTCGCAAGGGACTGAGAACACAGAGGAGACAAGTCAACAAAAGAAGAGTCGGGGAAAGTATCACAGATGATACTCAGGCATCTGAGCTCAGTGTTACAGATCGAAGGAAATCAACACTCAGAGAAAGGGTGAGGAAAGGTCCTCCTGGCAGAGGAACAGCCTGAGGAAACAGAAGGTGCTGTGAAGTTGATAAAGAGGTGTTGGGTGTGACCCAAGTATCGGCTCGGTGAGGGAGCTGCATCAGAACTAGACCAATGAGATTCTACAGGAAATTCATCCCGTTCGGCCTATAACCAATGGAAGAAATCTAAGATTGTCTAAACTAGAGACTGATATGATATGTTACTTTAGAAAAATAACACTTGTGGCCCAGTAGAAGATGGGTTCTAGAGGATAAATGACGAAGGAAGAACTCAGGCAGAGTCTCTTGCAATAGACCTAGCGACAACGAGGTTGTGAACCAAACATGGCTCTTGGTGAAAGGAAGAAAGAAATGAACCCAGAAGTCCTAGTAAAACCTGCTGGACATGGGTTATGAAGAAGAGAGAAAAAAGGATGAATCCCATGTTTCCAAAATGGCAGAACAAGGAGCATGAGGTGCCACTGATAATGAAGGGAGATGAGAAGACGAAACAAGCCTTGGTGGGGGGGAGTTCTGAGGGATGAGATAATGCAATTGGTTTTAGGTCAATGAACAGAGTTCAAGGTGCCAGAAATTTCTAAGTCAGCAGCTGCCAAGTTCAACGTAAACGGGGATGGCAAACGATTGCCCATGGGCCAAAGCTGGACACCGCTTGCCTCTGCACAGCCTGCAAGTTAAGAATGATTTTTATATTTTTAGTCGGTGGGTAAAATAAAGAATATTTCATGTTCACATTACGTAAAATTCAAATTTCAGTGTCCATAAATAAAGTTTGGCTGGAACACAGCCACATTCATTTATTTACATATTGTCTCTCTTTTGCTTTTCATACTATAACGGCAGAGTTATTAGTACAGTAGTTGCAACAGGGACTGTCTGGCTCACAAAGCCTAAATTATTTACTATCTGGACCTTTACAGAAATGTGTGCTGACTTCTGAACTTGCTAGTTTGAATTCTCTGAAACTGTTTTTTCAGATCAAAAACAGTTGAAGACTGACAATTTCACATGGTTACACATAATACAGAGGGGAAGCAAAAGGGAGAGATGCACGTTTGCATAGAACTTAACATGCATCTTGGCATTATTAGTAACATTAGCTGTGGATACACTCTGCTCTACCATTTGGAGGCCAGCACAATTTCTATCCCCTTCATTAACATAATTAAATAACTGAGAATGAAAAAACCAATAAGAGAAGTTATAACGTTTTCCCACATAAATGTCTGTGTTTTCCTCTTCCTATTGGTTGTTTAGAAATGAACATTTAGTATAGTAAAAATGAAAATCAGAAAGTCACCTCTGTCTGTTTCCTTTCAATAATCCTCTGGGTCTTCTTGGCAAAACCATTAATACTACCAATGTCCAACTTCCTTATTTAAATTTAAATTAGGAAGTCTGTGCTCTGTCAGATGCTGGAACAATTTCCATACAAGGCCCCAGAGCTGCTCTGTTGGAGCCAAGTAAAATCAAAATAAAGGCCAATCCAAATAAGACTTAAGTGTTGAAATTTACGTAAAATAAAGCACAAAAACGGTGTTTACAGGTTTAGAACAATATCATTTGTTTACAGCTTTTTGAATCTGTTGGTGATTAAGGAAAAAAAAGTAACGTACTGCTTTTCTAAAGACCAAGTTTTTGTTTTTTTTTTTAATTTACCAACTATATCAGTACAATCAGCAATGTGAGAAATTTTTTTAAACAAAGCAAAAGTCAGTTTCAAATATGTATTTAATAAACCCAAACTTTAAAAAGCTTGAAACTAATAAAATATGAAACCAAAAGACAGAAGTATTCTAATCTCAACAGACTTTAGATAAAATACACACATTTTTAATTGACAGATTCCTCAGAAGTCCCAGACACCACCTAGGCTTTCTCCTTGTTGCTGGATAAAGTATTGGACTACCTGGGCCTCTGGTATTTTTCTTTTAAACTTTAAAATAACACAAGAGGAATAAAGTTATACAGAAGGGGATTGTTATGTACTAGGGAGGGTTTTAAGCCCTGACTTGTGAGTTATTTTTAAAAAGGTGCTATTCATCTCCACATAGGAGTCCACTCTACCTAAACATACAGCAGAGCAGGAAACATGGGAGAGAGGGGCAGGTAGACAGGTTTTTCTCTGCTAGAAATTCAAGAAGCAGTCTCATATAGCTTTTAAGAGCAGAGACACTCTGGAACCAGACTCCCTAGGTTTGAATCCTGGATCTGCAAGTAAGTACCTGCACGACTTTTGGCAAGTTATTTCCCTGTGCCTCAGTTTTTCATAAGATGGGGATAATTAGCAGTATTTTTCTCATATGGTAGCTGACTGTTGTAAAAAAAAAAAAAAAACTGTTAAAAGTGTTTTATAGGCCAGGCACGGTGGCTCACACTTGTAATCACAGAACTGTGGGAGGCCAAGGCAGGCGGATCGTTTGAGGTCAGGGGTCTGAGACCAGTGTCAACCTGGTGAAACCCCGTCTCTACTAAAAATACAAAAATTAAATGGGCGTGGTGGCACCTGCCTGTATCTACTCAGGAGGCTGAGGCATGAGAATTGCTTGAACTGGTGAGACGGAGGTTGCTGTGAATTGAGATGGTACCACTGCACTCCAGCCTGAGTGACAGAGCGAGACTCTGTCTCAAACATAAAAACAAAAAAGAAAGAAATGGCCAGGCGAGGTGGCTCATGCCTGTAATCCCAGCACTGTGGGAGGTTAAGGCGGGTGGATCAAAAGGTCAGGAGATCAAGACCATTCTGGCAAACATGGTAAAACCCCGTCTCTACTAAAATACAAAAAATTAGCTTGGCATGGTGGCACATGCCTGTAGTCCCAGCTACTTGGGAGGCTGAGGCAGGAGAACAGCTTGAACCCGGGAGGCCCAGGTTGCAATGAGCCGAGATCCCACCGCTGCCCTCCAGCCTGGGCAATAGAACAACACTCGGTCTCAAAAAAAAGAAAAAAAAAATGCTTTACACTTAACAACTTAGTTTATACTTAACAACTTAGTTAATGCTTTTAACTGTAAATATGAGAAAGCTGTTGTTATTATCCTCATTTTATTAGCCCCATCAATGTCATATGCATGATGATTTAGGTAAATGTCCCAGGCAAGCCATTCTGGCATTTTCTTTTCTTTTTTTTCCTTTCTTTCTTTTTTTTTTTTTTTTTTCCATTTAGTCGATTTACATTTAAGGTTAATATTGTTACGGCATTTTCTTATAACAACTGAGACTTTACATTATGTACTGTGCTCACACATGATAATCTTGCAGTTAGCTGCACAACAGACTTTAATAAAACACAGGTAACACAAGAAGGAATTGTGACATGTCACATGGTTTCAGTACCTCAATATATTTTTTCCAAGGCAAGCACAGTATTTCTGCAAATGTACAGTAAGAGTGATAATTAATTTTCCCCTTACTACTTTAGTCTTTTTAAAGTACTTTAAGTGAAAACAATCTGCTTTGCAAAATCTTTACCTTTGTGTTAATTAACCTGCAGAGAAAGTTTGTTTCCAGATTAAAGACTGAATTATACATCAAGTAGCCCTTTGAAAACCATTTGTTATCTGATCAAATATTTTTACCTTTGTCCCCACAACCAGGGCAAAGCTCAGTTAACAAGCCAAGTCTCCCTAATTTACAAGGGAAAGAACATGCTAATTTAGCCCTTGAGGCCTCCGAATAACCAATCTGAGTTTCATTTTAGGCAAACTGATTTCTCTACCCTAAGAAGGCTAGACACTACAATGAGACTTTGCTATGGCCTTTGTCAACCTTAAATAATGAGATTCAGAAATTATGATTGAGTATAGAGTTTATTCCAGTGCAGTGCAAAGCTTAAGGACGGCCATCTGGGCAACACGCACTCCAAATGGATGCGATGCAGTTGGTGTTCCAAAGCCGGGAAGCTAAGGTTCCACTTACATAGGTAGAAACAATTTTAGGGGGTTGCAGTACTTTCCCTACAAAGCCAGTATATCAACATTAAGGTGATCTGCTTAGTATGGATTGCTGCATTCCAAGGAAGATTGCTTTAGTATTCCTGAGGAGGAACGATGTTTGGAGGGGCAAGTCTTACCTCTGATGCTGCTTCTCCATTCCTTATCATTTACAGGAAAAAGCAGAAATTGCACCTGCATGCTACATGACTCAGGCTACATAGCCACATTCCTCCCAAGGCTCAGAATAACTTGAAGTTCCAACAGCTTTAAGTTTTGATCATTTAATTTCATACTTTGAAGGAGACAAATGTACCAAAGTTAAGCTATTTTAAATTAGATGCTTAATATCATCCTTAAATAAAAAGGACAAGGTGGACTACCAATATATTTCCATTAGTAAGGGTAGATGTGTTCCAAAATGTTGTGTGTTGTGTGTTTCAGTTGCATTCCCCCTATCTCAAATCACAGAGCAGACAATATGCACTTAATAATACGCGTTAATTGAATGAATGAATGAACAAATGACTCATTTTGCCATAACACCCCATGGGAGAGAGACTAGAACAAAGTGTTCTAAGCTTGTCTAGTATTTCTTAAAGCTTACAATATTTGTTTGGAGTTTCTCATTTAATTTCTGCCTTCCATAGAAAAACTTATTTAATTATAAGCACCTCTACTAGAAAATGAGCTTGGGAAAAGGTTATCTGAAAGTAACCCCTAAACATTCTCCAGCAAAGAAGTGACTGATAGACGTCAGAGCCTAGAGTACCTCTTCATCCAAATTCTACCGCTGCCTTCTGCTTTATAAATAAGTGCTTGTCCTATTAACAGTTATAGCCTACCAAGAAGGCCCTGGAGGGCCAAGATGGCTTTTTTTCAACATCAAAAGACTACTGCAAAGGAGGGAAATTCCAAAGGTCTAAGGGGGACCAGGAAGCAGCAGAAAGACAATTCTGACACTATCAGATTGAAGCTACCCAGCCATGAATGAGTTCTTTCAGAAAGCGGGAATTCCCTTGCCTGGAAATGTCCAAAAGCTGGTTTATGGCCTCCGCCTCCCAGGGATACCATGAGGGTCTCTGCATGGAATGGGAAGTTCCTAAGGCTTCTTCTCCAACTGTTAAGTCTGTATCTCCATCCTCTTCTTGCCTCCATCTGCAGTTAATACAAAATCTTTACTGCTTTCAGAGCTAAAATGAATTTACATGGAACACAGTTTTAGACAAGAGGAGTGGTACTTCTTGCTGAGGTAATTCTCTGACACCTGGTAAACCATATTTAAGGTATGGCAAGTCTCCGTAAAATGGAAATTTCATGGACTTGACTTCCTGTCCCCAACAAGACCTTTAATATGGGGTGTACAAGGGAACCTCAAGTGCTGCTGTTCCTTGGGGCTGCAAATGTGGCTTGCTGTTCTTCCCCAAACAACTTTCCCTGGGACATCTTCTTTATTCCCAAGGCTTCACTTAAGATCCAGACACTAAGCATTGCCAAAATCCTATCTACAGTACAGCTCTCCGGGGTGCCTGGCCTGTGTTTACAAATACCTTTAGAGCATCTGCATTTGCATGTTGCACACATGCAAGCTGCCCAACCCTCTGCTCATTTCTCCTTCCTTCTGCTGGTTATTTCCTGTCTCAAATACCATCCTCCTTCTGCTGTGCTTTGTCTTAGTGGTCCATGAATTCCAAGGAGCATCCTTGTCCTCCCAGCTTACCACTCTCCCCACATCTAGCTTCTCAGCCTGTGGGTTTGGCCTCACGACTATGACTTACATCCCCAATTCCATGGCTTGTTCAGGCCCTCGTCACATCCAGCAAGCACCAATATATAAACGTCCTAACCTGTCACCTCTTCCTAGTAAATCCTGCACAGCATGGCCGGATGGACCTTTCTCAACTGTGAACGTGACCATGTCTCTCCCACGCTCAAGTACCTCCAAATGGACTCTGAAGATTTCAGGATAAAATTTAAACTTTTGGGCTGGGCATGGTGGCTCATGCCTGTAATCCCAGCACTTTGGAAGGCCGGGGCAGGTAGATCACTTGAAGTCAGTAATTCGAGAACAGCCTGGCCAACATGGCAAAACTGTCTCTACTGAAAAACAATATAAAAATTAGCCGTGGCAGGTGCCTGTAGTCCCAGCTACTCAAGAAGCTGAGACAGGAGAATCGCTTGAACCCGGGAGGATGAGGTTGCAGCGAGCCAAAATTGCACCACTGCAATCCAGCCTGGGCGACAAAACGAGACCCTGCCTCAAAAAAAATTTTTTTTTAAACTTTTTACTTACCAGATCAGTGTCTTCCTGATGGGCCCTCTGCTGATCCTCAGCTTCCCCCATCTGGTCTCCTTACACTCCCTCATCCTGAGCCATAATAAACAGCTTGTGGTTTACAAAAAATACCCGGTTGCTACATACCATGATTCCTTCTCACATGCTTCTCCCACCCCCTGCAATGACCTAACCTTCCTCCTGTCTGACAAACATCCCTTAGCCTTCAGCACTCAGTTTGCTAAGGCTGTTTCGCATGCACTTTATTGTTCTTAAACACTGCAGTGTAACCAGTAAGTAGCACAGTGCTCTTAGTATGGAAATCACCAGAAACTTGGACTGGTATCCTACCTCTGCCACTGGCTAGTTATATGCCTTGGGGAGGCTAATGGGCTACTGTGTGGACTAGGAGAATGAATAAATGTAAAGTGCATACACCTGGTGGAGACATGTTTTTATCTGCACAGACTCCCCTGCTCCTAGACATCCTCTTTCCTTCTCACCCGCCTCTGTCCCATTCACATGGTTTTTCCATGGCCAGAGTTGACTGGTCTAGGGATGGCCACCTGATTTCTGAGTTGAGCCAATTAGGGGCCTTCTATGGAAAAGGAAGGAAAGAAAACGGCAGCAGAAGGCCAGAGGGGGAAGAGAGGCAGAGACAAAGAGGAGAAATGAAGCAGATGATGTGACAAGAGTACATATTAGACATGGAATCTCAACAGAGTCCGTGGTTCTAGCTGTTCCCAAGATCCATGTGTCCTTGGAATATCTGGGAACCCCAATATTCTCTAATAAATTCCCCTTAAATGGCTGTCAGTTGCAAGCCAGAGTGTCTAACAACACCCAACTCTCAATATACCCTCACGATACTATTATTATTAAACTGTAAGCACCTGGAAGGTAGGAGGAGAATCTTACTTAATTTTGTATTTGTAGAGATCAGCATAGTGGATGATAAACAGCAGGCAGTCAAATACCCACTAAATGAAAGGTTTGTTGACTTCAGGGGAGAAATTGTAACTAGGGGTTAAAATTTGTATCACAAGCTCAAGGATGTCTACCTGACGTCCTGTGCTAAGAGGTAAAAGACAACAAGAAGTAGCAAACTTTTGCCGGTTATGACCAGAGCAAGGCAGTGAGTTAAACATCTGACAGCCACTGGTCAGGCTATTTAATCTTAATATCTTTGATTTATTGTCAGTTGAGTAAATCAAGGTTTACTTTTTAAGGATTCAAAAAGAAAGCTGTCAAACTTACATAGATAACTATCACTGAAGCTTACCAAGTGTAGGCAGTGAGATGTTCAGAAATCTAGCAACTGAAGGAAACAATCACTCCCATGGCCTGGGATACGGAAGGACTCAGAAATTGTTGGAAATTCCACAGACTCAAAATGAGGTAACTGTTTACCTTCCTTATTGCATTTTAATCTAGAGATTAAAATAGATCTCATTGTTCCAGAGTCCTGCCTATGGTAAAAAATGGCTTCTCAATGACTGAGAATAAATTTTAATAGCGGAACCAGAAGCCTAAGAGAGGAAATCAGGAGGAATAATTTTTCTTCATAAAAAGGATCATGAGGTTAATTTTCATTTCATTACATTTCTAAATTGCATATATTTTTGTATGCTGATTGCAACATATCCTTTCTGTATTGACATGAAGTATAAATGAATCAGTAAATACATAAAATTCTTACATCCTACATTTTCAAAATACTTCCTTCCTCATTAATTCATTTCTAAAAAAACTAAGGTACGAAAGTTCATGAATAAGATGACTGATAAATTTGATAAATGAATTAACCAAAACCAACACCAAACCATGGTTAGACACAGGCTTACTGAAAATTTTCTAAACCACAACCTAATAAAATATAATACTAAATGGCTACAAAGGCAATCTAGGACACTTTCCATGGCAAGGTATATTTAGAATACCAAGCTCTGTTGTTTAGAATGGTTCTCAGGTTTTCATGTGCCTGTGAGTCATCTGGAGGACTTCTTAAAACATCAATTTCTGGGCCCCACTCTCTGAGATTCAAACTCAGTAGATTTAAGGTAGGATCTGAAAAAAGCTCCCAAGAGGTGGTGATACTTTATGTCTACCGATGACGACTGAGTTGCGCTGGCCTAGATGAATCATGGTCGCTTTGATTTCACCAAAGACTGGAATTCCCCTGGATCCTCAGCCACATCCCACTGAGCTAGAAAACTGTACGTGATATACCCTTAGTTTATAATCCACTGGTGGTGGCTGGTGCTACCAGAGTCAGAAGCTCAAGAGACTTCTAGAAATGGAAAAGGGATCCCAGTGAGGCATAGAATTATGGTAGCAGGAACATAAACCTGGTGGGGTTTGGGGGGCGGTCACTGGGAGTGGGGCAAGGGGGACTGGGGACTAGGAAAATGAGGACTCGGGTAAGATTAGGAATGAAAGTACTCGCACGTCACTAGCTGCAGGGGAAGGGAGTGGGAATAGTGGTGAATGAGAGTCTACCCCACATGGAATTCCTGTTAGGAAATGGTCGGCAATAGAAAAGAAATGGTAACCAACAGTGGGAGAGGGCAGGCAACACACAGGAAGCTTGTTTCCCAAGGTGGAAGTGGCTGCCATACATAGGGGTACAGGGCATTCAGACTGCTCAGCACATCCAACCTGGAAACGGAGTTACCATCTGGGACAACTCTTTTTATATCAAAGATAATGATACACTATCTAAATTATCAACGACCACACACTTTTACCAGAAAGAAAAAGGACTAAAATAACACCTGTAAATACTTGTGTTTAATTTCATATTATCTCAGTTGAACCTGCCAACAAGAAGATAGACAGGGAAGGTATGAGCTGTCCAATTCTATAAAAAATTGAATCCAGAAAGCTGACTAACCTGGGGTCAGATAGCTATTGGGCGGTAAAGTCAGACTCAGATCCCACCTGATTCCAAAGCCTATTCACCCACTACCTATGCAGCAGAGAAAGGGAGCTGAGCAGCTCTCGGATCTAGAAGCAAAACCAAGGCTCCACGGGAATCATACAAGCCAAGTGTGAGGTTTTAAGAGTAAGGTGCCAGATGCTAAGAAAAGTTCAAGCACCCACACGATATAGCAAAGAGGTTATCAGTGGCCATTGGTATGGACAATAAAGACCAAAGTCCTAAAATACTCTCCCCTCCCAGAGAAAGTAAGTTCTAAGGTGATAAAATGCACGAAGTCTGAGATGGAATGCATTTGTTTCCAGGAGAGTATTTCCCTTGTGTGCTTCCTTTTTATGAATAAGCAAGTTAAAAACTTGAAACAGCATCCATGCCTCTATACAAATTTTGGCTATAATCCAAAGGTGGCACTGTGAAACTGCTCCAAAATGCTGTCACAAGTTTCTAGAAATTATAAATCACTATTTACAGAGTAACTAAATAACAATGTTTTACTTTATTTTTATTTTTTCGAGACAGGGTCTCAGTCGGCCACGCAGGCTGGAGTGCAATGGTGTGATCATGGCTTACTGCAGCCTAGACCTCCCAGGATCAAGCAATCCCCCTCCCTCAGCCTCCAAGTAGCTGAGACTACAGACATGCGCCACCACGCCCAGCTAATTTTGTCTCTCTACCTTTTGTAGATACAGGGTTTCACCATGTTATTCAGGCTGGTCTCAAACTCCTGTGCTCAAGCAATCCACCTACCTTGGCCTCCCAAAGTGCTGGGACAACAGGTGTGAGCCATTGTGCCTGGTCAACAATTTTTTAAGTTAGCTCCAAATTCCATGGATGTTTCAAAACTTAATGTATATGTTTTTGTAGTTAAAGATTTACTGATAATTTAGTTTTAAACTTTCATATTCTTTTAAAGCTCAGATTCAACCTCTGGCTAACAAATTTTAGTATTTCATCAAGAGAAGCTTTGTGTGGGAGGGGAGGGTTTGTAAATCTGTGTCATTACTGTGATGTTTAGAATACTGTAAATGACAAAAGCAATATTGTATGCTCTTTTGCATAAGCAAATAAGAATATATATGTATATATATCTTAAATGAAAACATTGAAAGAATAAACTAGTAATTAGTAAAAATGGACACCTATAGGGATTATGTGTGAGAAGAATAGAGATAGAAACGGAACCTGGACAATCATAGTAGTATTTGTACCTTATTTATTTTTTTGAGATGGAGTGCTGCTCTGTCACCCAGGTTGCAGTGCAGTGGCATAGTCTCAGCTCACTGCAACCTCCCTCTCCTGGGTTTAAGTGATTCTCCTGCCTCAGCCTCCCGAGTAGCTGGGATTACAGGCACCAGCCACCACACCTGGCTAATTTTTGTGTTTTTAGTAGAGACAGGATTTCACCATGTTGGTCAGGCTGGTCTCAAACTCCAAACCTCGTGATCTGTCCACCCCAGCCTTCCAAAGTGCCGGGATTACAGGTGTGAGCCACCCCACCCAGCCATCTTATTTTTAAAAAATACTTTTAACTGCTGAAAATAAAAATATTTAAAAGCACACCCAATAATTAAAAACTTAACTGTACAGCAATTGGTAATCTAACAATACAAATCAGCAATCAAACAATGCAAGTGACTTTTAAACAACTATACGACAAAAATCTAAAGGGGAAAAATGTTAAAAAAAAAAAAAAAGTCTCAAAATGTCCTCAGCAGTTTTACCGTTAGAAATATTAGTACTGACTTTTAAACTATTTATATATGGAGATATAAAGACATATTAAAATATAATATATATAAGATATATATTCTAATAACATGTATATGTGAAATATACATATTTTTAGGGGGAAGCATAAACACAGTCCCCCACTACCACAAATTATGCAGTCGAGCTTCCCATTTTGGGGCAATCACAGGGGTCAGCACATCCAGAATGCAATAGATAAAACTCGCCCTGGGAAAACCACTTTCATGATCATGTTATCTCCCCTGCCAGGTAAGAATGGGATATAGAAAAAATGTTATCAAGAGCCATAATCTTTAATGTAAGGCAATAAATATAAATTGGAGAAAAATCTTGTATTGCTAAATTTGAATTGGAGTTGTCAGTATGAAGTCAACTGTTGAAATACATGTATTGTCTAACGCTCTCTACTCAAAGGGCTTCGAAACAAGAATATCCCAGGACTGTGAGCATTCCAAACATTCAGATTTTGGTATCTAAATACTACTCCTCACTGAAAGAAACTAGTGTTTCTTGGCAAAATGGCTGGTTCCAGATATGAGTCAAGAAAAGCATAAGGTGAGGGCAGAGGCAGCTTGTAAGGCCAGAAAGCATAAAAGCACCCAAAGAAAGACACAGAAGTATGTTTGAAGGGGCTAATACTGGTTAATTCTGAAATAATTAACATCAAAAACAAACAGATGTTAACATAGAGAAAAACAAATCCCTAAATTTACAGACTAGTTAAAAAGAGAAATAAAACTAAATTGCTAGGGCTGGGTGCAGTGGCTCATGCTTGTAATCCCAACACTTTGGGAAGTCAAGGTGGGTGGATCACCTGAGGTCAGGAGTTCAAGACCAGCCTGGCCAACACATGGCGAAACCCTGACTCTACTAAAAACCCAAAAATTAGCCAGGTATGGTGGCGGGCACCTATAATTCCAGCTACTTGGGAGGCTGAGGCAGGAGAATCCCTTGAACCCAAGAGGTAAAGGTTGCAGTGAGCAGAGAGCACGCTACTGCCCTCCAGCCTGGGCAACAAGAGTGAAACTCCGTCTCCAAAAACAAACAAACAAAACTAAATTGCTACACTGAAGGTAAGTATTATACTTATTGCTTATTCTGAAAATTGATAATTAAAGGAGAGAAATTAAACACTGACTTATCTTGTTGAGAAAAAAACTAGTTTTTTTCCCCCAGTTAATAAAGCATTATGGACTGACTGACTGCGTCTCTGCCAAAATTCATATGTTGAAATCCTAACCCCTAATAGGATGCTTTAGGACATGGAGCTGTTGGGAGGTGACTGGGTCATGAAGACAGAGCTCTTGTGAATGGGATTAGTGTCTTTATAAGAGGGACCCTGGGAGCTCTCTGGCTTTCTTTCCCACATGTGAGGCTATGAGAAGGTGGCAGTCTATAACCAGGGGGAGGGCCCTCATTGGAACCTGACCATGCTCACACCCTGATCTCAGACTTCCAGCCTCCGGAACTGTGAAAAATAAATTTCTTGTTTATAAACCATTCAGTCTGTGATGCTTTGTTACAGCAGCCCAGACTAAGAAATAATAAGGCAATGTTCTTCTTTACAGAAAAATGGCACAGTGTACATAGTGGAATTGATAATTTGAAAATAATCAGTCTGCAACCAGCAATGATATAATTGATTTGGGCAAAGACTATCCTCAGATGCTAAATCTCTCAGATGGAAGATTATTGTCAAAAGGGTAGTTACATGGTGTCTCCTCACATATTACTTGCTAATTTCGGAGACAAACATGCCTTTACAAGGGAAAAATATGGTAAAACCAAGTGATCAAACATGGATCCTGTGAGTGGGAAGACCCGGCGCTGCATGTGTGGGCCACACCTCCTGATATGATGCCACTTGAAATGTACAGCATCACCCAGAACGTATTCTTCCCAATCTAACTGTATGAGAAAAAAAGGAGGTAGAGAACTGGGCTAAAAATCATACGGAAACAACTAGAAAACATTAAAACATCATGATATTTTGTAGAAAACTAGCTTGGTTTCTTCAAAAGGTCAACCTTATAATAAAAAGGCCATAAAAAGACATTTCTGAGATGGGGGGGTAAATGCAAATGTGGATCATAGGTCATCAATCAATGAGAAGTTTCTTGGGGGCAATAATGCTTTGTGTTTCTGTAGGAGAATATGCTTGTTCTTACCTGATTCCGACTGAAATATTTAAGGGTTAGATAATACAAAAGGATTCAAAGGAAAAAAAATGCATTTAGAAAGATAAAGCAAACAAGCCAATGTTAATAACTTGAATCTAGGTGAAAGATATATAGGTACACATTAAATTATTCTTTCAACACTTCTACGTGTCTGAAATGTTTAATAAAACACCTTGCTTTCATCCTATGAGGAAATGAAAGTTTTTACAAATGTATACAATCAAATGTTAAAACATGTACAATTCAAGATTATGGAAAAAGGAATAAAAGGAAATATCAAGAGTGGGAGGAGTTTCAATGCACAGCATTCATTGCTGACCACAGTTGAGATACTTGTTAAAAATGAAGCCTCAGTGGTCAGGCACAGTGGCTCATGCCTGTAATCCTAGCACTTTGGGAGGATAAGGAGGGTGGATCACGAGGTCAGGAGTTCGAGACTAGCCTGGTCAACATGGTAAAACCCCATCTCTACTAAAAATACAAAAGATTAGCTGAGCATGGTGGTCTGTGCCTGTAGTCCCAGTTACTCAGGAGGCTGAGGCAGGAGAATTACTTGAACATGGGAGGTGGAGGTTGTGGTTAGCTGAGATTGCACCAGCTGGGCAACAGAGAGAGAGAGAGACTCCATCTCAGAAAATAAATAAATAAATAAATAAATAATAAATTAAGCCTCAAATGTAGTTCTTGGCTTTCTGGCTGCCACAGCAGAAAGGGAACTGTGGCCACTGTCACAACTTTCCATCATCCAAAGCCCAACACTGCTAGTTCTGTAGGGAAAATAGAGCTGGTTCAGAGGAAATGTTTCTTCCCATGGGTTTTCCTATGGGAAAGATTCATTGTTAAAGGGAACAATATCCTCATCATCACTCCCACAATATATGCAAGGGAAAAGGGGCCTATTCCTTTCTATGTCTGTCTCTCGATAGAAGATAAGGGGGTAGTTTCAAAGTCAAGTGCACTGAAAACCCTATTAGGAAGAGAGGTAGGTAGGGAAGAAGAACAAAGACAAACTTCACAGGGTACTACAGAGATGGCCAAGCTGCACATCATTCAAATCAATTTCCATAGATGCTATTTGCTCCAAAACAAACTTGATAAATGGCTGGGGAGGAGTCCAAAAAACAAAAATAACAAAAAAACCTGAAAAAAAAAACCAAAACTGTCATTTTCTGTTTGTTGCTCATATACAGAATTAAGATTGATTTCTGTATTGTTCAAAAGAGATCAGTTGTTTTTCTTTAAAGCTGAGCAGCACATTACTATTGTACTCTGAAAAGTGTAACACTGTAGAACTTATTTCTGGAGAAAACTAAATAACTCAGGCAACTCTCACCGCAATGGATGGCCACCCAACCTGCACATAGCCAGAGTTTTTCATAAAAGCTACTCTGGTCTGCTGCAACTCAGGAATGATCTAGAGTCTAAAAATCTTAGCATTTAACGCTGAAAAGTAACACATCTGACACTTTAATCACTCTCCACAAGCATTACCCTTTGCCTTATGTGCACAGGACTTCTACTGTTTGGTGTGGTCACAGGGGTCGGGGTGGGCAGGAGTGACCTTGGCAAGTCACGCGTAGCTCAGTTTCTCAACCTAAAAATGAGGATAGTGTAGTATTTAACCTCAGGGTTATGAAGATTAAATGAATTTTATAACAACCTGTGAAAGCCTGGCATACTGTAAGGCCTACAAAAATGTTACAGCACATTTACTATTTAGGTAGATTCATCCTAAGTAATACCCATGAAATCATGGGTATCACATCAAAGCTTTACTTTTATCTAACAGGCACTGAGAGAATGTGCCTCCTAAATCATTTCATATCTATCAGAAATAGGTAAATGTTTGTCACTCTCTTCTGGAAGGCAGGGTAACACAAAAGTAAAATTAAAAAACATAAAAATAAAAAATTTAGAAGTATGTGTGTTTTGGGAAAGAAGAGGGAGGACAGACCAAAATTGTCTTCCAATGGTCAAGAGATGGTTCCTATGACCCTGACCCTCACCCATGGTATAGGCTCAGCATAAGCTTCAGGGATTAGACATCTGTTCACTACTGTAGTTTCCTAAAGCAGGTACTTTCCAGAGTCAAACGTAGGAGGGTCAGCAAAAGCCACTGTGTTAGAATGCTCTTGAAACATTTCCCCATGTGAGAGAGAATATACTGATCCCAGTCATAGTAAAGAAATAGGCCAAAAGCTAGGGTGGCCAGCTGTCCCAGCTTGCCCGGCACTATTCTGGTTTTAGTGCTGAAAGTTCCCCCACCCTCTCAGTTCCCGGCAAACCACAATGTTGGTAGCCCTCCCTAAAATCCACTTGCTCTTCACGTAAAACACTGCTCTAAGTGAAACTGCAGACTTTTTAAGTTGGAAACTGACAAAGATATCAGACAGCACGTCCAATGAGCTACTGAATCTAAAGTTGAGGGAGGCAGAAAGGGGCAAGGTATACTCTAGACACACGCAGAACCCAGACAGGATTATCTCTGAGGCAGTGAACAGAAACAGGTTGTCATGACATAAAGCCCAAGAGTCAGAACAGATTTTAGGTTTTAATTAGCAAAAGGTGACTTCTTAGGACCCAACTTCAGGGGGCTAATGTGTTACATTTGGGGCTGATTCCTTGGCTCCCTGGGATTTCACGCTGTATGAATCCAACCTTCCAGTTATTAGTAGAAAGTTCAAGACTTTTCCATCTAAAGCACCCATGTTATTCCAGGTCTCTGGGCCTGTGAATGAACTGTCAAGAGGAAAGGCAACAACTGCATCCTATTTTCATGGACGGATAATATGCATGTCTGTTAATTTTTGATTTGGATTCCTGACATAACAAATGCATGTCTGATAATTTTTAACTGGATTTTTATGGACGGATAATATGCATGTCTGATACTTTTTAATTGGATTCCTGATATAACATATGCATGTCTGATAATTTTTTGTTGGATCCTTACATTGATTTTGAGCTTATTGGGTACTGGATATTTTTGTATACCCACAAATATTCTTGAGCTATATTCTCAAACAAAGGAACATAGTTACTTTGAAAGAGCTTGAGCCTTTCAGGTTTTCCTTTTATGATGTGTTAGGTGGGATGAGACTGTGTTAAGTCTACAGCTAATTATCCCCTACTATTTAAGGCAAGACCCTTCCTAATGCACTGTGAATGAGGTTTTCCCATTTGGTTGATGGAAGGGGCACTATTCTTGGCTCTGTGCAAGCACTGGGTACTGTTTCCTCTAATGCATTGGATGGCTTCTCCAGCTGGTTTCCTCATAGGAATATGCTAATCAGAACCCTGCTGAATGCTTGAGGCAAACTCTCTGCAGATTTCCAGAACTCTCCCTCTGTGCAACTCTGTATTCTCCAGGACACTGTTCCGTGAATTCTAGCCTTCTTGATCTTCTCAGTCTCTCAACTCCTCTTCAACTCAGAGGGTTTGCTTGGTTCTGCCTGGGTGGAGACCTCTCAAAGCATAATTGAAAAGGGGACAATCTCTCAATGTGGGGACAATCACAGGGCTCACCCCATTTGCTTCCCATCTTTCAGAGATCACTGTCTTCTGCTGCCTGATGTCCAGTGTCCCACAAACCATGGTTTCATGTATTTAGTTTGTTGTCTCTTTTATTTATTTTTTATACAAAAAATTAGCTGAGCATGGTGGTCTGTGCCTGTAGTCCCAGCTACTCAGGAGGCTGAGGCAGGAGAAGTGCTTGAACCTGGGAGGAGGAGGGTGTGGTTAGCTGAGATTGCACCAGCTAGGCAACAGAGAGAGACATCAACTCAAAAAAAAAAATAAATAAAAATAAATAAATAAATAAATAAATAATTAAGCCTCAAATGCAGTTCTTGGCTTTCTGGCTGCCACAGCAGAAAGGGAACTGTGGCTCATCTCTTTCCTAAAAGTTTGCTTTTCAGAAGCCACCTGCAAGTGTGCAGCCTCTCTCCCCTACTGTCCACACCTCCACAGGGCAGAAATTGTGAGCAAACTGCCATTTTTACAGTGTCCTGGCAGGTCTGCCAAAGCTTCCAAAGCTGTCCTCAAACTTTTTTAGTCATATTGTACACTGTCTACTACTCAATTGAAAGGAAGAGTGAAATGCTGGTCATTAAAATCTTAAGGCTCTAAGGAAATAAGGAGATACAGGCAAACATGACTATTATTCCATGTCAGTTGTATTCCTCAGCTATAACCTCTTTATAATTTAACAGCTTTGGTAAAATCCAGGAGCTTTAAATACCTCTCACTCTCGCCAGGTAAGGAAGATGAACAGTTAAGGGGGACAAAATTTTTTTAATTCATAGAATTTCAAGAGGATATAATCTAAAATCCAGTGTAAAGATTTTATGTCTTCCCTTATTCTAATCATTGCATATTAATCTCTCATTATTTGCCTCAAATTATGCACAAACACAAATGAGCTAAAAATCTGTAAAGTCAGAGGCTCAGTTAGTAGCAACAGGCTGACAATTACCATAATTGGATACACGTATGAATTCCATAACCATGTACACTGATCCAGCTTCAGGAGCAGCAGCAAATGCTATCCCTGGAAGAGATGGGGAGGGGCATCTTACGGAAGTGGCTATGTTAGGCAGCAAGCCACTAGGAAGCACGCGACCTTCGATTCTAGTTCCTCATTAACCTTCATCCAAAAAACAAGGGAGAAAGAGTGTGTAAAAAGCAAGGTCAGATCGCAAAATAGGTGGAGGTTACATTTTCACATCTAGCTCTGGAATCACTAATTTGTTCTGTTTTTTTTTTGCCTTTTCCGGCTCCACAGATAAAGCAAGATGCTCAGATGTCTATTTTCAAAATGGACCCTGGAATGACTTGCATTTTAAACAGCACGATGCATTATCTTTAATAATAGCACTGGCCACATTTTGGAGGAAGTTAACTGTCTCAGCAAATGACAGAAAATGATCCTTTCACATCTGCAGCTAGTAATCTAAGAGCTCTGAATAGCAATTCATTCACATCAGTCAGTCAAATAATGGCCTAATTCCTCTTCCAAATTCATACTGCTTATTGTTTCATGGAACAATCATAAATGGAAAGCCTTCAAGGCTTTGCATTCAAAAAATCTGAAGTTAGGAAGTAGGTCACCTGAATGAGGAGAAACAAAGCTATCATCTGACACCCATGCTTGGCACCAGACCCTTCACATCCCAAGGGACAAAGCCCCTGCATAGACATAACCCAAGGAGGAGGCACATCCATCGTTGCCTAGAATTTCCTCAGTAGGCTTCTCTTTCACTTCTTGGCATTCAAGAGTCAGAAGCACGGAATTAAAAAGGATTAAGACATGTGCTAACAGAGAACTTCAGAAACCCAGGAGGCTGAAAGAGAAAGTATGCATGAATGTTTGTCTTCTGGGGAGGTGAAGAGGTGAAGATAGACTGTTCTCATGCTGCTATGAAGAAATACCTGAGACTGGGTCATTTTTTTAAAAAGCAGGTTTAACTGACTCACACACATGGCTGGGGAGGTCTCAGGAAACTTACAATCAAGACAGAAGGGGAAGCAAACACATCCTTCTTCACATGGCGGCAGGAAGGAGGGGTGCGAAGCAAAGCAGGGAAAGCCCCTTATAAAACCATCAAATCTTGTGAGAACTCACTATCATGAAAACAGCATGTGCGTAGCCACCCACATAATTCAATTACCCCACTGGGTCCTTCCCATGACATGTAAGGATTATGGGAACTACAATTCAAGATGAGATTTGGATGGGGACACGGCCAAACCATATCAGAGGGGATGCTGTAAAGAATCAACAATCAAAACCTTTGAAAGTATACCTTCCAAGCCTAAAGCTCTTAATACATATTCATAAAAAAAAAACAAAAACAAAACATGCACAAAGCTCTATATCACCTAAATTGATAATTATGGGAAAATCAGAACTGAGACTTTAAAAATGATTTATATAAACTATTTCGTCTCTCAGATGAAGAAAATGAACTGTAAAAAATTCTCAAGTTGTCCAAGGTCACACAGTGATGACCCCGATTATGACGTACTGAATCTCTGTCTGATGCAACTCCTGCAACTCAATGTTGAAAGGCTCAGCACACCTTGGCGCTTCTTTTTCCAAATGTAAAGATTAAATTTACAACATCATTGTAACCTCTGTCTTCTAAAGGATCATATTCCAATATTCCCTGCTCCAACTAACAGCAGTTTGGATTGTTGCTATTAAGTTTCCTGGCCACAGAAACGATGGGGCTGTTGGATGAACACGGCTTAACACTGACTGACTGGGCGTGGGAAAATGAAACTGCACCCTCTCTTCTAGTTATTTCGTGTTTTATCATTTACTTAGCACTTCCACATACATTATCTTCATTAACACTCCAACAATCTTGTGCAGCAGGAAGAGCAAGCATTACACCTCCCTTCTTCTAGATAAGAAAACCGAGTCTCAGGCCTGCCTAATTGCAACAAAATATAATACAAGCAAGATGATATTGGAAACTCAGACAGGCAATGAGATTTATTGAGAATCGTATCAGCTTAAAAATTGAACTAGACTAGGTTAGAATCCCACTTGCTTCCTTACTAGCAAAATAAGCCATGGGCCTCATTTCTCTCCTCTGAATTGGAGATACTACAACCACCTTCCTTCCAGGCATTTTTGAGGATTAGACAGCGATTCTGCAAAATGCCTGGCACAGCAGCAGTCTCTCAGCAAATGCCGGCTAGCATTAGGAAGCACTAAAATTAAACATTCCAACAAATCTCAAGTTTCAAGTCCTGGAAACTATAAGTAGATAATACTAACAGCTTCATTTAAACTACAAAATTTTCAGACATGGAGTTGACAACAGTTGATCGGCTTCAGTTGACATTTATAGCCACCCCTTTTTCTATTTGTTCAGGTATTTCTGGCTCTGTTGACATTGTATGACTTTTTGCAGGTTGCTTTCTCCTTGTCAGACACACCGCACACCTTGTATATTCAAATACATGTCTTACTCTCCATTTTATTCCCAGTAATAGATCTTTTAATTCCAGAAGAGGACCATATGGTTATAGAGAAAGAGGCAGGTGAGGAAACGAACCCTCACCGCTAAGAATTACGGGAAGGAATCAGTAAGTCTCATTCCCTTAAGCAGGGCACAGACCCAAACACGTCCTGGGCCAGAATGCTATATCTAGGGCACCATGGTGCTTGCAGCAAACTGGAGAGCATGTGTCCCTTCTAAAGGGGCAGGTTGTACACAGCTCCAGCTGACTGGGAATATGGCTTAGCATTACCAAGTCTCCTGGCATTTCAAAAAAAAGCCAAGAATCTATATTAAGAAAAATTTCTAGAGTTTTGAAAATACAATGCGGGCCAAACAAAAAAAAAATGCTTATGTGCAAATCTGGTCCATGGGTCACCATTTCCTGTGTTACCCTAATGCCTTCTGAGATCTAGTATACCAAACTGCAGAGAAACTCTGCTCTGGAGTTTTCTACCTGGAAAGTCATGCAGAGAGCAAAGATCATGAAACACGCAGAGAGTGGGCTATTGAAATAAAAAGGATGAAATCTGAAACAGAATCTATTGGAAAGTCGGAAGATAAAGAAGTTGGGGGTCAGGATGTAAGATGGCTGCTGGCCCCAGGAGAGTCCAGAGTTCATAGGGTCAGAGGATGATAGTGAGAGTGATTAGCTGGAAAACAAGGCTGTTGAGAGAGGTTTCCCCATGAAAGAACAGATACAAGGGCTTTTGACTCCAGATAAGGCTGTGACCTAAACAAACTTGAAGGTCTGAGAGAGGCAAACTGACTTGAATACTTCTGAGCTTCTATCAGGTCTTCAAGGCTTTCGGATGCATTAATGATATATAATCCTTAGGCCTCTTTCAAAGACTTTATTTTGATGACATAACCCATGCCTCTTCTAATGTTATTTCTAGAGGGGTGAAATAGAAAGAAACCTGGAATGAAATGAAGTGTAAAAGAATCTTTGTGAACTTGGTATACAGCTTTTATAGATATGTACAGACATCTATCTTCTCTGATGGAACAAACCTGGAAGTAGTAAAGTGAGTCAGCACTTTATTATTGCATTTAGAAATATATGACTCATGGAATAATCAACTTTAAAAAGTGTGCTGAGAAAATCGATTAGTCAGAGATTCCAATCATTCTTTTATATATTAAAGGCAGAGCTATGGTAAAACACCAATTTATCCTTTATAATCTAATTTAATAGACATCATTTCAATCTTTTTAAATGCTTTAGTGAAAATTCAACTTTTTTAAATGAAGATTTTTGCTCTCCAAGGTAGAATAATATCAAACGATCCTAAGAATCACTCAAAGTTTTAAATTCACAGAAATTATATTATACAACATTGATTCCACCCGCAGAGCTGTTTTTGTTTTTGTTTTGAAACAGAGCCTTAGTCTGTCACCGACGCTGGAATGCAGTGGCGCAATCTCAGTTCACTACAACCTCCACCTCCTGGGCTCAAGTAATCCTTCTACCTCAGCCTCCAGTGTAGCTGTCCCACAGGTTCATGCCACTACACATGGCTAATCTATCTGTCTGTCGTCTGTCTGTCTCTCGCTCTCTTTTTTCCTTTTCTTTTTCGAGATGGAGTCTCACTACACCTGGCTTTTCTTTCTCTTCTCTTCTCTTTTCTTTCTTTTCTTTTCGAGATGGAATCTCACTCTGTCACCCAGGCTGGAATGCAATGACATGGTCTTGGCTCACTGTAACCTTCGCCTCCTCCCAGGTTCAAGTGATTCTCCTGCCCCAGCCTTCTGAGTAGTTGGGCCTACAGGCGTGTGCCACCACACCCAGCTAATTTTTGTATTTTTAGTAGACACAGGGTTTCACTATGTTGGCCAGGCTGGTCTCAAACACCTGATCTCATGATCCACCCGCTTCTGCCTCCCAAAGTGCTGGGATTACAAGTGTGAACCATCGCACCCAGCCTAACTTTTCTCTCTCTCTCTTTTTTCTGTAGAGATGGGGGTCTTACCATGTTACCCATGCTGGTCTCAAACTCCTGCGCTCAAGCAATCCTCCTGCTTGAGTGTTGGGATTACACACATGAGCCACTGCGCCTGGCTCACAGCTGTTTAAGTAAAAATAACTTTAACCACACCCAATTATTCACAAATGTGGACTTTATAGCCCAAATATTCCTATTCAGAGATACTCATTCAAAATGCAAAAGGGTTACTAATTCTATGGCTAAATAGCTGATTGCCTCCATTCCATTTCCCACAAGTGAATTTTCACCGGACACACTTTCACACTTAGGGTAATATAACCATTAATGTTCTCCAAAACAAAGCAAACATGAAGAAGCAATACTGTTATTCTCCGTAACCCTAACTCTGGAAATTTTTTAATTTGCTTGTTAAGCACGAGTTAATCTGACTCTTACTATAGGCACTATAGGGTAGCTATTGTCTTAGGCAGGAGCATCAAGGTGAATGAAATGGGAGAACTGAGATTTCAGGGAAAAAATGGGTTTAATTTTAAAGCTGGCAAAGGGTTTAGGGATATTCTCTGATTTGACAGACATAGAAAACATAGTCACTAAATATGACTAAGACCATTGCCCAATTTGTCAGAATCCAGGTATCCTAATTTCATTCCCAGAGCTTTTTCTATTATTGAGGCTCTCGATAAAAACTGGCAAAACAATAAATCTAATCATGAAACATAAGGACCTCCTCCAGCTGCATTCATCCACGTCGTTATAATCTCATTTTGCACGTGCATCTGCTAGCACCAACGCTTTAAGTTTAGAGCGGTGGCTCTACTGCAGGGGACATTTGGCAATTTCTGAAGACATTTTGGTTGCAGCAGCCAGGTGATGGTGCTACTGGTATCTAGTGGGCGGAGGCCAGGGATGCTGGTAGACATTCTGTAATATGCAAGACAGCCCTCAACAACAAAAATTATCCCCTCCAAAGTGTTATTAGTGCCGAGGCTACAAAAGTCTGGTCTACAGGTAATGAAATAAAGTGGGCGTTTCTTCTACAAGGCAAAGTGCAGTAATAAAGTTGGGTATGACGTTACCGTTGAAGCATGGTACATAACTTGTAAGGCAAGAACTAATGTTGGTTTTAAAAAATCAGAAATAGTCATTATACTTAAAGAAGTAAGAGAGCATGAACCTAGAGTGACTGGCCACTTAGCTGACATTCTCATGCCACCAGAATTTGTGAACTGTGCAAGAAGTACTTGCTAGTATTGTCTGCTATGTAGAATTTTAGCTTTGCAGGATTGCAGGATATTTAGCATTGCTGTCAATTTAGAACAATCAATTTACTTTTATTTTGCAGTAACAAAACATACTTAGATATATGAAAACTTTTTAAATATTGAAATTCATGCAGGAAAATTAGTTTTACAAATCTAAACCTCTCTTTAGCCCTTAACCACTTTATTTTCCACTGAGAACTTCTTAAATCTAAATAGTCATTCTTAAAACTAGAATTATCACGTAAAATAATAGTGGAACGGAGTCATACACATTGGTACAAGATGAGTAAAATGTTTTTATGAGAAACATGCTTTCAATGTGCAACTCAAGTAAGCTAAGCCTACAAAAATGGCACAAATTTGAGTAAATTGTTTCCCCCGTATGACCTTCGAAAATAATTTTGAAGTCTAAAAGTCCTCAATAGACTATTTGAGGATTATTATTTTTCAAAGGTGAGGCTTTAAGATGGTAATTTGAGCACTCATAATGGGAAATGATAAACTGGCAATAATACAAAGTATTACTGGAAGAAAAATGCCCACTCCTTATTAGGGCCAAATGAATGCTCTTTTGGCAGAGGGAAAGGGCACTTGGCTGGCTGGTCAAATACTGTGGATGATTATTTTTCCTTTTGTTCATTCTCGCCAATTAAGAGTGAAGACTGTCTGACATTAAGGAGGGATTCTAAAGAAGCCCCTACTAAGAAGGTGTCTTTCCATTTTATTTAGTAGCCTGACAAGGATCTGGTCCAAATTTTTCAAAAAGACGTCACCAGATCTCCTCAGCTCCCCAGAATAACTGCTCTGCCCAAGCAGCTTGCTTTGAACTATCCCACAAACTGCCATCCAGAGACACATTTATTCATGCGGTTCCTTCCCTGCACCCCATCCCTGTCACTGTCTGTAACACCCTCCCCTCCTCTGTGTCTCTAGTCCAATTCCAGATGCCCTTCAGGGTTTAGCTCCTAGTTCTGACCTCCCTGCCCTCAAACCTCCCCACCATGAACTTCACCCTCAGTTGAATTCCAACTGCATTCTCTCCGGATCACTTTTTCTAGCCCTTTATTATCATTTCTTTTATCTCTTCTAGATTATTAAAGGTCTCACTTAACCTCCGTCTCCCGGGCTCAAGCTATTCTCATGCTTCAGCCTCCTGAGTAGCTGGGACTACCAGCATGTGCCACCCTGCCCTGCTAATTTTTTGTATTTTTAGTAGAGATGGGGTTTTGCCATGCTGCCCAGGCTGATCTCGAACCCTGGGATCACATGATCCACCTTTCTTGGCCTCCCACAGTGCTGAGGTCACAGGCATGAGCCACCACACTTGGCTTAAAGGTCTCACTTCTAATAGGTTTTTTTCTAGCTAGAGAAAATATTAAAAAGTATACTTTTCGGACTCCCTATAAGACCCATCGTTCTTGACCAGTAGTAACCACTTAATACATAAGTAGTGTTAGACAAAGTGAACTCCAAGTTTCTCTTCAATCAGTAAGTACATTCAGTTCTTTGTCCTCCATTTTAAAGTTTAACTTCCTTGTAGTTTCAGTAAACAACCTTTTCCACCAGTCCTAATCAGTAGTTCACATCTGTTTTCCCAGTTCCCTTCTGTCCTGACTCATCCCAGTCACCTGCTCCAGTCACCTACTCCCATCACCTGCTTTGACCTAGGTCACCCTTGGCTACCTGCTCTGACCTGCCTGTAACTGTCCTTCCCACCAAACTACCCACCTTGCCACTCTGGCTCGTACCCCCCCTGCTCTCTTTAAAATAGCTAATCGGGATTAGTCTAGCTTGTGCCGTCTAACCCTAGCCAACAGGGGAACGTCACAGCAGTGGGGGCAACCTCCGTCAGAAATAAGTACCCCTTTCCCTCCCTTGCCTAGGTGTGCCCTCACCGTTGTTCCATCTGTGAGCCGCACCCTTCTATAGAAGTAAATTGCCTTGCTGAGTAAATGGATATTCTAGTGCTACTTCTTTTGTGGCACCGAAAATTTTACATATAAAATTTTACATGTAAAATGTTATATATATTACATATAATCTAACATGTAACAATGACTATTGGGTCCCAGCTCACTTTACAAATTCCCTAAAATTGCAACTCAGCACAAGAGCTTTTTCTCAGCGTGAATTTATACACGCCAATGTCTGCGGTAAACTCCAAGCATCCTCTTCCAAGCAGTCTAGTTATCATGTCAGATGTGGGAGGGGTGCCACTGGAGTATGGAACTGCTAAGAGGGAAAGCCAAGAGACTTGTGTCAAGCTGTTTTTTTTTTTTACTCTGTTCTTCCTGTGTCCCTTGATCTCCGCAGGGCTCCTCGACCCTGTCTCTCTGATGTCTTCCTTTCCCACTGGGATGTAAACAGCCTACCCAATTCCTCTAGCACTGGGGTTTGGAGCACTGACTTTGGTACTTCCTGGTATCTACATTTAACCCCTCTGGTGGTTTTAAAGCTATTCACAAATTCCTTGACACTCATCCCTTCAACAAGTGAAGCCTAATTCCCACCCTCCTAAGTGTGGACAAGACTTAATGACTTGCCTCTAATTTATACAATATAGTGGCAGTAACAGTGTATGAATTGGTAATAAAAGACACCAAGGCTTCCTCTGCTCTTTCTTTTGGATCATTCACCATGGGGAAGTTAGTTACTATGTCATGAGGGCACATGGCAAAGAACTGAGGTTTCCTACCAAAAACTAACACTAACTGGCCAGCCACGGGAGTGAGCCATTTCAGATAGGAACCTCCAGGACCACTCAAGCCTTCAGAAGCCTGAGACTCCAGGTAATATCAGGATGGCAACCTCATGAGAGACTGAGCCAGAAGTACCCAGATAAGTCACTCCCAGATTCCTAACCCTCAGTAATGGTGTGACATCATAAGTACTCGTTTTAGGCCATTGAAACTGGGATAACCTGTACGGCAATAGGTAACTAGTACAGCACTCTTCCCCTTTCTCCCTTCCGCCACTTAGAATTGAGTCCATGCCGCTCCTCCCAAGGGATGAGCTTCTTCGAGGCCGGTCTTCATCAGTATTTCTCCACCCTGCTCCCTTCTGTCCCACACTCCATGCTTTCCCCCTCCTACCTTTCTCATATAGCAGGCATTCCACAAATGTTTGTTGAAGAAATACCTCCAGTTCCAGCCTTTCCTGTGGCTCATTCACAACCAAGAAAAATGTACCGAAAAGCTGAGTTGATCCTCGAATGCTTGTCGAACTTAAGACAGTGCATGGTAATTTGTAACCTGCCTCCTGATCTGGATTTGGAGCATTACATTTGGCTGACACTTTCATCTGTCTGTGCTAATCTAATGCTAAGTCACAGCTTCCATGCTTTCATCTCTACAGCGTTCACATTAATCAGTCATTTACTGCACATGAGACATAGTCAAAATTCTATTTTATGCCAGAGCAATAGTCCTTCAAACTTTTTATCTTTAAACTTTCCCCTTTGATTGTTTTGCCCTCTTACTTTCGTCCTGAATTTACCTTCCTGCCTCCTCCCATAGACCCATATTGGTGCTAAATAAAGCCACACGGAAACAAAACAGGCTAGGATCTCATCAAAGCTGATACAATTACTTTAAAGTAGCTTCCTCTCTGGGAAATGTCTTATGACTTACCTTTATCCAGCAAAGAAAGCAAACGTTCTTTTAGAATTTGCTTATGATGTCTGAGAAAACAGAGTTAGGAACAAAACGCACGGCCTTTTCCTGGGCATCACACCAACTGGTGTAAACGCCCATATTACATTCCGGGGTGCTTCCACAGGGTTGGTTACAGTTTTCACTTTGCCCCTACGGTCTCCGTGTCTCACCACATCTAGCAAGGTGTAACAGGACTTCGGGACTTCGACGAGGTTGAGAGCAGTGTCGGTTACCAGAAGGCTGCCAAATGCATGAGGACCGCGCTCCCGCCCGGGCTGGTCCTAAGCCTCCGGTGTGCTACCAGGGTTTCACAGCTGTTTCCTTAACACCAAGAACAGCTCAAGGCCAGTCAGACTTCTTACAAGCCAGGTCACTGAAACCATGGGACTGCTTTGCTCAATCTACAGCCCCCGCTTAATATAATCTAGAAATTAAGGACTTGTTAAGATTCCCTGTAAAGACCATGTAACATCAGAGCCTGCACAACGTGTAAGTCACAGGCTGCAGCCTGCTTCCTGCTGGGGCCATCCGCAAAGCCTTCCCTGCCTCAGTGACTCTGGCCGAATTCGCTCTGCTCTGGCAGTGAAGAACCTGGGTTATAGAGCAGCAGGTCCCACACTTGCCCCTCCCTCAAATACATAAACCCACAGCTGTATTTTAAAAACTAGGTTGGCATCCACGGAACACCATCTTATTGACCATGACTGAAACATTCACTGTTTCTGTAGCAACTAATTCTCAGCAGGTAATGAGCTGGAATTTTAATTTTTCCTTTTAAGAGCAGTTTACGCTTACATCAAGAACATTACAATATCATGTACAAATATGCACAGGAGGAGATGCATCACTTGAGCTATGGAAGTGCCAGTGGGGAAAAGAATTACTCCAGAGACGATAAAAAAAAAAAAAATCACAGCAGCTGCCACCGTCACACACGACGGTGCAAACGCTACGCACAGGGCTGTTTGTGCATTGTCATCTAACACCCTCACTCTCCAATGGGTCCTGAGGATACCCAATTTCTCACTTCAGGAAGCTGAGGTTCCCTGAGCCTGTAAAACTTTGTCCAGAGTAATGCAGCCAAAACTAGAAGAACCTGGATAAAAACTAGTTGTCAACGACTCCCAGGCCAGGTATGAACCACTCACTGCACCCACTGTGTGCTGCACCCACTGTGTGCTGTACCCATTACACGCTGCAAAGTACAGATGGTCACACAGATAACAGCATGACTGGTGCCTCTGGAGGTACACCTTGCTGTGCATGATGTCATACACGGATTCACCACTATCCTGTACGTGGCTTCAGATATTAAGAACAAGGGGATAAAGGTACACTGCAATGGAAACAATCATCTTCCCGGAGTTTCTCCTGTGGATTTGTTTTCACAGTATTTCCATTTTTATCATTTATTTATGTATTACAAATAATGTTTTAATACTCTTACTAACGTCATTTAAAATCTTTTACTTTCAAATGTTTTTATATTTGACACTTCATTCATGCCAAGATTTGTTGTAAGTTTTTCACACATATTAATTAACTTAATCCTCAGAACTCAAAGGAGTATGTAATATTAATGGTACCATTTTACAGATGTGCAAACTGAGGCACTTGCCCAAGGTCCTAGAGTAACATAGCAAGGATTTGGATGCAGGTACTGTGACTCCAGAATCTACATCTTAGCCACTAGACACACTGCCTCTATGCTACATTCTTAGCTAGTTCCCTGCATCCAAGCCTTGCTGTCCTTCCAAACCACTACCACATGAAAGGTCTCTCTGTGGATATTCTAAAGTAAAACCTGAACATGACAACATCCTGTCTCCTGCTCAAAGTCCTTACAATGACTTCTCAATGCACTTGGGATAAAATCCAAAGTTCTGTAACCTGGCCCGATACCCTGTATGAGCTAACCCCTGCCTCCATCACAGCCTCAGGAAATGCTTCCTCTGAGTCTACTGTCTGGTCTTTTTCTTCAAACACATTGTAATATTTTTAACTTCAAGACCTTCAAACATGCTGTACCATGTGGGTGAGTCACTCTCATCCCCAACTCTTCTCTCAGCTGACTTCTGTCCACTCTTTACACTGCCCCAGAGAGAAGCCTTCCCAGCCCTTCATCTAGGGGCAGGACCATGTTTAGATGCCCCCAATACCCGACACAGGGCCTGGCACATTGTGGGTGTTCAACAGACATTTGCTGAACAAACATCTGAAGTGCTACTCTAATCCCAAGAACTATCAAAACCAGAAGTGAGGGCAGGGCATCCAGAATATTACATACTGCTGTGAAAAAAACTCTATGACAAAAATATGGGAAGGTATTGTGGAAGAAAAGGAGAAGAAGCAAAGCTGATATTGGAGATGTCTTAAGTCAAGGAGGGCATCCAGAGAAGAATCCAATCTTGGACTCTAATTTGAAGAAATTGTGCACTAGTGAAAAGAGATGGAGCCAGGGCTTTGCAGGCTCCTTTTAGGAGGCTGGCTATTAGATAACAGAATTTGGGTAACCCTAGAAGGGTTTTTAGCAATCATATTTTGCTCCAGACAATGCAGAAGAGAGATGAGAGGCAGACTAAGTAGAGAGATCAGTGAAGAGGTCATTTAGGTTTTTCAAGAGAAACGGGAAGACAGCCTGAAGCAACGTGGTGACAGTGGATATGGGTGGAAACGGAGAAAAAGATGGATTTGAGAAATATTAAAGAGAAAGAATTTAGGAGACACAATCACAGATTAGACATGCTGAATGGGGGAGAGGAGACAATTCTCTGGTTGTTGGCTTTGGCGACAGCACAGAATGGTTTTCCTAATAGACTGGGAGGGAACATGGAAGGATGACAGGTTGGTTCTTAGACTGGAACACTCGGGGACTTAATGCCAATATTAGACTCTTATAGAACATATGAACAAAGGATGTGAACAGACATTTTTGCAAAGACACATACAAGTGGCCAATAAGCACATGGAAAAATGCTCAACATCTTTAGTCATTAGGAAAACGCGTATCAAAACCACAATGAAATACCACCTCACACCCACAGGGCTGGGAATAATAAAAAAAGATACAATAGAAAGTGTTGGTGAGGGTATGGAGAAATTAGAGCCCTTATGCATTGGTGGTAAGAATGTAAAATGGTGCAGCCACTTTGGAAAACAGTTTGGCAGTTCCTGAAAAAGTTAAACATACATCTTAAGATCTAGCAATTCCACTCCTATGTATGTACCCAAGAGAACTGAAAATATGTTCACACAAAACTTGTCAATGAATGTTCATTACAGCCAAAAAGTGACAGTATCCCATATGTCTGTTAACTGATCAATGGATAAATAAAATGTGATATAGCCACACAATGGAATATTATTCAGCCATAAAAAGGAGGTACAGATCCATGCTACAACACGGATCAATCTTGAAAATACCATGCTAAGTGAAAGAAAAAAAATGTATTAAACAAACAAAAAAACCCCCCATGTTATATAATTCTATTTATATGAAATGTCTAGAATAGGCAAATCTATAGAGGTAGCAAGTAGATTAGTGGTTAGTGCATAGGGGAGAGAATGGTGAGTAGTCATTGCTAATAAACACAGGGTTTCTTTCTGGGGGTGATAAAATGTTCTAGAATTAGCTGGGTGCGGTGGCTCACATGTGTAATCCCAGTACTTTGGGAGGCTGAGGCAGGTGAATCATGAGGTCAGCAGAACGAGACCATCCTGGCAACATGGTGAAACCCCATCTCTATTAAAATACAAAAAATTAGCTGGACGTCGTGGCGGGTGCCTGTAGTACCAGCTACTTGGGAGGCAGGAGAATCGCTTGAACCCGGGAGGCAGAGGTTACAGTGAGCCGAGATCACACCACTGCACTCCAGCCTGGTGACAGAGCGAGACTCCATCTCAAAAAAAACCCAGAATTGGTGGTAGTGGTTAGACAACCTTGTGAATCTACTGAAAAAACCACTGAAAGGCAGTTGGTTTTTTTTTTTTTCTTTTTTTGAGATAGGGTGTCCCTCTGTTGCCCATGCTGGCATGCAGGGGTGCCATCTCGGCTCACTGCAACCTCCACCTCCCAGGCTCAAGCCATCCTTCCACCTCAGCCTCCCAAGCAGCTGGGACTACAGGCATGTGCCCCCATATCTGGCTGACTTTTTGTATTGATGGGGCTTTGCCGTGTTGCCCAGGCTGGTCTCTAACTTGTAAGCTCAAGTGATCTGCCCTCCTTGGTCTCCCAAAGTGCTGGAATTACAGGTGTGAGCCACTGTGCCTGGCCGCAGCTGTACATCTAAAATGGGTGAATTGTACGCTATGTAAATTATATTTCAATTAAAAACAAAAACAAAAAAGAACACGTGGATGGCACAGGGCAGGTCTGCGGCATCTACAACTCTGACAACGGGGCATAGAATGTTAACTTCCAGAGTTACAAACCCCTGCTCTAAGCTCTCACTAAGCTTTTGAAACCTGGATCTATGAAAATAAATATAGCAGCTTCTTGCCAAATGTTTCTCCATAAACCTAAAGTTTAATGTATGGCTTTTGTAATCTCATCAGAATTTCTGAGATAAGGTATAAACATGTTAATTAGAAGAACACGACTGCAACCATTTTCTGTTCTAGCCTAAAATCTCACATATCTAAGGAAAGCATTTTAATTCCTATCAAGAGACAGAAGTACCGCAGGGTTGACGGCATCGTGAGAGTACAACATTGGTGATCTGAGGAAAGAAGAAGTGCCCACGGTTCTAGATGCTACCTTACAGCCTGTGATGCTCAGGCAACCAAGACACAACATTAACCAGAAGAACGAGAGGATGTGTTCTTCATTCTAAGATCTACTTTCAATATTTCAATTCTTCTAAAATCACAGTAAATTTTACCAATGGCATAGATTGAATGTGACGGTATTTTTCTCACTAAGATACTAACTGGTGGTATAGCTTAAAATTGATTGATGTCAGTAGGTGGTAGTCTACTCAGATGGTGTTAGTTAGAGGCACATTTTCTAGCTCAGTCTCTCTATAATGGATTTTATATTCTAAATGCATGATTTCTCCATGTTGAAAGAATAATTACATTTGCATATGTTTAAGCAGTCATCATGCAAACATGCACTCTTACCATGTTTGCATGATGACTGCTAAAACATACGCAAATGTAATTATTCTTTCAACATGGAGAATATTGAACACTAGCAAATGTTGATCAAAACATACTACTCTTAGACCAATCAGGATGTGTGGAAATTCTTTTCCCAAAAGATTTTACAAATCCACATATAATAGTTACTATATTCACAAGTACTCTAACTGCAAATAAAATTATTCAGCTAAAATGTATTTCCAGGAAATTTATGTATAAAGCATGTGCAAAGGAGGTACATTAGACGGTTAAATGCATTCTTCCACAATTTTGAATTTAAACACTACTTTCTGTATATAATACCTTATACATTTTCAAAGCATGTTTATACATTTCATCATAAATTTCATTCAATACTTCCCCATAACAACCCTTTAAGATTGGCAAGAAAAACACTGTTTTTTATTTCTATTTTATAATAAGGACACAAAGAAACATAGGTTGAATATATTTCTAAGGCCACAAACCTGGTTAGTGGCAGGTCAGGACTCCATTTTGATGTAACTCATCTCAGTTGAGGGTCTTCCTACTAAGTCACATGGCCTCCACATGGAAATGGTAAAATAATTGTTGAGACTAAGCATTAGTCCTGTCTCACATCCCAAAGGGGACCTTAGTACAGGCTACTGCCTGGGATAACCCCACGCCACTCTGTACATCCCCAACTACACACACGCTCACCTTTTGTGCTGGTACCTGCTCTATCCCCAAGCCTCTGTGCTGGCCTAGCTCCAGATCCTTCAGTTCCTTTCCTGTTATTTTCTGCTAGTCGTGATCTGGAATATCACAAGGCAAAGCAATGACGTTAAGGATGAGAAGGCACTCTACCATGTAGTCCCCAGGACGTTCACCTACAAAATGACTCATTTAATCTTTACAACATCCCCAGGGCAAGTCAAGATCATTATCCGGGAGTGAAGCAAAAGGCCAACTGAAATACAGGGAGGTGAAAATTACAAAGCTGCTGAATGGCAGGACAGAGCCGAGATCCATGTCACTACTGCAATGCCAGAGGATGTTCCATTTTACCTCATTTGGTGAGAGGACACACACTAATCCATTCACCTACATATTCATTCAGCAAATACTTCATTACACACAATGTATCAGGCTTCGTAAAATTTGTGGGGGCTAGAATAAACAAACATGGTCTTTAGCCCTATAAATCTGACAGTTTTCGAGGACAAAGTTTAAGGAGAGAATTACAAATTATGATAATTGCCAAAGGGAAAATAATGACTATTAAAGAATGTAACAAGGAGCCCTAACTTAGATAAGAATGTTAGATAAACTCTCTAAGGAGGTTACACTGAAGCTTAGGCATGCAGTCAATGAAGTGAGAAAGGAGAGGACTGGTCCTTGCAGGGGGAAATATATACAGTCCCTGAGGCAAAAAATCACTTGGCAGATGGATGGTAAGCTAGGAGATGCAGTTGAAGAGATATTCCACAGGCAGATCATGAGCGCCACCGTGGACTAGAAAGAATGCTTTTATCTCGAAATGTAAGAAGCTACTGAAGAGTTTCAACAAGAGAATGTTATAATCTGACTTATATTCTTCAAAATGGATTTCAGCCACTGTCTAGTCCAGAAAATAAATTGGAGGGAGATAAGAATGACAAGAGCTAGGTATGGTGGCTCACGCCTGCAATCCAAGCACTTTGGGAGGCTGAGGTAGGCAGACCACAAGGTCAAGAGATTGAGACCATCCTGGCCAACATGGTGAAACCCCATCTCTACTAAAAATACAAAAATTAGCTGGGTGTGGTGACATGTGCCTGTAGTCCCAGCTACTCAGGAGACTCCCACCGAATGTGGTAAAATGGAACATCCTCCGGCACTGCAGTAGTGATATGGATCTTGGCTCTGTCCTGCCATTCAGCAGCAGGAGAATTGCGTGAACCCTGAAGGCGAAGATTGCAGTGAGCTGAGATAGCGCCACTGTACTCTAGCCTGGTGACAGAGCAAGACTGTCTTAAAATAAAAAAAAAGACAAGACAAGTGAATGACGCTTAGACCATGAGAGTGTCCCAGGCAAGGCTGGCACAGAAGAGTGGAAACACAAATGGCTAGGAGTGAAAGGAGAACGAAGCTTGGCTGTCAAATCCAAAGGATCCGGAGACTGTATCACTGTCGGAGAGGCCCAGGATACACCTTTAACATCTTACTCTCAAACGAAATTTAAAAACAGGGCACACATCTAAAGTCAAGAGGTGGTAAGTTTCTCCAGCTGGTTGTGGCAGCTAGCTACCGTTTTCTTTTTTAATGGTTAGCTGTCTCCATATTACTTTGAGCCAAATACAGAAGGCACTCCTCAAAGACCACTGCAACAACCTTTGTAAGCTAGTCCCGAGACTTGGGACCCAAGAAACTAGGACACAGCTGAATCAAGCCTTCTGAGAACCATTTCTTTCCTAAGGTCAGAGATTACTCTCCATTTAGGAAAATCCAAGACCCAAAGTGATAAACATTCTCATCCACCTAGGCACAATTTCAAATGCCTTTTTCTTTCAAAGGAAATTCAGATGACATTAAGAACAGCCTAGACACGTTTATATAGCTTCTGTGCTTTATGTTAATGCAAGAATGAAAAATAAACTGCTTTGCCATTTTCAATCTCAATACCAAATTGTGTAACACTGAACACTCACCCTTGGGTTTCTGTAAGACGAGAACTGAGGAGTGGAAGGGACATGTAGGAGAAGGAAAGAGTCGCATAACTCACCACCAAATTGCAACTGTTCTGACGGCTGTCTTTTGCAAAAGGGCAAGGGTTCTCTTGGCCAAAGCTGAGTTCTAACAGGCACTGCCTCCAGGACAGCAGATGGCCATTCAGTACCCAAGCATTGGTGGGACCCTCGTTTATACTTATACATGGATTCAAGCCTGGGAGAAGTCTTACTGTTCCTTGCTTAGAGGAAACCATCTTGAGTCACACAACCAATGAGTGGTAAAGCTTAGGTTGGAAGTTCTCAGGCAACAGGAACATAGTTCTGGGATATGAAATTCTAAAACAGGAGAGTGTTCGTGAATTTTAGAAGCTCTTACTAGGCAAACCCCAAAAATCCTAATGAGAAGAAAAGTGAGTGTTGCTATGGAAACCAATAAGACTGCTTTTATCTTAAAAGGTCACACTAAACCTTAGAAAGGCACAGAATCAACGGTGAATCGAAGGAAAAGTATTTTGAGTGAATGTAAGAGGATGACGAGGAAAGGTACATTCAGTGAGAAACTCAAAGACGAGAATGAACTGAGGATTACAGAAATCATCCAGACAACAAAATTTGGCTTTAGGAATGGGCTCTTTTGTTAAAATACCATGAATATTTTCATATAGCAAATCAAGGATGGAATATTTCTGGTGCTTGAGGTTATATTCAGCTTCTTTAAAGAAAATTGTCTTCAGATAGAAAGAAGAAATGAACATTGGTAAGGCAGAATGAAAGTCCAAGGTGAATCAAAAGATTGTAAAAGAGCACTGCGCTGGTTCAAAATGGGTTCATGTCACGTGGCATGATTTTATGCTTCTTTTCCACAACTTGGAAACTGTATTACTGATCCATTGTTCGTGAAATTTAAAGAAGGAATCAGTGAGAACTGGGCATCATAAGGCCTCTGTGGATGTTCTCATGATATTCCTGTTGACTAGATGGTACACTGGGATTGACCAACTTGGAGAATCGTTCTAATAGTGAGTGTGTCCACAGCATACTAATGAGGGCAGGGGCTGGCTCATGCATTGCCAAAGACCCCTTTGCTCAGCTCCTGCCTGGCGGGCACAAGCTGTGACTTGAATGGCGACACAGAAGGCAAGCCGTTCACATCTCTGGTTAGGAGGAAGCGCAGGGTGGTGGTGAACTTCCTATCCAACTGAATCAGGATCCAATAACCTATACCTGCCAAAAAATTAAAATAGGGCTCAATAAAAGGCAAGGAATTGAGATCTAAAAACAAAGTGTACAAATACACGAAGGAAAGCAGAAACTTAGGAGATCGTAGTTAAACTATCAGAAAGACAAAACGAAACCATCTCTACAGGTGTCCGCTGACAAGTATGCTTAATATGCTGGTACCCAAAGCTCTAGCGTACCTTAGGCTCCATTGACAGAAGCCCGGTTTAGGAAGATAAAGACGGAGATCCATAATTTTGCTCTATTCAAGGCAAATCAGACCATTTGTTAATGATGCATTCAGTGCTTTACCCTACCCATAAAAGAAGAAAAACTAGTCTATGGAGTCAAGTAATCAAGATGGTAAAAAGACTTAAAACCATGACACATGAGCATGTTCAACTTAGGAAAAGAAAACACAGGTGGGCAGGAGAGGTGTTTTGAAATTATATGCCATCAGATGGGAGAGGGTGCATACAATATCCCACCTGTATGCCCCCAGGAGGTAGAACTGGCTTAAGAGCAGAAACTAGCTGAGCCAGGTAAAACGGGTTGCCTGAAAGTCTGAGTTTACTATCATTTGAGGCTTCCAATGGGGACTGAGTGCCACTTCACAGAAATAATGTGGAAATGACTGGCTGGATTTAGCCACCTCAGTAATCCCTTCCCAATCCAACATCCCGTTATATAAAGTTTAGTGATCAGTTCTCCCCATTGTACCCAGTCGCTGAAGGTGTCAAAGCCAATGATGCAGCTGTCACATACCATTTTTTAAGCACACACCCACATTATGGCTTTCCTTCAGCAAGCATTGGGACAGGTTCCAGTCGGCACTTACGGAGGTTTCAGTTCTTTCTGCTCCTACAAACACACTGTGGCCCAATTTATTTCTTGCAGTCTCTAATCTCAGTTCTCTGACCTAGGGTGGGCATATTTTGCTCTAATTAGAAATACAGTCTATGCTCAGTCTGAGATAGCCATGCTGGAGGCGTATTCTTGGCCAGATCTTTAAAAATCTTGGCAGTATCTTCCTCCCAGGACTCATACTGTGTGAGCAGCCTGCTATTACAGGCTGTTTTCATGGCTGTTGTGTCCGCAGATGCACCAGGCCCATCTGCAAAGGCTTCCTGGTATTGAACAAAGACCAAGAGATACTATTAAGGCATGCTCCTGCAGTGAGGCACTAAGTACTTTCTGCAGAGACTGGAGGCCCCCACCTATGTAGCAGTCAGTGCTCTCGGCTGAGTGCTCAACATCTGCTTCTAGCATCACTGCCTGAGCTCCTTTGAAAGCATTGTGTTCCAAGGTACCATACAATACAGTAATAATAATTAACACCAGTTGACCTTACCAACTCCACTAAACACTAGATGGACTCTTTATTCTCCAAACTCCCCATGAAATACATATGATTTTCCCCATTTTGAGATGAAGCAAACCAAAAAGGTCACACGGCTATTAAGTGGCCCCGGCACAGGGCCCTCTCGGAGCCCTGCAATCTTAAAGCATTCTGCCCTGCCTGGCACAGCCACACGGGGTGAATGAATGATTCACTTCCATATTTGCAGAGTGACACCAGGAGAACACACAGGAATGATTAACAAAGGTTTGCTCTATTAGATAGTCAACTCCCAGTCAGTTACTATTGCTTTGTATTTGTAGGAAACCTTGCTCAGACATTAAATAAAGAAGAAGAAAGAGGTAACGCAGAAGAAGCCCTCTATTTTAATGTCTAATACTAAATTTTACTTTGTTCTCAATGTCTGTTTCCATTTTTAAAATGATCTCTATACTGAAAAGGAAACATTTTCTTCATCCCCACTTTGACCCACCTCAGGTGTGGCACACAGTGGAGACGGAAAGAATCTACCCAGGGCACTATCTGAGAAGAAAACCTCAGGAGGAAATAATACACCATGGTTTGATTCCTCTTACGCAACAGCTGGTTTCAATTTGACACTATTTTTTGCTAATTTTAGTTTTTACTCAAGACAGAAGTAGCTTTAACACTTGATGGTTTGGTTTTCAAATTGTGTTTTAAGGAACGCTGCCAGTCCTAAAAAGGATCTCAGGGGAGGGTGTTGGCTGGAGGGTGGGGGTTGGAGTTCTAAGATTTGGTTTGAAATAATGATTATACAGTTAAAAAAAAAAAAAAAGAGAAAGAAAACCACTGCTTGAACGTATCTGTGAGATAAACATATTTTCCCCTGCCCAGAGTACCTATGATGGCAAATGGATGCAGTTCTGTTGGAAGATGATTTTGATGTTTAGAACAGAACCCGTTTTCATCATATAGGCTTGGTCTAGTCCATTTGTATTAACGTCTTGCCCTCTAGGTGGGTGCGGGGCAGGAGATCCCAATGAGTCACCATTTAGCAGAAAGTGTTTCTTTTGCTGCTTTCCTTCTCTATCCTCCTCAGGAGGCTGTGGTGGATTTTCTCTCCTCCTCAAAATAGATGTAAATGATATTAATAAATCAGGGGTTCAACCCTGCGTTGCACATTAGAATATTCTGTGGTTCTTAAAAGTGGTACTGCTGGCCAGGTGCCTCTGCACACTAATTAAATTGGAATCTCTGGGAAGCTGGGTCAGGTTTGGCATTTCTGAAAAATGCCTCAGGTAACTGCGCTGGGCAGCTAGGGTAGACAGCCTGGGTCAGACACTCTGTTCTAAAGTCATTTATGCTACAGGCAAATGTCTGCAGGTCTGCCAAACTTGCATTATTGAAGATCTTTATTTTTCAAAACCTATAAACTTTTGGGAAATGAATTTTACTGACATAAGCATGCTCATTGAAAGGAGAAGGTAAAAAAAGTTGTTAAAATGGAACAATTACACATGCATACATATGCATACATACACAAACACACACAAAAAATACATCTCCCATATAATTTAGATGTAATTTAGTAAAAAACAGACATCTTCCCAATCAAGGGCAGACTGAATTGTGAAACAGTGCTCTAACGAAGTCAAGAAATGAATCTGCAAAGATCAAGTTTGGCCAGGATGATTGGGGAGGTAGGGTTTAGATCCCCTCTTGATTTGGCTAATTCCCACACATCCCGAAGATTGTAGCTTCTGTTATTTCTTTGTGAAACCTTTGCTGAGCTCCAAGACTAGATCACAGGGACTTCTCTTGCCTGCCAGAGTCCAGCAGGCACTTGAGTTTGCAACCCCCAGCCTGGAAGCTGCTCCATAAAGGCATGCATGCTTGTGCACTTGAGGAAAGACAATCTGACCTTCCCCCAGTGCACACCATGATTACCCTCATCAGTATTCCCAATTCCATTCTCTCTGTGTCTTCCTTTGACTGGGGATCAGCTGTAAAGTTGGCCTCATTTGCTCCTCCCCAGGCTGGGAAGAAAACATTGTGTCATTCTGCAGACTTATGCCACCACAATCCTTTCACTTGTCCCATGCTCAGCTCCACCTCAAAACATTTCTTTTAAGTAGCTCAGCCTCTGTGTTTCTCTCTTCCTTTCTCAACCCCTCATGTGCAAACATTTCCTTCCTCAGGTGCTCGCCCTGCTACCCCATATGATCCATGAAGTGGAGTTACTTGGTTCTAACTACCATGCATATGTTGGGGAACGGTGAACCAACCTCTGTGTCTGCAGCCCAGACTCCTCATGAGCTCTTGGACCGACATTCATGAGCAGGACACACGGTGGTCCACAGGCACTTCAGAACTTAAGCAAGCCACAGAACTCATCAGCTACTCCACCCCACCCTCGAATGGTGTCCCCTTGTAACTTCAATCTCAGTGACTCTAACATAAGAAGGCGCAAAGTTGCCCTAGTAGGAAAACTGGGAATCATCTGTGATGGCAATTTGGCCAGGCTAAACTACATCCCCCAGAATTTCCTTTCTAGTATGTTTCTGGCTAGGGTTGGCTGCAAGGAAGACCTTCTCCTGAAAGTTGGCAGATGGAAGGGAGGCATGGCCATGGGTGGCACCCACAGGTACTCACTCAAATATGCAATCCAACACGAATAGAGGTGCTGCTGTGAAGGGATTTTGCAGATGTAATTAAAGTCCCTAATCAGGTGACTTTAAAGGGGATTATCCTAGGTGAACTGATAGTCAGTAGAAGGCAGAGAGGAGGAGAGATAAAAAGAGAAAAGGGAAAGGAGAGAGGAAGGCAGAAGGAGTGGGGGAAGAAAAAGAAAGAGAATACTGCAGGAGAAAAAGAGGAAAAAGAATTGCTTTCTACCTGTGGGCAACAAGATTGCCTAGCCAGTTCTCAATTGCATAAGCCAGTTCCTTGCAATGCATCCCTTTAATTCATATGTATTTAGATACCCACCTACTAGCTTTGTAGCTACTTGTTCTGTTTCTCTGGTTGAACCTTGACAAACCCTGACGTTAATATTGCTTTTTCCCTCCTCACCTCAGCTCAAATCAAGTTGATGCCTTCTCCTCAATAGTTCTGATTCAATCCCTCCTCACCAGGAACATCGTTAGTGCCTTAGTTCCAGCTGCCGTCGCTTGCTTGGCATAAAGCAAAACCCACCTACACTGGTCTCTCTGCCTCTGGTTTTCCTCTTTGCCAATCCCTGACCCTCCGGATCAGCTCTGTTCAATAGAAGCTTCTATGATGGAAATGTTCTAGATCTGCCCTGTCCAAAATAGTAGCCACCAGCGACATATTTAACAGCACAATTCCAGACTGTTGGGGTTTTGTCCTAAAAAATGCAAGAAACATGCCAAATAATTCAGACATTTTTGAAAAACAAAGCAAGTCAAATATTGGAAAATGTCCAGCAACACTAATCAATAAAATGAAAGTAAACCCAAGCATATGCAAAGGATGAGGGACTGTATTAAGCTATTTATGGTGATTAAGTCTGTGTATTGGAACTCTTCAACTCATCCAATAACTGACTGCTAAACACCTATACACTATGCGCCGGGCACCCTGCTAGAGTCTGGATGTCGTAGACACGACAGTCCCTGTTTTGCCACCCTACAGAGGCTTCACTTTCCAGATTAAGTAGCTGTGCAAAGTCTATCCTGTGTGGTGAGAGGTATAACAGGTGCTAGAGCTGGGGCAGGCAGCCAAGGCTTTGCCCCAGGGCACCGACCTTTGGAGAACCCCAAAGCCAGATTACATGTAATTTAAAAACCACACATTTAAAGTCCCTCTAGTCCCAGCTGCACCTCTAGCAGCTTCTAGGAATGGACAGAGTTAGAGACTTGGATCAGAGGCAGCCCAACAGTCCTTGGAAATAGGGGCAGAATGGGGCTGTCCCACTTGTATCCCTTTCATTTCAAGGGCAAAGCACCATTCTCCTTGCTCCACGTTCCAACATGGTAAGGTAGGTTCCGCAGGGGCCCTAAGGGAGCCAACAGAAGGGTAAACCCAAACCTGAGCAAGTGTTTCTTCTTTGTTGTTTTCCGTGCTTTCTGATATTTTTATCATAGAAAAAATTGCTTTACTTCAGAAATGCAAGTCTGACTTCAATTCTGTTTGAAAATTCTTTAGAAATACTGAGCAATTCTCTGAACTCTCTCACATATACCCCCAGTGTGGTTTCACGCCTCAGTGCCTTTGCACGTGAAGCTGCTTCTGCTTGGCATGCAAACCCTCCACCCCCACCGCCACTCCCCAGCCCCATCTGTTTGGCAAGAGCCTGTTCATCCTCTGAAACTCAGCCTAAATAGCTCTCCTGTAAAATTCTTCACTCCTCAGAAAGAATCACTGTAGTGTATTTATTTCTGAGTGACCTCCACTAAGATGTATACTTCTTGAGGTCAGAAACTGTTTTTACTACCCAAGTCCCTAGCCCTGAGTCTGGTGTTACAGAAAAAAGGAACTTCTACCACCACCCCTCTCCATCCTGCTCACTTCTGCCTACCTGCAGCTCACCTCTCAGACATACAAGGGATGGGGGGAAGTTGCTAGTCCGCTTCCGCTGAATGTGGGACGCTGACAGGCCACCGTAACCAGCCCTGGAGTAACGAGGTCTCATGAAGCAGAAACTCGGGACTCCCAGCTGAACCAGTATTGTCCCCATCCCATTACTCCTGCGCTCCATGGGTGGATCAACGGACTCCGTGGCCTTTAATCTGAGTTAGGGTGAAGTACTGGATGCTTTTGAAGCTTCTCATGAAGTAGATTCTGAGTCCCAAGTTAGAAAGCCTCCCAGAACCTCAAAGCAAGGAATGAAGTATTGGCAGGGAACCACATAAACATTCCTGGCCCTTGGATAAATTATGTCAAAATCGCACCAAAACCTGACCATTGACAAACATGAGCATAGTAAGAATGTACTAGAAGCAAGAAGGCCTAGATTCTGACTACGGAAAACTTGTGCACCATTGACAGATTCCACTTTGTCACTTGCAAAATGAATACACTGAGGATAGGGTCAACTACCCTGATTATATGGCAGTTTGAATTTTCAAAAATACCTTGCCAGGACCCAAACCAACAATTCAAAGCTCAGGAATTAATGGCAGCAGGAGGCATTTCCTCACATAATTGCATCCTTCTCAGACAGCTAGATTCTGTGTAGTTAGAAAAAGAAAAAAGACAGAAGAATCTAAGGCCTATTTCTAAGATTCTCAGTACTCTGTCGCAGCTCTGCATTCACATGACAAGTCATCTGGAGAGGCCCCTTTGACAGAGATGAGAACAGACAAAAGAACACTGAGTCCCAGAGGGAATCACACGACACACTGTTAATGTGACCAAACTTGAACTCAAATGTTCAGCTTACACTGCCTGGTGACCCCCGTCCCTGGCAAATCAGTGAGATGAAATCTCTTACAGATACTGAATTTGTACCAGTTGATTGCTTATCATGAAATATCAGGTATAATTTTGCCTGGATTTATTAAAAATGAGAGACATTAGGAATGGGTGGATCCCAGAACAGATGACAAGACAGTGGAAAAGCTGGTGAAGTCTGAACAAAGCGTGTACCTTAGTGAATAGTAGTAATATGTTATTTTGCATTGGTTTTCTACTGCTAGGTAACAATTTACCACACACTTACAACATATGTTTATTATCTCATAGTTTCTGTAGGTCAGAAATCTGGACACGGTAGAGTTGAATCTTACAAAACTAAAATTAAGGTATTGGCACATCAAGGTTCTCATCTGGAGACTGGAGGTCCACTTTCAAGCTCATTCTGGCTGCTGGCAGAACTTAGTTTCTTGCAGCTGCAGGATTGAGGGTGTATTAGTCTGTTTTCACGTTGCTGATAGAGACATACCCAAGACTGGGAAGAAAAAGAGGTCTACTTGGACTTACAGTTCCTCAGAATCATGGCGGGAGATGAAAGGCAATTCTTACATGGTGGCGGCAAGAGAAAATGGCAAAGAAGCAAAAGCGGAAACCCCTGATAAACCCAACAGATCTCATGAGCCTTATTCTTATTCACTATCATGAGAATAGCACAGGCAAGATCAGCCCCCATGGCTCAATTAGGTCCCTCCCACAACACATGGGAATTCTAGGAGATAGAATTCAGGTTGAGATTTGGATAAGGACACTGCCAAACCATATCAGAAGGCCCTGTTTTGTTGTTGGCTATTGGTCTCAGCTCCTAGAGGACAGCAAAAGACAGTCTGCTGCTGCTTCTTGTCTCTCATAAGGGCTCATCTGACTAGGTCAGGTCCAACTGGGACAACCTCCCTTTTGACTATGCAGAGTCCACTGATGAGAAAACTTAGTTACACCTGCAAAATCCCTTCTACCATGTAATGTACCATAATCACAGTGTGCTGTTCCATCATATTCACAAGTCCTGCCCACACGCAAGGGGATTATACAGGGCATATATACTAGGGGGCTAGAATCTTGGGGTCAACTTATAATTCTGCCTACCATATGTACTAATGTCAATTTCTTAGTTTTGATCATTATACTATGATTATGTAAGATGTTAACAGCTGCGGAAACAGGAAAATATCAAAAGATTTTTGCGGTTTTTCTGTATCTCAAACTGAAAAATTTTAAAACATGGAATAATACTCAAATGCTGTGAAATAATGCAATAATTTGCATATCTGTGCCATCTTATTTTCTGGCTTATGTTGCTATGTCTCATTTGCCAATTCATGAAATATCAGATATAATTTCACCTGCTTATAATAACATCAGGCCTATAAAACTTCTCTAAAGTTATTCATCAAATCAGTGAGATAAGAATTGCAGTGCTATTGCTTTACCTTAAATAAAGGTGAGTAGTCCAGAATTTAAGACAACCCTTACAAAAAGGCTATGTAAAAGGCTATTATAGATCTACAGTCAATATTTGTTTTAAGTATAAAGCTTCTCACCAGTGAACTGCCTTTGTTTGGCCCAGTTGCTTTTTAAATGTTTAATCACTATTGTCTTTGGGCCTTTACATCTCATATGGCTTCTGACACACTGCACCATGATTATCTTTAGTAAGCAAGCATCACAGCACACACACGTGCACACACAGTCTCTATGTAACTTTTGAGTACCAAATCTGTTAATTAGAGATAACATCTGTTGTAGATAATTTACAAAATTATATGTACTATGCCATCAAAGAGTAAGGTGTCAATCCAAGTTATTTTGTGTATTTTAGATATCCGCAATCTCATATAACTGGATGATCTGATTAAAGTTCTATGGTTGGCAAAGTGCCATTTTTAAAACAATAAATAGCAGAAACTGAACAGTAGCACTGAAAGCATCTAGTCACTCTGTGGGAAATGTCTACACCGCCTCAGAGGAACATTTATGAACGCATAAGACCTTATTTTCTAACCTTGCTGGCTGCCAGTGTTACCAGAAACGTCAATCAATCAGAACAAATTTAATTCACAAAACCTCTAAAATTTCACTCCAAAATATTTCATTATCAGAAGTGACAAATTAGGGTAAGCAGTTCAACACAATTATTTCATCAAAGGAATGTCTTTAAATAGCTGTCACATACAGAATATTCGGGATTTTTCAAACCTTTAAAACTCCATTTATGCAGATAAAGAGACATGAGAAAGCTTGGTAAGGGCCGGAACTGCTGACACAAAGGGTTTGCCACGGTGGCTTTAATTCAGTAAGGAATGGGATCACGTTGGCATTTAGAAAGCAGAAGGTTAACCCAGTGGTAGACTGAAGGTGAAAGAGATGGGAAGACCAGCCTGGCTACCTAAAAGTGGCTAGCTAAGCCAGAAATGAGGAAGTGCTGCTGTACAGGGGAACAGGAAATGAGACAGAGAACTGGCCTAAGAATGAATGAAGACGCCATTAAGAAGCTTTATACAAGGACCCCAATCAGTGAAGTGGATGTGGAGAATGAGGGAGGTACCATGTGTTTCTCACCTGGCTGACACAGAGGGACAGTAGAAATTTCCAGAGTGAGATGAAGGCAGAAAATATCCTGGTAGCACAGGGTAAGAGAAGTGGTCATAGAGTTGTACAGACTATGCCCAGCTAAGGAAAGTGCAGCTTCTAAAAGTTAATGGATGAAACAAATCTTTATTAAACATCTACCATGTATGAGTTACAGTACTGTACTAGACTTTGGAATACAAAGATATCTAAGATGTGGACCTCGCTGCTTCTTAGGAGGCTCGCCATGCTAACGACGGACATGTAAAACACGTTTTCATGTTCAAGTGACAATGACCAGTGTTTACTAAGCAGTTATTAATGTGCCAGGCATGATGCTGGGAGCCTTAATTGCATTTATTTATTCACTTGACAAACATTTATTCAGCCCCTATACTAAGTTCTAGGCTGTTCTAGATTCTAAGAACATTACACTGAATCAGACAGCCAAGGACCCTGCTCTCTTGATGCTTATTTGTGAGAAACCAGACAATAAATAAATAAATAAATAAATAAATAAATAAATAAATGAGCAAGGTGATTTCAAATAGTGGTATGCATAGGGAAGACAAGGAGGAAGATGTGACTGCATTGAGGAAGGGCAGACTTGTACTAAATATAGCTGGTGGTCATGGAGGGCCATGAAGATCACATCTGAACTCAGACCTGTAAGACAAGGAGATACCCATTGGCAAAGGCGATGACAGTGTTCCAAGCTGAGGGAAGAGCAACAGCAAAGGTCTGAAGTAGAGGCAAGTTTGCATGGTCACAGAACAGAAATGAAGCCAGGGTGACTGGAACCTATCCATGAGCAGGATGGCCGTGCTCCTCAAGGTGGTCAGGGACCTAGAAGCCGTTCTGGTATGAATGGATGCAGGGAAACCAGTTAGGAGTCCAGAAGAGGCTGCAGTGAAGACGGAGAGAAGAGGATGATTATGGGATATATTTCCAAGGAAGAGATAAAAGAACATACTGATGGGGGCATGATGATGAGGCAAAGAACAGAGCCTGAGTATCTACTTCATCAACTGGGTGGATGGTGGCACCATTTACTGAAATTTATAAAATGGAGGGAGATGCAGGAGTTACAGGAAAGAGAACAGAGGCATTAGAAATTCAGAGCTCTGGCCGGGCGCGGTGGCTCAAGCCTATAATCCCAGCACTTTGGGAGGCTGAGGCGGGTGGATCATGAGGTCAAGAGATCGAGACCATCCTGGTCAACATGGTGACACCCCGTCTCTACTAAAAATACAAAAAATTAGCTGGGCATGGTGGCACGTGCCTGTAATCCCAGCTACTCAGGAGGCTGAGGCAGGAGAATTGCCTGAACCCAGGAGGCGGAGGTTGTGGTGAGCTGAGATTGGGCCATTGCACTCCAGCCTGGGTAACAAGAGCGAAACTCCATCTCAAAAAAAAAAAAAAAAGAAATTCAGAGCTCTGCCCATGAGGAAGAAGGCCAAAGGGGGTTGTCCAGTGGTTGTTTCAGTCAAGGGTCCGGAGCTCAGGGCTGCGGACACACATTTGGTCATCATCTGCCTATGTATAGTATTTAAAGACACTGGAATAGAAAAGACTGGAACCAAAACCAAGCCTTGGTTGTTCAGACGAAGGAAGAGCCAGCAAAGGAAACTACAGACACAGCATCCCAGAAAGACAGAAGAAAACCAAGAGACTATCATCAGAGATGCCAACAGAAGAAAAGATGTTTCAAGGAGGCACTGGGCCGTAGAGCTATGATACTAGTACTAAATAAGGAATCATTCAAGGAACCCCTGTATTTTGTAACATGGAAGTCACTGGTGACATTATGAAAAGCAGTTTAAAGGGCAAGTTAGGGAGGAAGTCTGGATAAGGGTGGGGAGAGGAGAGCACGGAATATAAAGTAAAATTAGGCTAAACAACTTCAGAGGCATTTACCCAGATTATCCCATTTGATTCCCACAAATAAGTCCATTTTACAATTGAGAGGATGCTTGGCTAAAGTCTTATGAGTGATGCAAATTGATGAAGCCAGAATTGGGAATCTCCATAGAGATTCCAGAGCTCACATTCTTTAACACTAATGTGGAACTTCAAAGAGGTGAGTATGACATAAAAGAGGGTTTGTGGTAAACTATGCCCATGATTGTCAAACTAAACTACCTAGAATCCCTGGCAATGATTCTTTAGAAACTATGGCCCAAACCGTTTAGAAACCAGGCCCAAGACTTAGCTACCTGGCCACCCACAGCCTTAACCCACTCCCATTCCATAGTCAGAATTTCAAAATCAAAATCAAAATCAAAAGGTTCTTGGAAGACTCAATATTGTCAAGATATCAGATATTCTCAACTTGATTTACATAGTCAATGCAATTCCAATCAAAATTATAGCAAGTTATTTTGTGGATACTGACAAACTGATCCTAAAGTTTAAATGGAAGGGCAAAAGACCCAGAATAGCCAACACAAGACTGAAGGAAGAAAAACAAAAAGGCTTGACACTACCTGACTTCAAGGCTTACAGCTGGGCACTGTGGTGTGCGTTTGCTGTAGTCCTAACCACTCACAAGGCTGAGGCAAGAGATTACTTGAGCCCAGGATTTCAAGTCCAGCCTGGGTAACATAGCAAGACCCCATCTCTAAAAAAATTTTAAAATACATATTTTTAAAAAACAATGTAAAGTTACATTTATCAAGATGGTATAGTGTTGGCAAATGAACAGACAAATACCAGTAGACCAATGAAACGGAATAGAGAGCCCAGAAATAGGCCCATATAAATACATTCAACTGATCTTTGAAAAAGGAGCAAGAGCAATACAGTGGAGCAAAGACAATCTTTCAACAAACCATGCTGGAACAAGAAGAAATCCACATGCCAAAAAATGACTCTAGACACAGATTTTATGCATTTTGTAAAAATTTGAAATGAATTGCAACCCTAAATGTAAAACACAAAACGTAAAACTTCTAGAAAATAACGTAGTAAAAAATCGACGTGGCCTTGAGTTTGAAATTGAGTTTCAAAATGATGCCAAAGGGATGATCTCTGAAGGAAATAATTGATAAGCTAGACTTCAGTAAAATTACGATTTCTTCTCTGCAGAAGACACTGTCAAGAAAATGGAGAGACAAACTACAGACAGGGAGAAAATAATTTGCCAAAGGCCTATCTGGTAAAGGACTATTATCCAAAACATACTAAGAACTCTTAAAACTCAACAATAAAAAAACAGCCTGATTAGAAAATGGGCCAAAGACCTTATCAGGCATCTCACTAAAGATAAACAGAAGGCAAATAAGCATATGAAAAAGCGTTCCAGGTTAGGCATGCCAGTGTAATCCCAGTACTTTGGGAGGCTGAGGTGGAAGAATTGCTTGAGCCCAGGTATTTGAGACTAACCTGGTTAACACAGGAGAAACCCCATCTTACAAGCAAAATTTAGCCAGGTATGGTTGTGCACACCTATAGCCTCAACTACTCAGGAGGCTGAAGTGGGAGGATTGCTTGAGCCTGAAAGGTCAAGACTGTAGTGAGCCATGATCGTGCCAATCATGTGTGTGGGTTGAGTGAATATGGAGAATCTCTGTACCTTCTGCTCAATTTTGTTGTGAACCTAAATCTATTCTAAAAAATCAAGTCTACTTGAAAAATGAAAGGGTTCCTGAATATTTACCATCTGTAGACATGGTCATAAAAGCGAAGGATGAGTTTTAGCAGCCTCTGAAAGGCAAACAGCTATTAACAACTGAAAACATCACTTATTTTGAGATCTTTCAATAAGTGATTCATGGAGTCAACACTTAGTGATTGGGAATATATATCATTTTGCACACGTGTGCAAAGGTGCTCGCGTGTGTATGTGTGTGAAACAGCAAGAAGATATGTCTAACACTTAACTTCTTTAAGACTTGGCTGTTTGAAGGCCGGGCGTGGTAGCTCATGCCTATTATCCCAGCACTTTGGGAGGCCAAGGCAGGCGGATCATCTGAGGCAGGAGTTTGAGACTAGCCTGACCAACATGGTGAAACCTCACCTCTACTAAAAATACAAAAATATTAGCCAGGTGTGGTGGTGCATGCCTGTAATCCCAGCTACTAGGGAGGCTCAAACAAGAGAATCACTTGAACCCAGGAGGTGGAGGTTGCAGTGAGCCGAGATTGTGCCATTGCACTCCAGTATGGGTGACGTAGAAAGAGTTTGTCTTAAAAAAAAAAAAAAAAAAAAAAAAGACTTGGCTGTTTGAATTCTGGAACACAGTTTTCCATAAAAGTGATGTAAATGCTTCATAATCTTGTTACACACTCTCTCTGGGAAAATGCATTACGTGTTAGAACTTGAATGGAAATACTCATATCATACCTATATGGGAAACTCCATGAAAGCGGCAACTTAAGGCCCAGTGCCTGGTATATTTATCCAGTCTAAGATCAACCAATAAGATGAACCATTAGTTTGCAGAATGCCAAGAAAGCCAAGTAAACTGACACAATGCTTTATTTTTCATTTACAGTTATTGAAGAAGCTTTTAGATAGATTTTTCTATGTTATCAATCATGTACCTACATGAAAATTAAAATAAATTGGCCAAGATTTTCCAAACACATCTTCACATGCCCAGTTCGACGGTTCTCAATTACTTTTAACTCGATGCTAACGTCCATTTTTTCCATCATATTCTCCACTATTGCCTTTGGGACATTTTTCTAGCTGTTCTATACTCAATATGCCAGTTTTGAGGCTGGCACTTTTTTCTTCTTACCCAGTATCACAACAGAGGGCCCTTGGGATAACTAAGACTCATATCTTTGGTGACTATAAGTGTCACAAGCTTAGCAGCTGTCGAGTCTTGTCGACAGAATTACAAGTGGGTCACTATACTCTACAGTGAATATATTCTTTACTGTTCAGATACACATCTGTGAAAGTGATCAAGAATCTCTATGGTGGGTGGGTTATATGTGAGCTCCTGGACATCTCTTCCAGACTACTGAGTTTCTTCTTCTTCAGTTTGACTAGAGTGTGTGCGTGTGTGTGTACGTGCAGGCATGCGCATACACGATAACATCTTTGGGTAAGAACTCTTAGGAATTGTTTTGCAGTTTATGATTAACTTATGGCTACAACTTTCAGCCACCACCAATTGTGCAAAGTATCACAGATGCTTTTCACAGCCTCTGCTCATGCCTTTGATCTCTTTAGTACCTTCAACATTTCAAAAAAATTTTAAAGAAGTGAGTTTTTATCAGCATTTCCTATCTGTCTAAATTCAACTTTTTTTCCAGTTAAATCACTAAAAAATAAGTAGCTCTAGTTCAAAGTCAGCAGGAAGTTTGATAAATTGATGTTCTACGCTTCAACAACAGTCTCGTGCAACTTATGAATTGGACATACCGGCCTCTTACTGCTTTGAAATTTCTTTCATCTCTTTGAAGAGATCTACCAATTTTTCCTGCTTTCAGCTGCATAATTTGTCACCTAGGAGGCAACTCTTTTGCCATAACTCTGTAACACAGCCTCAGCTACTTGTCTTCTGCCTCAGGCCCTCCACAGTTCTTGGTTGCTTCTTTGCAAAAACAGCAACTAAGGTCATTCTTGTACAGAAATTTGCTTCACTAATTCCAAATTTATATCCTGTTGCCCTACTTCTATAATTTTCTACACGTACAAACCCTTTTTTGAGTCATAATTTAACATATTCAAAGACCTTTTATATGCAATTAAGCTCAACATGTACTTACCAACTGTATACATCACACAATTGTTACGTCCAAATTTGCACAAGCTCACATAATGACAATGACTTATCATTGCCGTCTAGTCATTGGTGATAAGATGCTATCAACAGTGAATACATCCTGATTTCAGAGAAATTAAAGTGTGGGGGCAAATGTAAATTTCAAAATCAATGGAACAGAGTAAGGCATAAGTGGATACTCCTATACGTAAAAAAATCATTTCCAAAGATGGACATCAGAAATTCCTCCCATCTCTGTATAGACATGCCATTCCTCCCATAAAGAAACAAAGTCCAAGTTCCTCACTTATGACGCTTTCACCAACAGAATGTGGCAGAAATGAGATTCTGAGACTTTAAGCTCAAGTCCAGTGGTCAATCTGGTCTGTTTTTATACTGCCTCTGAGCTAAGAATGGCTTTTATATTTTAAAAGAGTTTTAAAATAAGAAAATATGCTACAGAGATCTTATGGGCCCCAAAGCTATGAAGCCTGAGTATTTATTAACTAGCTATATTCATTCGCTAGGGTTGCCTTAACAAAATACCACAGTCTCAGTGGCTTCAACAACATAAATTTGTACCTTCACAGGTGTGGAGGCTAAAAGTCCAAGGTCAAGATGTCAGCAGAGTTGCTTTCTCCTGAAGCGTCTCTCCTTGGCTTGAAGATGGTTTTCCCTGTCTATATGACTCTGTAGTAATCTCCTTTTCTTATAAGGGTATCAGTCATATTGAATTAGGGCCCACTTGACCTCATTTAACCTTTTTTAAGAGTTTTACTCTGTTGCCCCAGTGAAGTACAATGATGACACGATCATGGCTCACTGCAGCCTCTATTTCCTGGGCTCAAGCAATCCTGCCACTTCAGTCTCCCGGGTAGCTGGGACTACAGAAGCATGCCACCATGCCTGGCTAATATTTGTTTTGGTTTGGTTTGGTTTGGGTAAAGACAAGGTTTTGCCACGTTGCCCAGGTTTGTCTTGAACGTCTCGCCTCAAGAGATCTACCTGCCTCAGCCTCCCAACGTGATGGGATTACAGGCATGAACCACCATGATTCAGCATTCATTTAATCTGAATTACCTCTGTAAAGGACCTATCTCCAAATATAGTCACATTCTGAGGTACGAGGGGTTAGGATTTCAACATATGAATTTTGGGGGCACACAATTCAGCCTTTAACACTGGTCTTTTCCAGAAAGTGTTCCCAATCTCTGGGCCATGCTACTGAATGAGGGAAGACCATGTAGAGAGACAGCCTCAGTCAGACATCAGCCATTTCAGCTTCCTGCTAGCTAGACATGTGAATGAAGCTCCCTGGGATGGTAGCCACAGCCAAGCTCACAGCTAAATGCAGCCACCTAAGTGACTCCTGACAATACCATGTAGAGCAAAGATAAGCCATCTCATCGAACCCTACCCAAACTGCAGGCTCAAGATCAAATAAGTGGTTGTGTTTAAGTCACTAAGTTGGGGGCACTTTAAACTTAGCAACAGAAAATGGAAATAGCTTCCATGACAGAGGCCCCAGGGTAGGAGCTCTCACGCATGGAACCAAAAGGGAGAAGGGCTTTCCATCAGGGTGGCAGCAAAGGAGAGTTGGAATAAAAGGTAAAGACAAGAATAAACAGTAGCCAAGGCCCAATAAGATATTTAGATGATAAGGTTGCTCCTTGTGTCAGCCAGGAACTCTCCTAGTACGTGTATTGAAAGTAGAGTTGTATCAGAGAGCAGGTGTCTGCCATGAAAAGGACAAAGGGCTCAAAACGAATCCCAGGAAACATCCAGGTTCTGCCTCAAATTCGCTTTCGTAAGGTACTTAGACTCTTAGTCTGTGTCCTCATCTATAAAACAGGGCTAATACAACCTACTTCCCAGGTTACTTAAAAGTCTTAGACATAAAAGTATGAAGTCCTTAGCATAGCGCAAATGGTAGGCATCCCACCGTTTGTCTTGTGTTTGTTTCAGTGTTTCCAAAGCAGACGTAATGCCTACCCTACCTGAAAGGCTTATTCAAAAGCTCAAATGTGCTGGGCGCTGTGGCTCACGCCCTTAATCTCAACATGCTGGGAGGCCAAGATGGAAGGAACAATTGAGCCAAGAGTTCAAGGCCAGCCTGGGGAGCAAAGTGAGGCCCTATCTCTTTAAAACAAAAAAACAAAACTATAGCCAGGTATGGTGATGGATGCCTGTAGTCCAGCGACACCGGAGGCTGAGGCAGGAGGATTTCCAGCGACACCGGAGGCTGAGGCAGGAGGATTTCCAGCGACACCGGAGGCTGAGGCAGGAGGATTTCCAGCGACACCGGAGGCTGAGGCAGGAGGATTGCTTGCGCCCTAGAGGTCGAGGCTGAATTGAGTTATGATCACACCACTGCACTCCAGCATGGGTGATAGAACAAGACTGTCTAAAATAAATAAATAAAAATAAAGCTCAAATTCAATAAAACACACAAAAATGGTTTGAAAGGTATTAAGCCCTACCAAATAATATGACTGCAATAAATAAAAATTCAATTTTTATTTTTGGGGGCTGCATAGCAACTTCGTAAAATTTAAGCATATCTGCATGATTGTTTTTATATTGTTACTGTTATTTAGTTCAAGTTATCAGCATTAGTTACTTATTCCAATTATTCATCTCTGTCTTCAGAAAAGAAGGACAGCATAGGATCTAAAGAAGGAAAATGAAGACAGGAGGAACTCCATAACTCCATTCTGTTCTTCTGTTATAGCAACATCCCTGTCTATTTAGCGTGGCATCCCCAGTGCAGTTCTACTATGTGTGCAGGTCTACTTCTTATCACCAGCAGGACTTAGCACTGGGCTTGGTATACAAGAGATACTGAATATTTACCGAATATAGAAGAGAGGGCAAGCCAACGGTCTCAGAAAGAATTAAGAATATATCTCCTTTAATGTGATTTTTAAGTGCAACTCAATGAAAGTAGTGGCTCCTTTAGGAAAGATGACCCTAAATGGACAAGTTCAACGACAATCACTGCCCAACTTATAAGTGCCCATGTTTGAAGGCCAAGAGCATAGGGTAGTAGTTCCCAATGTGTAGTGCTCAAACCAACAGCAGCAGCAGCATCTGGGGCTCATTAGAAAGCAACTTCTAGTGCGCTACTGCTATGGCTTGGATATGATTTGTCTGACCCCACCAAGTCTCCAATTGAAATGTGATCCCCATTGTTGAAGGTGGGGCGTGCTGAGAGGTGTTTGGGCTACAGGAGCAGATCCCTCGCAAACTGATTGGTGCAATTATCAAGGGAGTGACTCACTCCCCTTCATTCTTGCAGTAACTGGTTGCTGAAAAGAGCCTGGGCTCAGTCTCTTCCTCTCATGTCATCTGATCTGTGCACCTGCAGGCTCCCCTTTGGCTTCCACCATGAGTGGACACTGCCTGAGGCTCTCACCAGAAGTGGGGCAGGTGCTGGAGCCATGCTTCTGGTATAGTCTGCAGAACCATGAGCCAACTAAACCTTTTTTTTTAATAAATTACCCAGCCTCAGGTATTCATTTATAACAATATAAATAGACTAAGGGACCTACCCAGAACTACTGAGCAAATAATAGTTTAATAAGCCCCATAGGTGATTCTGATAACATTAAAGTTAGAGAATCAGTAGCCTAGGGAAATGCATTTCTATTATCAGCTACATTTGATAACAAAATGTCTATTTTCTTTGTGTTTCATAAACTAGCTCATTCAGATGATGTGAACTACCAACTAATTATTGCAATGATGTTTGCTTCCAAGCATTAAAAAATTGGCCAGGGATTTTTTCCCACTCACTTGTGCCCTCCCCATTATAAAAGCAAATAAAATAAAAACACAGCACTTTGCAATTCATGCCACATACATTAATAACAGCCTCAGGCAAGCAGTATCTGTGGGACTCATTTAAATGTTATTTATTTTTATGGAAGAATAGATAAAGGAAATTCAACACCAAATCTTTAAGACACACCACTTAATGATTTTGGTGGAAAGTCTGAAATAGACAGTTATGGGAGCCTTGGATTAAGACAATACAATGTCTATAATGACCTACCAAGCAGGTGTCCATATCCTGTAAGACCTTTGCCCAGACTTCAGTCCCTGATGAAGCATGTACGGGTATATCTTGTGTGTGCCAGCCCCAGTAACTGGAATACTGTGGGATCCCAATGAAGGACACCCAGAGTTGGAATGACAATCTACCTAGGACCTGGTGGCTTGGCTGAAAGATTTTAGCTGGGTCAAGCAGGTGATCTCTTTCAAGACTCTAAAAGTCTTGCCAACTAGCTGTGGGAACTAAGCCAGGAGAGCAGTGACTTCTCAGAGAGCACCATGAGAAGCCATGATGGGCTACTGCCAAACTGAAGTGATGTGGGGAACAGAAGGATAATGGAGTGGAAAAAGCCAGTCCATCACAAGTGGAGGACAGTGCAGGGATACAGAAAGAAACAGCCTATCACCAGCATGAAGGACTGGACGAAGAAACTGACCCTTAGCCTAAAGTAGCCAGGGTACCAGCTGTATAGCCCAGCCCTGTGCAGCCTGGGAAACACAGTCACTATAGATCCTCCCCTTCTGCTGTCACTCATACCCCACAAGCAAAGGAGTTAACTATAGCACATAATCGCCCTTAAAGGGTGACAATAAACACTTCTTCATTTCCTCAACAATGGATGCATAATAGATGCAAAATGCTTCCAAGGTTAATTAAATGAATTACTGTAGATGTCTAAAGTGAGAGTGAATTCTGTTTTTTCTTTTAAAATGATCCATCTGCTTATCAAGGTAATAAGTTAAGTACAGAGCAGAAAGTCCTCCAAGCAGACACTTTTAATTAATTCTTAATTATGAACACCCATGTATGTCCTCCAAGTAGCCAAAAGTGTTCAGTGTCGGGAGATAAAGGAAAAAAGGCACTGAAAAGCAAACACACACCACTCCTGTTTTTGATACTTTTTAGGTTAAATTTACCAAATGTTATGAACAGCTTAAAAAATACCTACCTTTAGGGTGGTTTTCAAAACAGTGAAAACATACACAAATCACGACACGCTTCTTAATTTGTGCCTCTTCGTTGTTACATGTTGNACTGTCTTTTCCAGGGCTCAAATACACATTTTTTTTTTTCCAAATTTGGAGAACAGGCACACTTGCAAAGAAGCCTCAAGAAGGCAGCCAGTTAGAGGTAGAAATTTATTTGATAATTACCAACCCAAATTTCTCCAAACAACTTCCTGAAACATATTACTGAATGCTTGCGTGACTCATGCAAGCTTCAAAGTTGATCATCTCTGGCTCTGTAGCAATCTTCTTTGTTAATTCACACGCATTCAAGTTTGTGTATCCCTCTACTCCTTACTGAAGAAAAAACAGGAAAGTCAACCTTCCACTGAAAGAGAAGCAGCCGTCCACTGGGTTCAGATACCGGGAAGGCCACTGAAAGGCTTTCAGACATCAAGATTTCTCATGAGTTGTCAGGGGATATTGATCACCCTTAGAGATAAACTGTAATCAAAGATCAGCATGTGAAGCTGAGAACAGTAGTACATCTTAACAGTAATACATGTTATTACAGTCATATTCTTGCTCCTTAATTTAGAAATTAAGGTGTACAGTATATCATGCTATTAAACAGATACATTATAGGATAATGGTATTATAAAAGACTACTTTTTCCCCTTAAAACTCCTAGGCACGCTTATGTATATGTGTATTTTTTAGTAGCTATCTGACAGCCTAAGGAAAGAAACAAAAAGGCAACAGGTGCCCATGACAACTGATGAGCAAAAAGCCCAACACAAGCTGGGCGTGGCGGCTCACACCTGTAATCCCGGCTACCTGGGAGACCAAGGCGGGAGGATCACTTGAGGCCAGGGGTTTGAGATCAGCCTAGGCAACATAGAAAGACATCTCTAAAAACATACATGATTTTTAAAAACTTAAACTCAACATAACTGAAACTAGATTGTAAATCAATGAGGAAATGGTTAAGTTTACAAGAAGTCTGACTGAAAAACCTCAGAGACACACCCATCTCTTTAAAAAGGACATGCTTTGACATTTTAAAATGGACCCCTTAACTAACAGTGGAGAACCACAGGAACAGGCCAGCTTTGCTGAGACAGATACACAGCCTTTATTTGTTTGCAAAGAAACACAACTGAACTCAACTGTAAAGACAACAAAGCTCAAACAGCCTCAGTCCTCACTAGGTTTCCATGCCAGCCCAGCCCCATATATTTGCAAAGCATTACAACTTTGGAGAGTGGGACTAAAGTGATCTAGGCTTGCAATAGAAACCGTTTATGTTCACTCCAAATTTATATGTTGAAATCCTAACACCCAAGGCAATGGTATTACAAAGGTGAGATGAGGGTGGTGCCCTCACAAATGGGACTAGTGCCCTTTAAAACAGAGCTCCCTCACCCTCCTTCAGTCATGTAGCCACAGTGGGAAGTCTGTAGTTTACAACCCAGGGGAGGGCCCATGCCAGCACCCTGATCACAGACTGCCAGGCTCCAATGCTGTGAGAAACTTCTGTTGTTCGTAAGCACCTAGTCTCTGGTATTTTGTTACAGTAGCTCAATGAGTAACAAAGAGCTGTGGTCTCAGTTCTGCCACTCAGGCAAGCCATTTAGTTTCTCTGAATGCTGACTTCCTCATTTGGATAAGAAAGGAAAGGACTATGTGGAAATGAATGGGGTGGAGGAGGTACTAACGTCTTCTGAGCATCTCCTACAGGCTAGCATTGTCCTTATATCACCTAACCTAATCCTCACACTAGTTTCTGATTTTACAAAAAGGGAACCCAGGTCAGGGGAGGAAACTGTTCAGTGTCACAAGGGACATAGTACAGACAGGACTTAAGACCTGGTCTCTGGTTTCAAGGCATCACTACCCAATTGCCATGCTGACCTTATACATTCTGCTTCCAGAGTTCAAGGACTAATTTGAGCAGGCCTTTCTCAATGCCCCTACTTCTTTCTGTCTCCATGTGCTGTGATATAATTTCCGAGGCACATCTCAGATCTCGTCCTCTCTAAACTCTCTGGCCTTACAGCCATCACCACTTAAACCCAGACAAGCTCTGGGAACATAGAGAACTCACAGAGAGCCATCCGCCTCTATTTCCACGTAACCTGATATGTTTCTGCATCATGGCATTTGCTCAGAACACAGCAGAGATTCTAGTCCTGCGAGTTTGGTGCCTTCCAATCGCAGCAAGAGCATTCTGTTGCACAACGAATATTAGCATTCACTGATACCATATGTCCCCAGTGGGCAGCAGCCAATCTCCACTTTTTCAGAACCCTTGGGAGGTGAGCTTACATTTAAAACGATGAAATGACAATTATCACCAACCAAATTCAATTCATTCTCGTATTTCTATTTTAAGTTTCTTGAATTGGAGGAAAAGACTGAATATCATTAATAATGGAATTTACTGTCTTATTTCATAAAAAGCTTGCCACTTCACAGATGAAATCTGAGGCAAGCCAAAGATGTTGGCAGTTTGTGCCTTCAGGCAACAGAGGCCTTTTGGGTAAAATGATGTTTTTGTGCTGAGGGGGACTGCCAATAGTACTTGTTCTAAAATTATCTACATCTTCATAGACACTGCCTCTACAAAAGTGCAACATATTAACACACATACACTTGCTGTTAAGGCTATCAAGTTAAATTTAAAAAGAAGAGCTATTCTCTAAGTGGGACACATTCTTAACATTCCTAACAGGTAAAGAAAGTCCTTCCTATACATGAGAGCCAATTAATGACTATTAAAATGCTTTCAGGTACCAAGGTAGAAGTCCCAGACAGGCAGGTTTGAGCAGAAAGAGCCTCTTGTCCAGGCATCCCTGGGGCTCTCGAATGCCATGTGTGCTTACACCTGCAGGAGGCAAAGGCAAGGAGGACTTGGTTTCCAATGAAGGCAAGAAGAGCAGGTTCTACTGGCTACTAATTCTGACATAGCTTCTAAGGTTAGAATAAAATCGGTTAGTAAGGCAGAAAACAAATATGAAATAATCTATCAGTAACATGGTTTGCCTACTTTAAAGGGTTCTTCTAAAACCAATTCAGAGGGGTGACTAACCAATATATGAAGCACTTTAAAAGCTTTTTAAAAATATTTAGGATTTTTTAAAAAGTTTATAAAGTTGAGATGTTTTGGCACTGTTTGTGACCGCCCAGCACTAGAACAGTTTCCAGACAAAGCTCTCGACCCCAGGACGCAGCCCTCTTCAGCACAGCCTGTGAAGGCTGTCAAGGGGTATCCCCAGCCCTGGGGGTGGCCAGTCTGAGTCAGAATCCTGACTCTTCCCCTTGTTGGCTGAGGCCTTGGACAAGTCATTTAACTTCTAAGGGTCCTGTTCTTCTTCTACATGGTAACAATCCTGACTTGGAATTACTTTGAGGATTAATTAAAATAATATATGCATAACCCTCAGCCCAACGCCTGGCACATACTGAAGGGTTCGATAATGGGTTGAGCCTCTCATGATGTAATAATTTTGAGTAGTACTAAGAATGACAGGGGAAAGAGTTACAGTGAGTGAGGCCCTACTCTAGACGGAGGGCCCACTTGTGATCTGAAACATCCAGCCACAGTTTAGACAATCATACAGGCCTATGTCTTATGGCAAATGGAATACTGCCCCATTAAATGGGTTGAATTAACACCACGAGACAAAGTATTTGAGCAATGCTTTTTTATGAGGTACTTAGGTAGTACCCAAATTGCCGGTTTTCGGAGGACACAATCATATTCCCCACAACATGGACAACTCACTCTGTAAGATGAGTTGTGGCCCCCTCCTGAGACACACGGACAGAAAAGACAATACACTGGCAAGAGTCCGGCTTTACGGCCACTGCATTCAGATATTACCAGATTCTAAGTTCTTCCCATTCGAAGTAGCTAGTGAGTTCATTTCTTTAGACATGCCTCCATCCACATCAATTCTGAAAGCTTCTTTAATGCTTTAAGATTAAAATAAAACAGCTGGTGAAGGGGTGGAAGCATGTCAGTGGCAAAAACTCTAAAAGGAGAACACAGAGCTTGGCTAAAGACAAAGCAACAGGAAGTCAAGCACATGCACAGTCTAGAAATACTCTGAAATGTTATTTTAAGACTTCCACCCTTGATGCAATCTCATCCTCCATATTTTAATGCTTTTGTGATATATGAAGGAAGGGACAGGAAAATAACAATGATGAATAAAATCAATTCTGGTTAAGTAACAACCAGGCCTGAGGGCCAGGTGTCTTAACCACTGAGCACAAGAACTTTGTGATTTTAGATACAGTCAGACAACAAAAGATGAAAAACAACCCCATCCTGGGGGGAAATTACCCCCCACCCCCATTTCCTTCAATGGCAGAAAATGTAAGACATGAATAATTAAGTTTACTTAAGATTTGCAAACTTTTTATGTACTAAGTAACCAGTACAATGTCCAGTTGTCATGGGGCAGGGAAGTGGCGTCTGGGGTCTAAAACCATTGAACATTTCAATAAATGTTATTCAATAACTAGGTTGTACACAAACATTTAGTCAAAACATATTTGTAAGGGAGGCATCAGTTCCTAGAAGAGAACTGAGAAACAGAAAAGCAGCCTTAAAAGTCAGTGTACATTGATGTTCATATTCAATCTAATTACTGACTGATACATTCTGAAAGAGTCTATTTTTTTGGAGTTATCCTGCAATAGTAAATCTGAGTGATTGATGAAAACTCCTTCCATAAAAAGAACAGGGCAGAGAAACATAATACAAAGTTGGAATGGTTAAGGCTGTTCATAGTGCCTTCACTTCAAAGGAATTACATTCGCTATTGGTATTTCTTGTATGGAACTGAGATACCATTGAAAAAACCTTCAAAAAGGCTACATTACATTCAGCATTAAAACATAAAGTGATCTAGCAATAAAAAGCCCACAGACAGAGCTGTGGGGTACAAAATTAGTTCTGTTGCCCAGGCTAGAGTGCAGTGGCATGATCTTGGCTCACTGCGACCTCCACCTCCCAGGCTCAAGCAATCCTTCCACCTCAGCCTCCAAGTTACAGGGACCACAAGCGCACATCACGACGGTTGGCTAATTTTCTTTCATTTTTCATAGAGAAGGGCTTTCTCCATATTGCCCAGGCTGACCTCAAACTCCCTGTAAATATTTCTTATAGATCAATGAACACAATCCCATATTTTCTAACAATGCTGCACCCAATGGTTTCATGGGCCCTTCTAAGAATGGAAGATATTTACTAATAGAACTCTGCCATATGGTTTGTCATGAGATATGGGCAAAAGGATTGCTGTCAGATGCCAGGCAATGAAAGTAAAGGCAGGGGGAATTTCTGCCCTTGAAATGAAATAAAGACATTTTAAAGCTACGGAGGTTGGTGTGACCTATTCAGGGGTCACCCAGGCCCATCAGCATGTATACTGTGTCACAGTTAAGACTGTAACATCTTTTTTCCTTATCAGTATATAAAATAGTAGCATGCCAAAAATCAATATCTTAGTATATGAAATATTAATTCCTTAGAAAAAAATCAATGCAAAACTATAAGCTTTCAAAGCCATTTTTTTTAAGCTCTGACCTAGAAGAAGCCTAACAGCCACAGCAGCCTTTTCCCAAGCCAGCAGCACTCACTCCTAATAACAGAAGTAGTGGCTAAGTGGGGGCTTCAGAGACAGTCTCTCTGGGTTCAAATTCTGGCTCTGCCACTTACTCATGGTATGACCCTGGACAAGCTAGGTCTCTCTCCTGAACTTCAGTTTCTTCATCTGTAAGACAATGACAACACTACCCATCTCACAGGGTTGTTACAACGATTAAATGAGACAGTATGGGAAAAGAGCTCAGAACAGTATCTCACACACAGTGAGCATCAGGTACTTGTCAATTAAAACTAGCACCTGGAATTAGGTGTAAAATTGTTCTCCAGAGAAAGAATCCAGGGTTTCTTGAATAATTCCATATCTTGGGGTGGGGAAAGTTAAGGATCCAAAAGGCTCATCCTGTGGCTAGCAGAAATGTAGAAGATGTTCACGGAACTCAGGGGTCGCGACGAAAAGACAAATCACTGGCCAAGACGGGACATTGTGGGCACCAAAAATAGTAAGGCAATCTAAATGTGAAAGACATGATTTCATGATGATATCCACACAAGAAAAAGTTAATATAAAGTACACAATCAGGTGCTACCACCCAAAAGAAGGGAGGGGGATATCTGTTCCACTTTATTGTAATAAATGGTAGAGTCCTTGGTGTTTTGTTTCTTCTATTAAATATTTATCTGTTTAAGTAGAGAAGCGTGAACATTGGGAACTTAGTAATACTAGTTCTCGCTAAGATAGAGAGCAGAATGATAACAGGCAGGCTTTAACATACTTACAAACCAGGGGGAAAGAAAATTGAAGCGTGTCAAGATGATGAATTCGCTAAATGTTCTAAGAGGTGCATTAACCGCAGACTTCATCCCTCATATCCTAGGAGATAACACCCCTTACATGTCTTACTAATGGAGACAGTAATAGAGCATATGGTAGCTTCCGATGATGCAAAGAACCAGGCAAAGATTAGGTTGACAGGGCAATGGACTATGAGATGCCAGCCAAGCAAAACTTGGAAAAGAAAACATTCTGGGAGAAGCACCAAGGTGCAAAAAAACTAGAACTCGTATGCAAAGTAGAACTCCTAAATCTTACTGATGTAACAAATGGTGGACAAATATAAAATGGATCCTAGCCAGATGACCAGTGGCTTCGATTTGATGAAGCTAGAGATGGTCAAAAATAACTAGATCAGTTATCAGCTGATCAGACTATCTTTCTGGCTCCAATAAAGTTTCTGTAATTGTGGAAATGCACTAGTGCCATATTACTATATCCTAGAAAAGTCTCAAAATGCACATTGCTCTAACACTGGACACTATCAAAATATATGTTGCTACAAACTTAGGAAAGTAAACGGACAAGTTTAAGGACAACAAATAAACCACCACGGCACTGGTATTTTAGGACAGCTTTGAGTATGTTATATGCTTCATAGTCACTGTATCTTTGTGTGCTGTTCCCAGTGTTGGGGGCTCAAAAGAATCATCACTGCAGTTTAAGTTGTTAAACGGTTTAAGTCAGTAATCCACGTTCAAACAGATTTCAGAAACTGTCAAAGTTTGGTTTTAGATACAAATTTAATAGCTTGAGCGTGAAATTACAAACAGTAGCAGGTGCTTCTCTCCATGAACAAAACCCCCTAGGACAATAAAGAATACATAAAGTGGGTCACCAACAGGATGTCCAGAGAAGTAAAATGTATTTCTCCACGTGAAAGACTATTCAGAAGCAGTTATCCACTTCTTCCATCACAATGACCCCAAGGGAAACAAAAGGTAGAAGAAGATATGAGATAGAAATGCTACACAGGTGATAAGAGTTCTTCTTCCATAGCCTGTCTATTAAAAGTAGGATAGCAGGATATGGGAAATGAACTACAGTAGAACCTAGCTTCAGTTTGTTGTGTAAATGCAGTCAGACATGTATAGCATAATAACACGTTCCTTCTGCTATAGCTTTAAAATGAATCTAAAATGATGAAGAATATTAATGTACCTAGGGCAATTAAATAAAATGGTGAAGTTCCAGATGTGGAGAGGGTGAAAGTGGAGCTGAGAAATGCTCTTAAGATTCCATCAACCCATTGCCCCTAGAAGAGGCAAACCAAACAAGATCGATCACCTCCAAATCTTTGGGTTTATCCCTGGCAACTACCCTCCTTGCAAATGTAATGCTTCTCTTTTTGAAAGGCTACTATTATTCTTTCAACAGTTCTCTCTCCCTGTCCTTCCCACCCCTCACCATCTAATACATGCAATCTAAATGCTCACTCATGGGGGAAAGGCAAGAAAGCAAATGGCATTCACTGAGCACCAGCATGTGCCAGGCACTGCAGAGGGAGATTTCCATTATCATTACATTTCATCATCATGATTCTTGGGAGATGGATATTATTACCCTAATTTTAGAAATGGAGAAACTGGAGTTCTGCAGAAATGAGCAAACTGCGCAAGTTCATCAGAGCAATTTGAGTGTTGAGAGTTGTGTTCAGGTCTGCCACCAAACCCTGCATGCTCTTCCACGGTCCCATGCTGCCTTTGGGTTCTCTGCCCCACTTCTTTACTGAAACTGCCTGTCAGCAGTTCTTTCTCAAATGAATTGCCAAGTCAAAAACCTTAACTCTGAAACTCAGTTCCCAAAAAAGCAGCATAAAAAAGTTCTAGTCTAAGTCTTCTTTGTTTATCCAGTAAGTGCTCACTACATAGAGGGCTGTATCATTTGAGCCTGAATCTCGATAGTGCTCTGTGTGACCTGGAGAATTTAAATGTGTGCCTGTATCAGAAAGAGGAACTCATCCTAAGTATTCTACCAGTCACACATGTGTGACAAGCTCTCCATACCAGCCTGCCCTTCTGTTTCAGGTCTGGAAAAAGGTGCCTAATAACAAATGCAACTCCCAGGGGCTGACAGAAAGAGTACCCCTCTCCCCCACGACTGTCCTTATAATCTCTCTCTACATTCAAAACAGAACGTTAAGGCTTTAAAACCAGCCTCTGAAGCTATGACGGCAACATCAATTAAGATCATTTTTAAAAGCTCAAGGCAGAAGAGAAATTAACATTCCATTTACTTTAAAATGTAGTACACAAGATTAAAAAGTACTGAGGACGAGTAGAGGACAACTTTCTTATTAACTTGCTTACAGCCACAATCATGGATGCATAACAGGTCATTAGAAATTGAATTTTGCTTATGTTTATTTCATTTTTAAAAGCCTACCCAAGAAAAGCATATTTTTACTAACCAAAAGTTACTTACTCTCTGCACTCTGAATACTATGCAAGCGGAGAAAACCAACCAAGAATGCCACATAAGGTTGGGCAGGCGTCCACTGCACAAATATGCTGGCTGAGAGGCCAAAGCGTGGTGCGTATCATAGTTGGGGCTGCAACCACCTGAAGCAATGGACTCCTGTTAAGTGCCACGTCTATGCTAGGGCAGGGAATAGATCAGTAAACAAGAGACACAGACCAAACCCCAAAGGAGCCTCCAGTAGAGTGGGTAGATGTTAAATAATTACAAATAACTATTGATCATGTTTTCTAAATCTAAGATACACATTGTCGCATATCTATTTAATCCTCACAAGCAACTTATCACAGTTATGACTCATCTCTGGCTTACAGATGACCAAACTGGCATTAACTATCTGCCTGAAGAGGGGTTGATTTGGAACTGGAACTTGGGCGAATGGACTGCGGAGACCACTCCTTTAAGGACAACACTACACCAGTTCCCACCAGTCCCCCACCTCACTCTATCTCCTGGGCTTCTTAAGTATTAGAAAATGGAAACACTATTCACAGTTTCTCAGGCTGAAAATCCAGAATTATCTCAGACTCCTCTTTTTCTCACTCATTCATTTCACCAATCGATCCTGCCATCTTTCCTTTCCAACTATAAACCAACCAGAATCCTACTGCATTTTTTCCTTCCACTGCTATTATCCTGGCTCAAACTGACATCATCTTGAACCTGGAGTAATGTAAAAGCTTTCAACTGCTTTTCCTGCTTTTGCCCCTGCCAGCTACAATTTTCCTCCCACATCGTGGCCAAAGCCATCCTTCTGAAACAACTTCCCACCTTCCTCTGCTCAAAACCTCCCACTGACCTCTCATCTCAGTGGCCACTGGCCTTAGGCAGCTGACCTCCTCTAGACCAATTTCCTATCTCCCTCTCCTTTGCTCCCTTCTCGCCAGCCATCCGCATATCCCTGCTGGTCCTCAAACACAACAAGCATAACCCCATGTTGGTATCTTTGCCCATCTGATTTCCGCTGGCCGACACACTCTTAAGCCCCCATCTGTTCATGTGTGTCACTCTCTGATTTCACTCAGGTCTGAACAACTAACCTCCCTAGAGGGCTCTTCTCTGACACTCTCCGTAAAGGAACATGTCCCTCTTTTTTTGGTCTGTTTTCTTCTTCGGATTCTTCCCTGCACTTACAGGTAGCTGTCATCACACGACATGCAGATGTTTGTACATTATCTGCTTCCTCCACTAGAATAGAGGCTCACTCTGGGCAGAGACTGTTTTGCTCACCATTTCCCCAGCACTTAAAACATCACCTTCTCATGTGGTAGTGAATGAAAGAATGAATCTTAAAACTATTATTAAAGCAAGTCGGTCATGTATATTATATAATTGATACCATTGTGGAATTGAAGAATGACGTAATTACAATACTATTGTGATGAAGATTATGGAGGTTTTAATAACATTAATTGCAGGCCGGGCACGGTGGCTCAAGCCTGTAATCCCAGCACTTTGGGAGGCCGAGGCGGATGGATCACGAGGTCAAGAGATCGAGACCATCCTGGTCAACATGGTGAAACCCCGTCTCAACTAAAAATACAAAAAATTAGCTGGGCATGGTGGTGCGTGCCTGTAATCCCAGCTACTCAGGAGGCTGAGACAGGAGAATTGCCTGAACCCAGGAGGCGGAGGTTGCGGTGAGCCGAGATCGCGCCATTGCACTCCAGCCTGGGTAACATGAGTGAAACTCCGTCCCAAAAAAAAAAAAAAAAAAAAATTAACATTAATTGCAGAGAGCTGGTAATTGATCCTGGGTTCAGAAATGGCCTCCTCAAGCAAGGGCTGTTGAAGTTGAAACCTGAGGCTAAGCAGGAGTTTACTAGGTAGAGTGGTGGGGAGGCCATTCTCCACAGAGGAACCCGTATGCATGAGAAGCCTGGAGTGGAGAAGAAGCTTGACGACAGGTTGGAGAAGATGCAAAAGCATGACTGTGGATGGAGCACAGGAGAGAGGGGAGGATGGTGGGAAATGGGAAAGAGACAAGACCATATGAGGTGCTGTGGGTCACGTTATCAAACTGTGATTAAGTGAATGCATTGGGATGCTTATGTCCACTTATAATAATCAGTTTAAGATGTGCATAATTGTATTCTTTTGTAGTTCTGGAAAAGTTTGAGTAACCTGAAGATTATCAGTCCCTCAAAAGAACTCTTCAGTAACAAAACCACGGGCAGGTATTGGCAGGAGGGCATTCAAGGAGAGAAAGATACTAATTCTTTGGCCATTTTCTCTATTTCTTTTTTTATGAAGCAATATATTTAGGTCATTTACATAAAAATAATTTAGCACATTGGATTCAGAAATCTGATGCCTGTGATGACAATTTTTAGAGAAAATTCCTTTTATGTCTACATCCTTTTGACTTATAGCACTTTATCCAGGCTAACACACCATGATTGAGAGGTTGTCTGATGAAGGAAGGGCTTAGCACTGGCTTAGAGATGTCTCATGATAAGAAGAATGGTCACCACCTCCTGCCTCTTGTACTAGCAAACGTTATCTCCCTCTAGCAATGCTCGTTTTATCTGAAGAAGCGGACTAAGCCATTAGAGCACCAGCCCAGAAATCTGAGGTATACAAAGCAGTTTTTGGCAAGGAAGCTTACTCTGCAGTTCAGAACACAAAGTACTCACAGATGAAATGTTAAATAATCATGGAACGTTTAAAGATTCATGATTAAAACAAAACAAAAATTATGTAAACATTTGAGCACCTACAATGTGGCAGGTTCCCCAAACTGGGGACAAAAGTAAGCAAATGTGGGACAGAAAATCTCCAGTGAGCATGAAATCTCACCACCACTACCTTCTTCCCCAGGACTAGAAAGCAGACCAGCTAAAAACCTCAGAAGCTGGAAGTAATACAAACTGAGGGTATTCTTCAGGGGGTCTAATGATATCTACATCAGATATATGTTCCCTACATGCACTCCAAAGTCTGAGTAAGGCTTGTACAAATTGAGCAGAGTGGCACTGTAATCATCAGAAAGATATTTTCCCCAACAATATGACAACATCTGAAATCACGTGAGTTTGTCAAAGTTTTAAACTCTGTGACGTAAAAGTCCTCCTTAATGTCCCAAAAGGCAATTTTGACTTTAACAAATTTTTAATCAAAGGTAGTGCTCAAAAAAAAAAATTTTTTTTTTTTTCCATATCAGAGTTCCAAGAAATGTGTTATCTTGTACAATTCATTTAAGGTCACTTAATTACCCAAATGTACAAGTCAGCATTACCTGACAAGTCCATTTGGAGTTCTTACAGTGTGTGAGGGCATCATGCTTCGGTCCCCAGCTCCTCTTGAACCTCATCTCTCGACTTCAGCATTTACTTATTTTCAAGCCTTTGCACCTCAGTTTCTGCTTTCAGAGAATGGGTCGGCTGATTCCTGCTAATCAGTCATCCTTCAGGTCTCAGCTTCGCCTGTGCACTCTGCAAGGGCAAGCACCATGCTTTCCTTCTACTGCATCCCCAGCAACCACCCCACCGCCTGTCACACAGTAGGTTGGATGTCTAACATAATCTTGGCTGAAGAAATGAACCACTGTCATCTCCCCAGGAAAACTTCCCCCAAACCAGAACTCAGGTTGGGTAGCCCTCGCAGCCTGTCCCTCACACGTGTACGCCAGTGACGCCCCTTATTGCCCGGTCCTTTCGTTGCTTATTTCCTTTGCTAGATTTAATTCTTAAAGGCTCAGGTTTTGTCTTGGTTCTTGTTAAATCCCAGAGTCTTCCACGACACTTGGCGATATCTGCTGACATTCCTTACTAAATCTTTGAGGAACTCACCTGTTTCCCCCTTTCAATTAAAAAAGGAAATGAGGTATCCATTTCACAATATTCTTAAGAGCCTACAATGCAACAAAGTGGTGATTGTGTGAAAGGACTCTAATTAGAAATTCAGATAACATATGAAAAACTACTTATGAAGCTAACAACATTCATTTAGCAGAAAAAATTATTTCTTCACCATCCCAACTTACTGCATAGGATAGTAAAATCTAGAACCGCCTTCATTCCCCAAACCATTAGCTTCACTTTTCTAAGTACTGACAAAACTTGTGGGCTGCATTATGGCGGTGGTAACAGAGGTTTATTTCTCACTCACTCCATGTGTCCATTTCAAGTTGGCTCCATGTCTCCTCTCTCACCGAGGACAGGGCTTCCACAATCTGAAGGGTCACCCCTTGCTGAGGCAGGAGGAATAGGAGGGGAACAGCAGTGTGCCCAGGAGGAGGAGACTTGAAATTGATAATTGGTGAGCAGGATCTTATTGTCCATCACAAGAGATTTGGCAGAAATGGACACAATGTACAAGAGTAGTTAACTTTCTACTATGACATCCCAGAAGGTAACTCTGAATCAATATACAAACACAATCTTTTCTCCTTTTGCAAAGCTAGTAAGACAAACACAGGTATTAACTCACTACCTGGCAATTAACCACAAGAAGAATCCACCATAATGTAATTGGACAAGAGAACGTATCCATGCTCCCAGAGTACCTACAAGAGAATTCTATAAGAGAATTTTATTAACAGACTGACGCAGTTCTAGAAACTGAAACTAGATTTGTTCCCCAGCTGTTCCTAGGTATTGACACAGTGAGGCCTCAGCATTATCCAACTGCTTCCACCTGGCATTGTCAAAAACCATTAGCTTGTAGATGATACATAGGCAGGGAGTATTCACCACGTCCTTTACAGCTTCTATAATTTACACTCACATTTTGAACAAACGGAAATACAGGTTCATGCAAATTATGGGCAGGCACAGTGAAGGAATGATCACAGCAGAGAGGACCCCGTGGAGAGCTTAAGGGAGAGGCAAGGCTATAGGTAAATTCAAGTTCCAAAGAAAGTGATATGGATAAAATTGTTAAAGAAGATGGGGAAGAAAGGGAGGAAAAGTTCCGGAAAGCTTGGGGAACATCAGTATTTAAGGGAGATTTACAAAGAAAAAGTAATGTGGTGAGAAAATTGGAAAAAAAACCTGAAAGAGTCTCCAGAAGTTAAGGGATAAGACTTCATGTAAGAGAGGAGAGCAGAGACAACTGCAGGAAGGATGCGGAAGATGAGTCAATTTTGAAAGTGACTAGAAAGTCACTACCGGTAGCACTGAAGTAGAAGCAATGCATGGAGAGCACCCACAGTTTCTCAGGTGCACCCACACTTGCTTTCCTCTCCAGCCCTCCACTGTCTGGCTGGCTGCTTTATGGTTCAGCTCCTGGCTCACGTCCTGGGGAAGCCTTTCTGCTGTGGCTTGTTCGGCTGGATGGGACTCCTGCTAGACAACTTCAGGAAAGAGGTTTGTCTTGTCTTCGTGTGCCTGGGACCCAGACAAGTTTTGGCAAAGTAAGCATTCAATATACTTTTTGTTTTTTTGATGAGGCAGAGTCTCACTCAGTTGCCCAGGCTGGAGTACAGTGGCATGATCTCAGCTCACTGCAGCCTCTGCCTCCTGGAGGGTTCAAGCAATTCTCCTGCCTCCTGAGTAGCTGGGATTACAGGTATGCACCACCATGCCTGGAAATTTTGTATTTTTAGTAGACATGAGGTTTTACCATGTTGGCCAGGCTGGTCTTGAACTCCTGACCTCAAGTGAGCCACTGGCCTCAGCCTCCCAAAGTGCTGGGATCACAGGCAAGAGCCACCATGCCTGGCCCAATATACATTTCTATAAGGAAGGAAATAAAGGAGGGCTGTAGTTTGGTTTGTCCCCACCAAGTCTCATGTTGAAATCTGATCCCCAGTGTTGAAGATGGAGCCTAGCGAGAGGTGTCTGGGTCATAGCGTCAAATATCTCAAGAATGGCTTGGTGCCATCCTCATGGCAATGAGTGAGTTCTGGCTCTATTATTTCCTGAGAGCTGGCTGTTGAAAGGAGCTTGGCACCTCCTTTCCTCTCTGACCATGTGACCTCTGCACATGCTGGTTGTCCTTCACCTTCAACAATGAGTGGAGGCAGCCTGAGGCTTTCACCAGATGCCCAGTCTTCCAGCCCGCAGAATCATAAGCCAAATAAACCTTTTATCTTTATAAATTACCTAGCCTTTGGTATTCCTCTACAGCAACACAAACTAAGACAAGGAGGGAAAGGTTTTCTTTAAAAGGGAGCAACAGCATATCCCCAGTAACTTGAAGGGGTGATGCAGCCTGGAAGAGGAAGTGTGTTGTTTTACCCAATAGCAATGACTTAGCACATCTGTGGGAGCGGCAAAGCGATGGTGGGGTGGGGGAGGCACAGGATGCTGGGACAACAAATGAAAGAAACGGAAAACTCAAGTGTGCTGTGTGGGGCGCTAACATCCGTCAGGACATTTCTTCATCTGAGATAGTGGGCATAGCGGGATGGCGTTAAAGAGGTCCCAAGCAGGATGGGAAAAGGAACTTGCGTTGGATAGATTCGGAAAGGCGGGAAGCAAGGCCCTCTGCCAACACGGAGTGGGGCAGAAAGAGGACTGACAGTGTGAAGAAAGGAAAGTCGTCCGGGAGGCACTGTGGGGACTGGTGGGAGGTCAACTGGAAAGGAGGGTGATATGCTGAAACAATCTGAACTCTTTTTTGTTTTGTTTTGTTTGTTTGAGACGGAGTTTCGCTCTTGTTACCCAGGCTGGAGTGCAATGGCGCGATCTCGGCTCACCGCAACCTCCGCCTCCTGGGTTCAGGCAATTCTCCTGCCTCAACCTCCTGAGTAGCTGGGATTACAGGCACACCCCACCATGCCCAGCTAATTTTTTTTTGTATTTTTAGTAGAGACGGGGTTTCACCATGTTGACCAGGGTGGTCTCGATCTCTTGACCTCGTGATCCACCCACCTCGGCCTCCCAAAGTGCTGGGATTACAGGCTTGAGCCACTGCGCCCGGCCTACAATCTGAACTCTTTTGTCTTCATTTTAAAAAATATCCAATCAATCCCACTTATGCCAATCCTCCTCTCAAATCTGCCCTTCCTTTCCAGAGCCAGGACTCTTCCTGATTTAGGATTCTTCTTGAATTAGTTTCATGTGTAGACAATTACAATGGCTTAATTTGGTATTTCCCTGTGTTCCTCAAAATATGAATTAGTACACTTACCAAAAGAGGAGGGGAATGGATTTCATAGTCAGATAAGTTTAAGAAGCAACACACACTCTCGCTCAGCTTAGAGTTGCACAAGACAACACAATGTATTAAAAGCTCTAAGGAATCCTACTAGAAAACCTACGTAACTCTAACCCAGCATGGGTGCAGGGTTTTTCCTCAGGTGGCATCTATTAAATACATATGAAACACAATAAAGCAAGCCTGTTTTTCCCCTGCAGGGTCTATCTCCAAGTTTACGCTTCAAACTACGACTCCTCTGTATTTGTCAGGCTAGGACAGGATATTCTGTGGTAACAAACATTCCCCAGATCTCAGTAGCCTAGTACAACAGAGGTTGATCACTACAGATAAAAATGACCCTGCAAGGCAACTGTCCTTCTTACAGTGACTCAGCAGAGTGACATTTCACCAACCTGTGAACTGTACCATCTGAAACACAGAGCCTTCCCCATGATCATTCAAGAGGAAGACAATATTAGAAGGTCTTCCAGTGACAATTACATGCATCAGCCTAGAACAGACACTTCATTTAAGCTCAAAATATATTGGCCAGAACTAGTCACACATGGACTCATCTACCTACAAAGGCAGCAGAGAAGTGTAAGCCTCCCATGTGCCCACACGAAGAAAGGTATCCACTAGATGTCTCTCACATCTCTCCTTACCCCCAAATAGTCCCACAATCTATTAGCTTTACATCTAGAAAGCCTCCAACAACGCCTCTTCATCTCACCATCATACCTCACCTGTTCTACTCCCATATCTGCTACCTTTCCCAAACATAAACCCCATGTCATTCCCAATACTTGCTTACTAAAACAAATTCTTTGTGGCTGCTCACTGCTTATGCTGTAAAGGTCCTTATCATGACATACAAGAGCCTTCACAATCTCATGCAAACCTGCCTTTTCAGCCCGTCCCTGCCTCTGTGCAGTTTTTGGTTTTGGTTGTTAAGAGTTGATGCCTTCTGGACTCTGAAGATTTTTAACTGCAATGAGTTAGAAATCTCAGGACAAAAGAAACCTGGCATGGGGTTTCAGGGGCTCTATTTCTTGGCAAATGTGGCGAGTGCCTGCAGCATCTTCAGCCCTTTGTCTCACATGGGACCTTCAGGAGTTCTGCTGTCTGCTCCAGTGCTGGCTCTACTCCTTGGGTGGTTCAATCAGGAATGGTCAGAGGGTTTGGGGCACAGCTTAGCAGAATTTTTGCAGGAAATATCTATGTGATCCAACTAGCAAATGAGGGATCACATGCCTCATTATTACCTTTTCTGTAGCAAAAACTGTGGTCCTTAGTGAATTCACCTGGGACCTCCATCCATGCCAAATCCCAGCAGGTTTTACCTGAGAAGCAAAGTCCCTCCCGCTTCTCCTTCGATCCTGGATACACAGCATACAGGTGTACCCAACAGTAGCCCAGCAAGAGTCCTAAATACAGAGGCATTCTTCAGATGTGATTCTGCCCACCATCTTGAAGGGAAGCACCAACCCTATGAGGAGGCTCCAGAGGACATGCCTGGCAGCCCTGAAGAGCAACAAATGTTACCAGCACCCACTTTCAGTAACAAGGGAGAATCATTATATGTCTAGTGTCAGGTGGTTGGGGCTCCACGTGGGGTTTTGACTGGCCTACAAATAGTCACAAAAGATTTTTCTAATTCCCAGAAATAGCTGCTTTCATACAGCCACAACCTTCCTCACGCTGCTGTCTCCCTCATGTGCCTTCTCTACACAACACGCGTTCCTCCAGGGTTCGAACAGTTCACTTTGCTCACCCCTTTCCCATTATCTCCAAACTTAGAATTAACCAGCCTGTGCCCATTTGCTGGGTTCCCATTACATTTGATCAATTTCTTCATCACAGTAGTTTATTATATCACAGTTATACACACAGTATCTCCCCCGCTAACTTGTGAACCCCTTGAAAATAGAAAATACATTTTTTTTTTAACATTCAGAGCCTTCCTTACACTCCATGGGGAGATTTAATAAATTTTAGATGATTGAAAACTGAGTTAACTTAATGGTTTTCTGCCAACCTAGCTGAAACAGTCTTGTTTTACTTGCAACTACTATGGCTTGCTAAATATGGGCATTGTTGATCATGCATTATTTTCTTTAATAAACAATTTTAACAAACCATCTAATAACATAACACAATCTAAACATCCTCTGTTTTGGCATCTCTCTCGTAATGTAGTCTGAAAAGCGTGAATGTTGTATGGAATGAAGTATAGATGGCTCATCTTTCAGTCTTTAAGTGCCTAACCAGTGATATTTACTGAATAGAATAAACTAGATTCCTAACAGAGCTGGAAAATTGACTTTACTGATGAGGTAAATCACTGCTTTGAGACATAGTAAGAATAAATATACCTCAGGAAAAGATGTATTTACGTTCATACATCAAGAGTATGCTCTTTTTGTGAAAAAAAAAATTACTTGAGCATAGCGTTTTAAATGAATTCTACTTAAATCAGAAGAGCTCTACTATAGAAATGGATGCTGAAGCAGTTCTGGTATAAACGGAGTTACTGAAAAGTAATAAATCAATCCCACAAGAATATTCAAAAGCACATTAGGGAGGAAGCTGATGTAGGCAAAGTCCCAGTCATTCATCCTTAGCCACTTAACCCTGATGACCTTCAAGGAGTTATTGATGTTAGCTGTTGGTCGCTTAACATTTGAAATGGACAGACCACTAGTTCCTCTCTAATTTAAAAAAAAGTAGCATGTGAAAGTTCAACTTACAAAGAACCAGTGCTGATTAACAGTAACATTCTGAACATTATGAAAATGTCCTGCACTGACATAGGTCATACAGCAAGCTACCTGGTGCTTTTAAAATATAATTTGACTTATGCGAATTTTCAAAACCAAACCTCAAGCAAGCCTCTGCGTCCTTTACTCAGGTCAGAGATGCTGAGATTACTACAGTGACACGTGGCTGCAGGGCCACATATAAGTACAAGGTATTGATTAAAATTACATCAAGTGCAGCTGCTTTCTGCGGCAATTTAACTGCCAAAGTGGGAGAACATTAGCTCTGTGCCAAGTGACAGCACAATTCTGACAGCCACATAGATGTCCTCAGGTCACCCACCTACAGACAACTTGGGGCTAACTGGAAAGGCTGAATTCAAATCTAGTTGTGATCTTCATTCCTTTTTTCCTGGAAGGATCAGTAAGAGCTTTCCATTTTACATTTTTTCAACTTTTAGTAGACCCTAATTAGATATCTACATACCTTACAGATGATAATTTGGCTGTAGCAGACCCATGCCTCAAAATGGACAGCCCAAAGTGGAAGTAAAAGTTTGTCATCACCACTGTGATTTTGTTTGCTTCACGGATAAGGTTTGGAAGCATATCCCCCTTCTACACAAATACTTCAAATCATCCTTTCTGGACAATATAGTAACACATCACATTACCTTAAAACAATTAGGGGGGAAAAGCCTAAAAATGCAGTCTCTTTTAATTCAGGATAGGCTACTGAAGTTTATTTTTATTTTTTGATGCTCACCCTTCATGCTGTAAAGGGTGGGAGAGCAGGATGCTACCCTCTAAGCCAGGGCGTTAGTTTCCACTATACCATAGTTGGTTTTCCACGATTTAGACATTTGTTTCACAAAATCAAATGTAATTAGATTTTCAATTCACTTCCACTTTTGGTTAAAATGCATATTCAGAGATTTTATTTTAGATAAAGCAGACAGGGCAGGTGAAAAAGTGTTCATTTTTAATGAAATACATACAAGCAGTCTACTTAAAAGTCAGTAAAAATTAAGAAGTACCCAACTTCTGTTATGAAACTTACTCCCACAGCACTGTATAGCTGGGAAGAGCTAAGTCAATGACCTGACTTCATGATTACGCAAACGGAGGACCTAAAAAGTGAGGCTGCTTGCTGAGGCCACGGACTGGCAGGGAAAGAGGCAAGGTACTGCAAGCTACTCCTTCAAGTTACTGATCACAGTGCCACCCAACACCATGCTAATTCTGCCATGCAATGCATGGGTTCTCAACTTTTCATTAATTTATTTTCCCAAGAAGAGGGTAAGCCTCCCAAGGTTAAAACCTCTGTATCTTTTGCCTCTTCACATGTGTTAAGCATACAGTAAATGCATGATAATGATACCAAAGAGAGGGCAATTTAAACCTAAATACTAAAGTGAGGCAATAATGCTTTTCAATCAATATGTCCAACTGACCAAAACACTACCTTGTTACAGTACTTTAAAGTATATAACTAACACTTCCCAAAACAATTTTCAATCTAAATATTGATCTTTTCTAACTATTAAATAATGTCATGAGAAATATTGCAGAAGTCCTTTCTGAGTATTTTTTCCAGAAAAAAATATATTGCTTTTCAAAGTATGGCTTAGCAAAGATTCATCTACAAGGAGGTTCATCCCAGGACTGTTTTCAATAGTAAAAACTTGGCTAACATCAAGAAAAAAAAATGTGTTACAACCATAAGTAGAATACAACATAGCTATTAAAAATGATGGAGTAAAATCTTTGTTTACGTGGGAAGGTAGTGACTCCATTTGAAGTGAAAAAACTAATCAGTATGTAGAATTATCCCAGTTTGAAAATAGGTATATACTAATGGGTACACATGAATTACCAACTGAAGCTAATTACAGGTGATAGAATATACAGATGGTTTACATTCTTAGTACTTAGGAGAATTTGAAAGTACATGCATTGAACACATACCGATTCTGTAATGAGAAAAGAAAAAATTCTAAGTTCTTGACTAACCAATGCCTTCCTCCACTTTGGCAGATAAGTAAACATCTAAAGATAATTTTAAGTTCTTCTCATCCACAGTCAGTGGAGACAGAAATTTTTACAAGAGAAACTTTTGCCAAAGGGTCAAGCTCTGCTAGAAAAATAATATTCTCAGCACGAGTTTAATTAAATTTGCAGCTGACAGGCATTGGGCCTCTTGGGCAACTTGTAGTACTTTGGAAGGCAAGAAAATAAAACTATTAAAAGACAGTTTTCCAACAAGAAAGAGGACATCAGGGACATTAAAAAACGTGCCTGAGGAAGGTGCCACACATCTGAAACCCAAACAAAATGATCTTGACACTCATCTGAGCATAGCTTACTGGTAACTCAGGTGATATAAAATCCAAACCTGTGGGCAGAGAGTCCCAGCTTGTGGTCTAGGCTCCTTAAAGATCTGGGAAGGCAGCAATAGGAGATCTACCTATTTTAAATATTTGGGGGGGGGCGGGAAGCTGAGGAAGCTAATGACAAACATTGTGGGCAGGAAGTACTCTAGGTTAAGAAAGGTTAATCCTTTTCTTTTGTCTGAAATGTTACCAGTTCAATGTGATTATCACTATAACTTCATGCTGATTAGGGGATCTGATGTCTCTGGTTAATTTTTTTCTTCTGAGACGGAGTTTCACTCATTACCCAGGCTGGAGTGCAATGGCGCGA